>NW_027226515.1:0-576549 GCF_022539635.2 Chironomus tepperi | reverse complement strand
ACGTAGAATGAATGTAGCAATTTCTCTTCATTACATGTTTAAATAGGGTGTCGATTACAAATCCCAAGTATTTGGGATTATGGGGTATTTTCGTAAGGATTTGGGGTACCCCAAATACTTGGGTTTCAGACCCAAGTACTTGTACAAATCTTTATACAATAGAATTTTTCTCATATAAATATATTCATATTATTATTTTTAAGTTCTTCAAAATTTTGTTACTCATTAATATTTGGCATAAATATTTGGTAAGAAAAATCTAGGGTTGGCCAAAAAAACTACAGATCGGAATTTTCTGCCGGCCCGTAGTTGAAAATGCATCCAAGTGAATTTTGTTATATATGAACATTTGTTCTGGTTAATTTTAAGTAAACTATAGTAAAAATTCCATTTTCGAGACTTTTTAAATTTAGTGTAGGAAAATCCAGGCAAGAGCTTACAATTTTCCATGAATTTTCAGTTTGATATAAAAAATTTGATATAAAAACTTTCCAGGATTTTTTAAATTTTTAAGAAAATGTTGGACAAAATTGCCACTTTTTGATATTAAAAAAAGTTAAGATAAAGGTTCACGTTTTCGAGAGTTTTTTAACTTATTTGAGAAAATTCAGGTGAAAAATCGAAGTTTTAAGGATTTTAAACAATATTTACAATAGTAAATAACAATATATGGTTATAAAATTTGACTTGCATCTGGATGCGTTGGCCTAAAATCCCAGAAAATACGCCTATTTATAATGATATTTTGTTCTTATTGGGGATTTGGGATTTGTACAAGTACTTGGGTCCTGGGATTTGGGTATTTGGGATTTGTACAAATCTGAAAACATAATCGACATAGTTTAAACCATTATACAATGTTGGTTTTTAATTAAATATCAAAAACACTTCCTCGATTATTTTTCCATTTGTGGTGTTTATGCATGAAAATTCAAAAGCATTTTTCGCACTTGGCAAAGCAAATATGATTTAATTATCATGAAAAGTGTACATAAAAATGACATAGAGTAAAAAGTCATCGCATGTAATAATCAGGAAGTATAAAGAGTACAAATAAGGAATTTATACAAGAAAGTCGTTATGACAGCTAAAATAAGCATGTAAAAATACACAAAAACCAATTGCTGAAAGCAAAATGATTTTAATTAAAGAATAACAAAAAACGGAACTTGAAAATGAACAAAATTATTTTTGCATATGAGTGTGGAAAAGAAGGAGATTCAGCATTAAATTGACATTATGTTAGCATCAACAAATATACAAAACTGAGTTAAGGATAAAGAAATTTTGCTCTTCAAACTGCTTTTTAATTGTTCAGATCTTCTCATTTCTTATTTGTGTGCTTGCATTTTTAAACTTTTAATGGCTTTAGCTTTTCCTTTCCAATTTTCTTTGTTTTTAATGGATGTGTTATTAGAGCTATCTTCAAATTAAATTCCAAAATTACGAAAGGAGCTTAGGGGCCGTTAATTGTTTGAGGAATAGTAAAATCTAAGTAATAAGTGAACGCGACCTCCTAATTAATTCATTTATAAAACTCTAAAGAAGTAGGCACTTGATGAAGAATAACCTTAACCTTGTTTAATGTACAACCAACAAGGGGAAAACCTTAATCTCAACAAGAATAAAAATTTTATCTATAAAAAAAGACTCATATCGTACGTTTTAAGGTTGACAATTTTTCCTTCCTCGATTCAACTGAACTTCACTATCGTGTCGATATGGGAATAAAAAATACTTAAAAGCATAAAAAGTTCGCATTGAAGTGGATTTTTATTGCAAAAAATAAAAATTTTATTACAACAACAAATGTTAAAGAATGAAAAAATAAACATTGAAAGGAAGTAGAAGTTTTTAAAAGATGTAAAAGTTTTTATTCGTCATTGTTTTATCAGGAAAGTCAAAAGATAAGACAAAAAAGTTTGTAATTAAATTTCTTTTGTCATGTTACAAATACTAATTGAATTTATTTAAGTACAGTTTTAAAAACAGAAATGTGGACTATTCGTATATTATTAAGGAACGTAATAAAGCATAATTTTTGAAATAGGACTGAATTCCCAACATCTCTCATCAGTGAAATTTCATTGACATTACCAAAACCCGCATCCAAAACAAAACCATTATTCATAGATGAGAATTTTTAAAGGCTGGCATATATGCGTTGTAAAGCACTCGATGCTCATCCAGTGAATAGATTAGAAGCGACAGCCCCAATGAGACACATTCTATGTTAACTCAAACATGAAATTTAATTAATTTTCATTTTATACAATTGATAAGAAATTTTTTAATTAATGTTCGCTATTTTTCACTTTATCGACTTTCCGTACATATTTTACATTCTCCCAATACAATGTATTTTTTATTACTTTTCTGTACAAAATATTCTTATTTTTCATGTCTTGTCTACATAGAGCTTTCAAATTTGTGTAAACAAATTAATATGTCTTCATCCATCAAGCATGTTTGTAATAAAAGTTCAAAATTCAATCCTAAAGACACCGATAAGTAAAAAATAATCTATTGTCGAATTCATGAGCCCCAAGCTGAACTTTATATTCGCGGTATATGTAAACACAGGAAAGTATATCAAGTAAACAAAAAGTTTATTGACTTTATTGTTAGTGAATATTTCGCAGTACTTTGACCTACTCTTTCGCTTCTATTGTTTTGTTTTCCACCTACAATGTTAAGCTTTCCTACCATATTCTCTTCTCTTTTATTTAGTTTCACTTATTTCTATTCAATTTTAACAGATAATGAAAATCTTCTTTCCTCTTTTCCTGATGATGCTGTTGTTTGTAAACTTCCTCTAAAGATAAAGAAAGCAAGGGAATAAAGATGAAAGATTTTACTTTAATTCAATTTTCTACTTTTTTCAATATACTATGTGAGGATATGGGAGGAATTTTTCAGTTGCTGCTTTAATGAGACGCTACCAGTTTTGGTTCAAAATGGATATTTTCACGAAAGTTTTATTCATTGTTTTATCATGAATATTAATGCTGAGCTAGATATCGAATAATTAGAAAATTGAATAAGTATAATTTAGCATAATAATCACATAAACAGTATAAAATAACTGGAAAATTATACTTTAAATTTATTATGAAATAAATCAATTTGATAAGCAACTCAAATAGAAATAAAACGAGCTTTTGTCAAGCATGCATTTATTTTTTTGGCTAAATGTTGAAAATTGTGCTATATCCAAAAATTAAAAGCTGATTTATGAAACAAAGCTTAATAAATCAATTTCAGAGTTATCTTAATGTATAGAGCTTTCATTCAATCATGTATATGTAGGTTAGGAAAGCTTTTAACTTGGGTTACTTCGGAATTTAACACATGGAAAAAAATCTGATATTTACAGTAATGGTCAGATATATCAGGATAATGTAAGAAACAACATGCTACTTTTCATCCTTCTTAATTCCATCCTGTCGATTCGAATGGGCATTTTGGCTTTAATTTCTAAAAATACCTCAAGAGGCGTAAATGTATTCCCATTTCACATGTGTTCATCTTCTTAAAATTTATGTATTCAGCTTAAAATAATGTGAGATATTCAGAGCCACATAGCTTCAATACAATCCTCGTAAAAATTATTGCATGAAAATTGATAATAAAATCCTCTCATTATTCATCCAGTATTCTTATCTGTCTATTTTGTTAAGAAGGCCACGTCAGACTGAATTATGAGTTTTTTTCTTCAAAATTATTCTCAATCTCCATCTCCTCCTTTTTTCCTTATTCAATTTTAGTCTCTATGCAAGAGAAAACCAGCCACGAGAAAAAAGTGACCTCATTCAAAATGATCCATCTTGATCTCAATGGATGGATATTTTTATAACTCTTGCACACAGCATGCCTGTTTTATCTTCCTCTTTCTTTCATGTCCTCAACCGACATAGAATATATCTTGCTGCCCAAAACAGCATGCGACGGTGGTTAGAAGAAGGAAAAAAAATGAAATTTTATTTTTTTCTGTCGGAAAGAGACACCGTCAAAAGCTTCTTAACAAAAGTATTATGTTAATCTTGTCACAACTTAAGCCTTTTTTCCATGCTCTGATGCTTTCATTATTTGGGTTTCTTTCTTGATATATTCTACTAACCGTCATCATTGTCATTGACATTGGTTATTGCTCTTCAAACATTATAATGAGGTTGTTTATGAGACAATTTTCTTCATTCGGTGGTTAAAAGAAAAAAAGTGGTAGTTTTTTTATTCACATTTATCACTTATTTATTATCATCATCAGCTTTTATTGCTTAATCAATTTGACTTGAGGTATAGCTGATACATTTATATATTTTCTCATTATTAGGTATTATCATCACATTTATTATTTGTATAAATTTTCTTCCTTACAATTTTCAAGATAATGCTTATACAAGAACAACTTAGATAGTATCAGCGAGTAAAAAGGTATCGCGAGAATGATATCAAAATGAAAAGCCACTCGAGAAAATTTGCTGAGGCGTAAAATTGATTAAATAAAATGAGAGAGAAATAAGAAAATCGTGATGACTTAGCAAATGACTGAAAGAACAAAGAAAAATATTGTTAGTGTTGTGAAGACAATGATGAGTACTCAAAAGTAATGTTAATGACAAAAATTATGTAAATTGTCAACAGGAGTGAATTTATATACACAAATGATGATAGTAACGTCCGGTTTAGCACTTGAAAGAATACTTTGAACTTTCATGATCATCTTTGCTTAATGCTAATGTCTTTCTTTATAGATATTTGCCTCAAGCATTAATGACATTTATTTCCTTTTCCATTTTCAAGATTATCATCAACATCGGCATTTTGAAATTAAATCTGATGGAGCCTCTGTGAATTATTCTGACATTTTCTTCAACACGTTTTCAAAATTTATTTTTGACTTGAGATAGACATTTCCTTTCATAAGCCAGATTAAGTATCCCAAAACATCATTCGATAAATTTACTTGAAATTTACATGAATACATTTGCTTTTGATGCGCATAAATTTTAAAAAAGGCCAGAAATATAAACAAATTTTGTTTCAATTACAATATTATATCAGCTTAAAGGCATTAAAAGTATCATGCTACTGGTATGCCATCAATACACGTGTACAATAATTGTGTTTCAATTTATTTTATTACTCATCCTATCTCGAGTTCAATATATAGGATTTTTCAAAGCCAACATAGAATGTTTTAGCGGTTAAAGTTAAAAAAATTTGGGAAAAAGAATGAATACAAAAGGAAGAAGAAAAATCATGTAAACAATTGGCACCTGTGTCGCCTTTCAAAATAATTACCCTTATACATATTTTATAAGATCTCCATTCAAATTAAAATGGTTTTTTTACACATTTATTTATTATTTATGCGCATATGTGTACATGTGTGTGATTTTGGCCTTTTTTCTGTGGTATCCTCTCGAAAAAAAGAATATTATTTATATTTCACGGTCGTTTTCCCATTCTTAAACGCATTTTTTGGATGTACACAAATTTTTTGACCAAAACCTTTTTCAAATCTTTCCGCATGATTCAATATGATGAGCCATTAACATTATGCGCTATATCCACATTCTTATTAAATTTAGTTTACTCGTTTATAAAGTACCTTTATTTATTATGGAAAACCAAGAGCTTAAGCAGCAAAAAAATATAAATTGTTGTAAATTTTTCATAGTCAAAGTGGCTTCACAATATGCAAAATGTATATTGCCTCTTTTTTATATAATAAACTTCCATCTTTTTTTACTGTCGTCTTCAATGTCACGTCACAATTTGTGTCGTAACTTTCTGTCATAATCATGATGATGACCATAATAATGATAATTTAAGTTATACAGCAATAACTCTGAAAAAGTGAAATGTCTAAGATAAACTTACACAAACCATAAATTCTAGGAAATAAGCGTATTTACTTTAATTCATCTACATTAGTCATATTATTTTTCTGCAAGCCATGTGTAAATGAAAGAGTATGACGATAATTATACATTAAAGTTTAATATTCAAAGCATACATATAGAATACATACATGCCCTTCACCTTGTTACAATATTTGGTGTATATGGGAAAGCTGATAATGAAATGACCTGAAATTTTCGACCTCAATCTCGTGTTATATTTCAGATAATTTATTAGAATCATCAGCTTTTGTTTCAAGGGATACTTTTATGTATCCACACATATTGGTATAGGATATTCGTTCTGGGGCAATTAATAACTTAGTAAATGTGAAATAATTATTTATTTCGTGCTGGATTCAAATATGTGAGAGTAAATATTTGAGAAATGTAGCATATAACATAATTACATCATTATCTCATTAAAATGGGACCAAAACTCATATATAATTAGGTATCGTATTTTATAATATTACGTTACAACGAGTAAATAATACATCTATGTTTTAGTAATCTGTGCTAACCTTTGAATTCATTCAATGTGTTTGATTCTTTTCTGCAATAAAGCATGCAAATGTATTATTTTATGTCAATGACAATTAATGCATCAATCAACTGTCATCATCAACTATTAACGTCTTTAAAAGAAGAAAAAAATTTGAAATTCAAGAACGAATAAAAATGTGCATAATAAAAAAAGTTTTTGGTAACTGGATCCCATCTCACTTGAATTGGCATCATTGAGCATTATAAGCCACAACGATAGAGATATACAGCAAAAGGCGAAGCTCCATAATGACACATGACATGCAAAATTATACGACGTACGCATGGAACCGCTGTGAAATTGAGGAGAATATTAAATTTTGTTGTTGTCAACCGCAGCCGAAGCCACATAGAAAAAAATTACGCCTAGTGGATGCTCTCACATATAACTTTTATACAACTCACGTGCTCACATTATGATGATTTGTAATCTCTTATGCTATTTTACGTTTATTTTCCTTACTTCCAAAATATTTGTTTTGCGTGCTAAGGATTTTTTTTATAGAATGTCTTTCCTTTTCGTCTCCTTCCAATTTGAGTGTTTCGTAATCTACTTTAGTGCTATTTCATTTCTTCTATGAGTATTTTCAAGACTGCCATGTGTTTGAAAAAGAAAACATTTTGTCGAATTACAAAAAAATTATTATGTCTCCAATAATATTATCATTTCTTGTTATTGTCTACTTGTTCCTTAAAACGTGTATATTGAGATTGTTATGTTTTTATTGGTTTTTGATTTTTTTTTGATAGAATGTTACTTTAATTCAGATTTTCATTGTGATGAACAGTCAAGTAATTGAACACAACGAAATGAATAGTTTCTCCAGATAGCTTCTCCAATTTCAAATTTGGGGATCAATAACTGAAATAAAGCCCTGATTAAACTATAAGCCAGAGTACAATAAAATGATCATAATTCTAGGAATACGTGAAGTTAGAGGTAGAAATTGATTTCCGATTTATGAAAGTAATTGAATTCAATGAATCAGAAGTCAAATAAAGACCAAACACAATCGAAATGACATTTGTGATGAAATTGCTTTTTTTACCTCAAAACTTCATAGTTGGATCATATGTACAATGGATTTACTCGATTTTTTTTTCTCATTCAGAAACTAAATGCCCCTAACGAGATTTTCAAATAAATCCACTTTCAATGGAATAGATCTCATAATAAGATTTTACTTTTCTATATCACTCACTGCCAGTCTAACTTCATCTTATACATATTTTCTTTTTCTCTTTTATATATTTCCTATCCTGCGGAAATGTATATCCAAAGTCGTATCCATTGCCAGATCATATATACACAAAATGCAATTTCCTCAATTCCGCATCTCACTTACTCTCGTTCTTGATAACCATCATCATTGTTAAAGCTTTCCCTCAATTCTTATTTACTTGCTATGTATTGTGTGGTACAATGTACTGGTGATCATGAAAAAGATATCAAGGATTGAGAAAACTTTCTTCTTATTTTTTATTTCAATTTAACAAGAATCACTGAAATGAATTAAATCATTTTTTACTACAGATTTTGAAAAGGTCTTATTAAAATAAATTGAATGACATTATATGAACTTTGTAAAGGTTTATAAAATGTGAAAAATCTTCTTATTGTATTGAATTACAATCATTATTCTTATGTGATTATAAAATATGTTATGATGAACTATTATTGTTATGCTGAATCCATTGTATGAAAAATTGACCTTCATAATCTTTTTATAATATGTTTTGCATTGTGATATACATTACTAAGTTGGGAATAAGAAATAGAGAGCATCAGGACAAGTTCAATGTAGAATGTCAGCTTATCAAGATTATTAAATCCTGATCGATTCATAGAAAATTATTCTTCAAAGTTAAATTTAATAACTTAAAAAAGTCCCTGTATTCAGGAAAAATGTATTAGACTGAAATACTTTCGAAGCAGAAAGGCCATTAAAAACACACATTTCGCAGATTAAAATGCAGGAAAAGTCACCACAAACATATGAAAAATGAAACTCTTCAGTCGGAATATCATTGATGATTTGTGGCTCCACATAAAGCTTTCATGAAAGCGAAGATTAATTTATTCTTCACTTTTAATCCTTTATAAATCATTCCTTCCAATGATTTTATGTCAGAGGGACTATATTTTAACTTCAGTCATTTCAATGTCCCACTTCATTCATGTTTCATTCTTTCACTATATGTGAATGACATCACAGCTTGTAGATAGTCACTTTCACATGTCCACATTTTGCTTAGGGAATACACTCATGTGTCAAATGAATTTTATAGCGATGAAATATGTGATGACTTTTAAATGTGTAAACCTTTCCAATAAATTAGTTTTTTTTTATAATCTTGTTTAATAATTTTTGTCGAGTTATGGCACGTAAAAGTGGCTTTAATCAAGGAATACCAGGAAATATCAAAAAGAGATTTTGAGTATTACTTACCTAATGGCAATCATTAGATGCTGAAGGATTCAATGAATCTTTCCAAACATGTAATTTCACTCGGTCTAATAATTGATATTGATCTCAATAACAAGTCCTAAAAAGTATTAGGAACAAAAAGAAATTTCAATAACTCATACAATTGTCAATCATCATCAATTTTCATATACATTTATCAATTCAATGATTAATTCAATTTATTTTTGACATTGTAAATATCATCTCATCATACTCTCGAAATCAATTTCTTGTTCGTTTTCGCATGAAATCGAGGAAAAGGAAGAACAGAGTTGATGAAGAAACGCAGTCTTTAAGCAATAATAAAGAGCAAAACCGGAAAATGTTGTTTACTCATAATGATAAATGAATATCAAGAAGAAAGTAAGTGTCATGTGCTGTTGAAAAGTTTGTTTATATATCATCCATTTGTCTCAACTTATTCTTGAGCAATGTCAAAGTTGAAGAAGAAGGACGATTTTATCTTAGCAAAGGTTTCAAAACTCATTTATATCTGTTGGGATAAAATACTATATATTAATTTTTATGAAATAAACTTTGAATACTGAAACCAAAAAAAGCTATCCAAACCAGATCGAAACTTTTATCATTGAAAAATATGAAACATGAAATTTTTAACCCACATTTATAAATATTTGAGTCATTATTTCACCCCTAGTACTTGAAATCATGCACATAATTTTAACAATATCAGAGCACTTTATTAACATTTTCTCATTTATTCTTATCAGCAATTGTATATGTTTGAAAAATTCGATTCCATTATTTTTTGGTTGCTACAACGAATGAGTTGGCAAAAAGAAGCTTTTTCAGCAAAAATATTTAGAAACAGCCATGTGGATTAGATAAGTTAGAAAGAAGGGTTCATATTGATTGATTCCATTTAAATGAATGAATATACTTTATCTGATGAAACATAAACGTTTGCCTTTGCCTTTTTTTATTCTCCCTCACTTCTCCAATCATGAATGTGCATTTTATGATAATTTTATGTAGATTTTGTAATGACTTGAGCTCAGCTGGATTTATTTTTGTTCTATTCTGTGTTGAATCAAGTTGAAATGTCTGTTACGCTGCATGAGAGATAAAAAATGTATCAAATTTTAGAGCATGTAAAAGAATTTTATGTACAAAATTGCGGATCAATTTTTTTGTTCTGAATCGTTGATATAATTGAATCTTGTTGATATTTTCTTTTGGTCGTGGAGCTTTTCCACTCGATATTCAAACAAAAGTTCGTCGACAGTTTTGAAAACGTCGATGGTAAGATTTAGTTTGTCCTTCTCGTCTAATCCAGTCGCCAAATAAACACGATTAGTTTCAGCAATGTGCAATTTAGGAGATGACACTAAATCTCAGCGAAACTTTTCTTTACTAAATTAAATTTATTGACTTAATCAACACAAATTCACTAAAATATTTTAAAATCAGTTTCTGCATCGCTTGACTAGAAAGTGCAAGTGCAAGTGCATTTCATTATCTTAGTTGAGCTTTAGTAATCCGTCACATAATTCTAATCTTCTCATTACAACAGATTGAATACAGTTGATTCATTCGCTTTTGTTCTGCATTGTGCATTTCACAATGAGAGAGAGAAAAAATGGAAGTATGAGACGGTAAAATATTGTATTCTCTGAGATTTAGTCATGTTATTTTTCATTCGTCCTTTTATTTATTATTGTAATCAATCAACCGTTATCGCGGTTTGAGAAAACATGGTTGAATGTTGGTTATAAAGATTATTATAAAACGAGTAGTAAAACACCATATGTACCGCAATAACATAACAATGAACCACATTAATATAATGAGATTCAAAGAACCAGAAAAAGCGAGAAAATATGATGTTGAAAATCATAAATTTTAATATTCTTCAAATTTCCAGTGATGCCATTCAGTACGGATTAAAGTCTGTGATGTCGTGAATTTTAGGAGACGGGATCTAATGTTCATACATTTATTATTCTTGAAAAATTGGTTCTAAAAATAAAACTTGCATGTTTTGTTAACATATATAATAAGAAGTCATATTAGAACTAATGACAGATAACTACGTTGTCATGAAAAATCATAAATTATTAGCAAAACATGTAGTTTCTATAAATAAGAAAACGATAATGGATGTTGACAGTCAAAACTTTTTCATCAAGTTAGGAAAAACTTTTATATTTTTAAATCTTTGGAAGCTTACGAATGACCATCCTATCCTATCTACTTGCATCTCAGAAAAAGAAATTTGCTCTTTCTGACATCCGAATTATTATCGCTGATGTTGGAAGGGACTTTGAATTATATCCTGTTTTTAACAACAACTCAAAACTTTTCCTTCTTTATTATGGCTCACTAAATGAAAAAGAAAAATATTTTTTTGAAGATTAGAATGTGCTGTGTCAACCCTATTTCAAGACAAAAAGCCTTATATACTTTTTTTGAGAACTTAAGCTTCCTCTCTCAACAATATCAACTTATATATTGGTAATAATAAAAAAATAACATGAAAATCACAAAATGTCTTTTGTTTTTTATGTAACAATGAAAAGCTTTTTCTTTTGCTTTTCCACAAAGATATCGATAACAAAAAAGGAATTAAAGGAAAAAGGAGTGACCAAAGCACAACACAAAAAGAAAAGTAAGTGTTAAGAAAGGATAGAAATTTAATTCTTAGAGATTATTATGTTGGACAATTCAATGTACGATCACGATAATAATGCTGTAAAAATAGAAGAAACAAAAAAGTACGTAAAAGAGCTTGTTTAGAGTAAGAGTTTTCTAATTAGAAATTAGGAAACTTTGTAAAACTGAAAGCATAGATATAAATGAGGAGATTATTGAAATTGATATGAAAAAACAATGAAAATTTCTTTAAGCTTTCAAGGTAGGCAAAACCGCACGTGCTTTGCTTTAGTTTCACTAGCATTTATTTGAGCTGTCATTAGACTGTTTTGCAGACTATTGAACAATTTAAAGAAAAAGTAGCTGTTGATTTCCATTAATGTGTGTTTCATTTAGACCCCAAATCTGACATTCATGAAATCTTGATTTACGATACTTTAGCGCCTTTCATCTCAACATCACAAGAAAAATGATTGAGTTGGTGTTTTTCATTTTCCAATTTAGAGCATCCATATGCAACGTTTTCGAAAGGACAAAGATCGTACTTATAAAAATTATGTCAATAAATTTAAGATTGTCTCATTGATCTAATTCCATTTGTCATTGGACATACGTAATAAGTGAAAGGTCCTTAAATCTAATTTTACATCAATAAGAACAGCAAAAGATCTATTTTCAAAGCAGATGGGCATCCTTTTCATTCTACGCCACTTCAAATCAAATGCACCCATGTGACGATGAAAAGAGGAAAAATCACCGTAACGCGAACTTGAAAGCAAAAGATTGAATGACTTTTATTAACATTTTCAAGTGAACCCTTTCTTTCATGCTTAACATTTTCTCATTCCGATTCATTTCCAATCAGATTTTTTTACATTTCTTTTTATTAGGCATAAAATCAATAAAGGATTGGTATTTTGTGGGGTTTTACAGTGAATAAATATTTTCATTATGTTTTTTGCTTTTTCTTTCTCCCATTTTTTGGGATGAAAAATGAAATAAAAGAAGCTTAAAACTTATAAGATTGCAAAAAGGAAAATGGAAAATTTTCTTTACACATTTTTTGACGAAGAAAGGTAAAATTTTCTTTTTTAAGTAAAGAAATTTTTGAAAAGGCAAAAAGCTATATCATATTTTGATGAAACTATTCAATAATAGGATATGTGGAGCATAAAAGAAGTAAAAATTGTTATGGTACCATTGATCTATGTTTTTTTTACTTCAATTCCATTACAAATTCCTTCTTCTGATTAAGTTTTTATTGAAATTCAAACGTAATAAGTGAACAAATCCCATGGAAACTGATAAAGAGCTAAATAACTCAAGATATGCATTATACCATAAGATTCTTAAACTTTTAATATTCTTACATCTTAGTTCCTTTATGGAGTTCCAATAATAGTTGAATGAAATTTGATCTGTTTTGTTTGAACTTCATATAAACCTTAATCCTATTATTATGAATCTACAATCTTTATTTCTTCTAAAAATAACACAATTAAGGCATATTTAGTTCTGTTTGAATTTGTTCAGCCTGTTTGGCAAGCCAAACTGTAAATGAATCACTAAACTTTGTACATTCACAACTTTGAAAACAACACTGATTAAAAAATTGCATTATGCATAAAAGAATGTAATTAATAAAATGAGAAAACTTTTCAGACTCTTTTTTTGTTTGACTTGTATGCTGTTGCAGCCACCAAATTCACTTTATCATTCTTTTATGGAAGTCATTAAAATTGTCACAAACATGCAAAGTTTCATAGCGCAATAAACCATCACATTTTGAAATAAAAATTCTCATTAAAATTTTTCTGAAACTTATTTCAACGAATTTGAGCAGCATAAAACATTGAATACTAGAATGCATATAATTTTATATTTCTTTTAATTTGAATGGAAATGAAAAATGTGCATCAAATTAAATAAATTATTCATTATAGAAAAGATGTCAAGTTCTTTTGATATGCAAATTCCGAATGTTAAATTTAGTATTTCATTATTTTAAATCATTAAAATTCAAGTTTACATTCAACTTAATTTAAAAAATTTTCCGGCTAATACTTATACGAGTGTAGAATGGAGTATCACAAGTAATTTCCCATTACTTCCAATTATAGTCAGCTTCTATAACTAGTTTATCAGCTAATTAAAAATTCAACGGAAACATAATTAAGTTGCAACTAAAATGTGATTACGCTTTTGAGAATTCTCTAGAAATTTTTCAATTAACAGCGTCTGTAATGTAATGTCAAGTTCATTTTGCAATTTTTTCTACTCCTTTATGTTGGAAACTTTTAATACATGTAAGGTCGCAAAGTTATGAATCATAATTACATTGCTTATTAAAAAATAAAGTGTAATTTCAAATGGAAAAGTTTATTTTAATGAGATTTATCTGAGAAATTTCCATATCTCAATGTGATTTTAGAAAAGCTGGAAATTGCTTTTTGATCCCATAAATACTTAAATAATTCAAAAGTAACTTATTTGCCTCCCATGAGCATGAATATTATTTATTTTATCTCAAAATTGTATATTAAAATGCTGAAAAAGCAAGCAATATATATTCACACAGCATGATGTCTTTCAAAAATGAATCAAAGAAATAACTAGCTCTAAATAAAAAATATCCTTAGGCTTCTTACTACTTGTGGATATTGAAATTATTTCAGTGGATTTTTTAAATCTCAATTCTAAGTTTGATTGCTTATCAAATTCAAAATTTGTTTTTACATGGCACTAGGATCAAGAAGATGAATTTTAGTTAGCAACAACTTTGTCAAATGAATAAGTAATTTTCGACTTCCTTTTATAAGTTGTGCATTTTAAGCTTTAAAATAAATATATGTGTCGTGCTTTTCCTTGAATCTCACGTTTTTATCTTTCTTACTGTATCGCTTTTATGCTTTATAAATGTATGATAAAAAATTCAAATAACGTTTTATTTTAATATGCTTTACCATGTTCTTTTTTTTCCTACGTTTCGTTTTTATGCCAATCTTTTCTCTTACTTCTTAGAATACGACATTAAGGTGTTTTAAATATTTTGTACTCATGGTAATTTGTTGAATCAAATTTTTATTCATCTTCTTTAAGTTCAGGTTTGCTTAAAAATTCTTTTTCTTAGAATTCTTCTTATAAAGACGGTTTCATGCATGCACAAATTATTGATTCAATATTATTATTAGATTTAACGATTTTACAGCAGTATCTTCGAAGAAAAAGAGATGAAAAATAAAATTATGCAAAACCAGATTTTAATCCTGAAGTATCCAACCCTTTTTAACATATTTTCTTGAAAAACCCATTTCCATTTGAAATCTCACTGGTTTAAAAAGAAATCAAGTATCTTCAAGATCACGTAAGACATTCAAATGGGATCGACATAATGTAAAATGCTTATTGATCCCACAGGCTCTTCTGCGTCATCGTCTTTTTCCAGACAATATTTGAAATTTTTATACTTTAATGATACGTCGTTGCTTCTTTAGATTTTCAATTTATAAATTCGTGTTTACTGAAAGAGGAAAAGAGGATTTTATCATAATAATTTTGTGATCAATAGAAAAGGCGTGACACTTAAGGAGGTGAAATTTTTCATTTTTCATCTATCGATTCTTCCACATATACATATTTACCTCAATGCTATTATTCAGATTTTCTTTAATTTATTAAGTGCTCGTCTAGAAGAAGAGGAAGTATTAAGAAGATAAAGCACCATATAATCTTGAATTGAAAGGCAATGAAAAGTGCTTACATGATTATCATAGGCACATAGACTCATTACTTGAAGTATCATGAGACTTTAGTGTAAGCATTGATTAGACAAAATATATAATTGTATGCTTCTATAGCATTTATTTCGAGACTTCATGAACATTCTTTGGTTTATCTTGATCAATAAAAGATAAAAGGAAGCAGAGCAAGGAACTTTCTAGAGTCAACCAACAATGCCATATCCAACATTTTTATACTGTTAATATTTTCTCATCACGACAAAAGCTTTTGTAAAATTCATGAAGTGAAACTTTCATTTTGACGTAATAAAAGAAAACGAATGGAAGGTATGGATGAAGCATACACAAACAGAAGCAAAAAATAAACTAGATGAGGTTCTCAGCTCATTTTAAATGTTTTACAAACTAATGGAATATGAGCTTCGACGCGCTTGTTTGTATTCCTTTTTATCTTCCATTTGCTTCCGTTGTACTTTACCAGATGGTGTTAGTTCAACCCTTTGGGTTTCCACTTAATTTTTTGTTTCAAACACTTTTTTTATTCAACTCACTGTTTTTTTTATTCATCTACAGCTGTTTGTCTTTAAATCTTAAATTTACTGCAAAATTAATTAAAATAGTGTAAAGTTTATAAAGTATCAATTTAACTTTAAAATGTTGTAAAATGACATCCATTATGCTGAGATAATTTTCCGAACAATGACTTTTGTTACTAACTTTTTTGTTACATTACTGTCCTATGTTTATCCTTTTTTGCTTATTCAGCACTTCTAATATTAATGATTTGCATGAGTATCAACTACATTCATTGCGATATTGTTTGAGGGAGATTTAAAATTTAAGTTAATTAAAGCATGGAAACGAGGAGATAAAAAATATTTATCGTTGTGTAAGCAGATGAATTTTTTTTGTGGTTTTGTGTACATTTTCCTGCTTTATTTCCTCTTTCAAAGGAATTCGCTGTGTTTTTGTGGATAAATAGGAACAGTAAGTAATATTTATTCTCATTATTATTCATATTCAGATGAAATTTATTTTCTTTGGAAGGAAAAGCGAGTTTTTAGCAGCTTTTTAAATTTCTTTTTATAATCCAGAGGATTATGTGGAATTAAAATCTCTTTATGTGCAATCTGAAGAATTTGTATAAAAAAATCGCAATGAAATTAAGAAGCTTTTGTTTCTTCCGAAATAAAAGACTTACAGCTATAAAAATTAAATTAATAAATGAGAATTTTCAGGTCTTCGAACTTTGAAAGATTTTCAATTTATAAGCTTCGGAAGGAGAACTTTTTTCTCATCCTACTCTACAAACATTGAAAATTAAGTTTGACAGACTTATTAAAAGTTTTAATTTTTACACAGCCATTTAGAAAAATCAAAAAAAGAAAAGCTTAATCAATAAAGTCAGCAACTGTCAACACTGTTAATCTCAGTTATAATCTCCAAAATCCTTTCTCTTTAGGGAGAAAAGTTAAACACTAAATAAATTTTGAGCTCAACTTTTAGACGTCATTCATCCTTAGTAAAGGAAGAGAAATTATTATTATCCTCCCAAAAGATTTCAGCAGTAATAAAAAGAACAGCATGTTTCAACAATCAATTATTTAATATCATAAAAGCAAAAGCAATTAAAATACTGGAGTCTAATTTTAATTTCCAACATCGATACAGCACATCATTTATTCCTTATGTGTTTTAAGGAAATAAGTAACTGGACGTCTTCCAAATAAATTATTCTTACGTAGGCGACGTTTAATGGTGTCAACACTGCAATTTACTCTATGATATTTGCTCATCATTTGATTTAATTGAACTGCAGATTTTAGAGGATCGTTCTTGCCGTATCTTACAAACATTCTTTCAGACTTTTCACTCATTATACTTGGTCTTCCTGAACGTGGACTGTTTTCAACTGTATTCCCTTGCCGAAATCTCTTGTAAAGCAGATTAATAAGGAATTTTATCCTGAACCTTATGTGTTTTAAGGAAATAAGTATTTTTACAATCAAGGATATAAGGTTACGTATGCTAAAGTGAATTTGGGCTAAAAATACCAAAAAAAATTATAAATTATTGAAAGATGTGAAAAATTCCAATTCAACAAAGGATCCAATATGAGTTCGATAGCAAATGAGAAACTTACCCATAAGTATTACATTTTTAATAATTCCATTTATTTTTATCACGTAGTATAATACGAAACCCTTCATTAATTTTGCTTTCATTCGTTTCACTCACCTCCTGGCAAAACCTTCGCTGTCTAACTCCTTCTTTTCTTCTCATTTCCTATACATGACGAAAAAGGGAAAGAAAAAAATTGAAATAAATATTGAGTGAAATGAGCCCAGTTGGTTGGAGGCGACAAAAAGGCAATGGCGACATTTGGACTGTAAATATATATAAAAATATTCCTATATGTGGTATTCTCTCATGATGTTGTCTTTTTCATCAATATGAACCACATCATCATCATCATTATCATTATATGCGGCACATATTAGCGTATACATACGACACAAAGTGTTTTTCCTTATCTTTTCCTTTTGTAGATTTTTATATCAAAAATATGAAATCTTTTTTAATGGGAAATAAGGGATTGATATTGAAACTAACAATTGCACATCTGTAAAATGATACAAATCGATATGTTCCTTTCAAGGGTTGGTAACAATTAAATGTAGCTTTTATAAATTTCAAAAATTAAATAACGAGTTTGATAAAGCCATACTATACAAATATTTAGAATAAAAAATTATCGAAATAAACAATTTTTTTAAGACCGTAGATTCTTTTGCTCCCACAAAGCTTTTCTTCCTAGAAGAAAATGTGGATTTTTCTCGAAAAGATTTCATTTATTTTTAATAGCCTTATCCTTTGAAAGAACCTTCAATGATACGAGCATCATACTAAAATTGTTTATCCCTAAATATTTAAATTTTGTTTCCTTCGAATTACTCCTTTTTCGGATTATGTAGAACACTCCTCAAAATGCAATTTCCTTTTGTTATCTTCGACGAATTTTATAATGCTTATCTCATGAAATTTAAAAATGAAACCCTTGAAATGGTGATAATAATATTAATGATATTAAAAATCGAAGATAAAATTCGTATATCGATACAAATTTGGCTCTATAACAATACATTTGAATTATTCATTAAATTCAAATCGAACGACTTTAACTTTAAGAATAAAATTTATTTGGCTTATCAAAACTTTAAGGAAACGAATCAGATAACGCCCAGTTACTTTTAATAGGATTAAACAATGATTTGGTAAATATCATGTAGTTAAAAGTAATGGCCTAATATATCCTAAGGACATGTATTATGTCTATACTCCTAAGTTGATATCTAAAATGTGGGATCACATTCTTCTTGAGGACAATTCTTGAGAAAATATGTGCATGCATTTATGACCTTTTTTGGCTTTGAATAATGTCAATTTTGATTAAAAAATTAATAATTGAATTTTTAAACATTGACTGAGCATCTTTGTATGTTATAAATTCTTTATTTCAAGGACATGAACGTCTCTTTATCTTAAACATTCATCTGATTTACCGTTGTTTTCCACCTACACGGTTGTTGCTTGATAAAAAGGAAGGCTAAAATTTCACCTAAAGCAATGAAGGCTGTATGGAAAGGAAATGATTTGCCAACGATTGTTAAAGAAATTTTTTAGCGGAAATGAGAGAATATCCATGTGTATGTAGTCATAAGCTTGAAAGGAAATTTAAAGCAACAGTAAGTATAGTAAAATTAAATGAGAAAATAATAATAAGAGGAAATTTAACTTAAACGTGCGTGGAAGGAAGTTTCATGTCTATATACTGTTTGGGTATCTTTTTCATCCCACATAATAAGGTATGTAGCGTCTTATGATATAGAAGCCTATATTATTATTATATTTTTCTCTACTCCGATCTTTTATTAAATCGATAAAACAAATCCTCTGATTCTTCCATAAAGCTTGCATCATGTGAATGTGCATGCTAGAAAGCACATGGATATATTATGCATACGTTCAGCTTTAAAATCATACATTTTCAAGTGAAATGTAATAGAATTTTAATTAAAAAATTCTCAACATGCTTAAACTTAAAGTAAATTTTTAATTGCTCCTTTACGCAGTAACATGTTTGGTTTTGAAAACGTTTGCTTTATAATCGAATGAATGACGTGGTTATTACTGTGTAGATACAATGAAACCAATAATGTAGTAATTAAAGTTAATTAATGAAACGATTTTATAGCGAAAATTACTTTTATATGACATCAATAACCGATAATGTCTACTGACATAATTTTCTTCCAAACAATAATTTCATCAAATTTATAATGAAAGTTAATCAAGCAACTCCAAGATAAAAATTGCCACATCAAAAGGCTATATAACAATTTAGATAAAAGCAATACATACAATCTGTTTGTAATGAAGCTAATTATCCAGTACCAATTAAAATGGGCATTAATGATTATTAGAAATAGCTTTAATAGACTTATGTTTCAAATTCAATTAATTGTTTGAGCATTAATAATTGATGAATCATAATTTGACATTAACTTTAATTATTGTTTGAAAATGTTCAATAAGAGTATTTTTTGATGGATTTTCATTCAATGTCTATGAGTTTGTTAATTAATTTTTCTCACTTTGACATAATAAAATGTCGAGTAGTAGGCACAAAAAGCTTTAAAGCTACAAAAAAATTTGCCTATTATTTCTAGCGATGCCTCGACTGTAATTTATTGATCGAAATTAATTACAATTGAGATGAATTTTTTCTAATTCTAACTCCTCATGATATAAATGAGCCTTCATCGCAAGGCATAGAATATGCCCATGAACTTTCCTTCTTTTCTTCATTTTCAATTTTCATTTCATGAATTTATTTCCTTTATATAATAGAAATGAAATAGAATAAAAAAGAAACTAGTCAGAGCATGTGGTGAGAAAGAATTGTTTTCAATAAACATTGAAACAGTCGAACATGACTGATTTCTATCTTCAGGAAATGAAGAAGGAAACGAAAGCGAAAATGAGAAGAACAAACTATTTTTCCACATGATTGAATAAATAGAAAGATGTGCTGATGAATGGTCTTGTTCGATTTTGACAATCTTAGCATGTAAGTCTATTAAAGCTGAGCCAATTAGCGTTTATTTCTCATATGCTTTGTTTAATTATAATTCTCAAATGTGCTCATGTGTTAATTACGAATCCAAACCAACCAAGCCACATCAAAAAGCTTCAAATAGAAGACATGGAAATTTTTAATGAACTTAAAAACTTTGTTGACGTCAAGGAAAGGAAAAAAATTCGAAAAATTTGATTTTATTTTAGAAGCGAAATTACACACAGGAAAATCCAAATGCTTTTGTGCGTATAAACATAAAAAATTTATGATCACATTACTGTTCAATTTCCATTTTCTCTCTTCTTCTGCTCAAATCATTTTGATAAAGAAATTAAAGAAAGACGTAACTTTTTTCTCCATTTTCATCACGAACCTAAGATGCTTCTTAATTTTGAATAGCAAACTCGGGAGATTGGCAGGAGTGAAAAAAAAAATTGCACCTTTTTCATCGTCAAAATTTCTTTCCCTTTTCAACCCAATTGTTCATTTCTATTAAACCTTATTCTCTCCTTTTTATGATTATGATAAATAGTACTACGTCATTCGTCAATAATCCCTTCAATCTTTATGCTTAGAAATAAAATTGATTTTATGGATGGATCATAAAAATTTCCCTCTTTGGTGTTTGTGAGTTTTGCATAAGACATGGAAAAGGGAAAGATTACAACACATCGTTTGACGTCATTATTTCCAATTTTTTCCACTTCTTATATCCTAGCGAAATTTTTCATCTTCAGACATTAGCTTCCTCTTCATATAAAAGGATTCACTTAGTGACGAGATACAAAAATTGTGTCAATAAATTCATTTACAGCTTTCAAGCTAGAACAATAAAAAAAAAAAATAAGAGGGGAGAAAAGACGAACTGAATCAATTACGTGGCAAATTTATCTATCTTCACATGCTGGTTGACATCACACGTCTTTTTTATATTACTCTCTAGCTGCAATCATACTCATCATATTCAAATTGTCTTACTGCCATTTACGACACACTTTCAACTTGATACTACACACTCAACTTTTGAAATATATGAAAGTATTAAAGTGCAGAGTAGGTATTTGAATTCTAAAGAGTTAGGATGAAGTTTATTAGAATATATCCATAAAATTCTATAGAAAGTCAGTAGTTTGTCATCGGCCGGAAGGTTCAGAAATATTTCAAATGCGTTCAATGCTTGTCAAGTAATTTATTCATCCGAATCCTATATTTCCTGTGATTTTATTGACTTTTTGAAAGAGCACGAAAGTGTCACATCCTTACAATAATTCATGTCAATAATGCGAGGCATATATTTTTCATTATAACGTCACAGGATATATTTTTAGAATTGCCATTAGAAAATTGGCAGTAACATTGTGTATACAGATTACAGTACATACGATGCCATATTCATTAATTATTTGCGTTTGTTATTTTTGGTAAAAGGATAAAGCTTGTGCTGCATAATCAATAAGAATTTTCTTCTTCTTTGCTTCCTTCTGTTCTTAATGCTTAAAGCCTTAATTAGAGAAAGTAAATTTGATGGGGAAATTTTCTTATTTCAGGCAACAGGAAATGTCTTATCTGTTGGCGGCATAATAGAGTCAGGTTGAGGTAATATAATGAAATAATTACTAATGTAACCATAGATTTTTTTTTTCGATTCTGTAACTGATGTACGATATTGAATACAAAGTATATTATTAAGTCTTTGATTAAGTAGCGAAATGGAAGTAATTGGAATGGGAAGTTCAAGGATTCGAAAGGTTACCTTATAAATTCATCTCGTTTGATCCAAACTAATCCTCTTCCTATTGTCAAACGTCCTCCGCAATAATTATTTCTTAGCTAAATTCAAAAATCCACATTGACGTCATTACATTATCTTGTCAATCCCAAAGACAATATTAATTTATATTATTGCACATTAGCATTGTATGTTTGCGGAGTAATAATATATTCATCAGAGATTAATTTTGCCATTCGATGCTTTTTTTCTACACGAAATCTTCATTTAATGATCTTTTTTCTATCGAATATCCTAGTGGGAGATAAATGAAATTTGCAAAGGTCTAGAACTAAAGATATTGACACAACGCATTTACTTACCAATTTGTCTTGAGTCATTATTTGAGCTTATTTTATGTGAGCGACAGAAACGGAACAGCACACAGCTGTCAGATTGTCCATTAAAACTGTATAATCTATGCTAAATTGATAAAAACTATTTGAAATCATCGTAGACAAAATGAATAAAAATATCTGAAGGAAACACACAAAAATGCTGAATCAACAAGCTTTCCTCGTTGAAAATACGACTACTAGGATGATATGATAATTGCTGAAAATCAATATATCAAGATCACATGATATTATCTGTGATGCTTAGCTTTTTGTTTTCTGAAAACTCACAGACTTTTACACTAGAACTTTGAATTCTTATTGAGCTATCTTACTTTGTTCATATAGATTTCACTCCTTAATCCAATAATTCGTTTTCAATGTCGAAAAAGAAATGGAAAGTTGAAGAAGATTAACTTCACTTTATTGCTTCACCTTCATCAGCCAAAATTAAATATTATTACGATAGCAAAGAAGTAAAATGTTGAACAAGCAAACTGATAAGGTAGAAAAATGGAAGCTTGCAAAAAAAATGTTCTTTTTATGAGCGGTGTGTTCAATAATACATTTCATTCAACTGAATTTATCATAATACTCCTTGTTCACAACACTAATCTTCTTACAGGATTCTTTCTTCTATCGTTGCTTCTTTCATACTTCTGCCCTTGTTCATTTTATTTCTTCTGGATATTTGCCAATGTTTTATTTATGAATTTGTGTATATATGTACTTATGCGTCCATGCATGTTTTCGATATTGGACAAGATTATTGTGGGAAATGCTTGAACTCAGAATAATGAAAGAGGAAACTAAAATGAATAAATAGGAAAGGAATATATAATAATATGAAAAAGTTGACCAAACAAAAGGAATTGGAATAAGAAATGGGATAAAATTTATTTTCAAAATTGATCCTCCCATTCAAAACTTCCATGCGTTAATAATCAACATTAATTCAATCACTAACTTATGAAACGTGCGTAAAAGTTTTACTCGTATAACTAAAGTTGAACTCCACCCACAAGCATTTATTTTTACGCCTCATTGGCAATACCCCGAAATTTTCTAAATGATAGAAATAAAAATATCAATCAGTAAATTGAACATGGCAAAACTTATAGGCCATAAAAAGTATAAAAACATAGTAATAATCCTAGATGATCAAAAGAAATGACCCGAATTGAGTGAATTTTCACACTTATTTATCATTTGGAAAAAGAAACTCAGAAGTTTATAATATCTCTATGATCTTTTTGATTTATTCTCTTTATTGCTGTTACTTCCTATACATATTTCTCTTCGCCACACATTCCTCTCATAAATTCCTTCCGTATATTTTTATTTCCTTTACGACTTAATACATTTTTTTCTTCCTTTTCTCTATTTTTCTCTCCCTTTATGTTCACATTGAAATGAAGTATTTGCAATCATTCATCCGTGCTATGTCAAGCAGTTTGTCTTACTTCATATTCGAACAAGTTTTTGCCTTTTTCCTATACAATTCCCTTCATCAGGATGAGAAAAATTGTATGATTTATGATGTGACAGAGGAAGAGCCTTCTTAATATTTTTTCTTTCTTATTCTTATTATTCTTCGTGGGAAAAAGTGAGTAACAACGGAAAATTTTTCAACTTCAACTTTTTTTCTCACAGCAAGAAAAAAAAAAATTGTCTGACATTTAACGAGACTTTGAATATAAACCAATTTCATTCTATCCAATGAAGACTTTTTTCTAATGAGAAAATTCATTAATCATAAAAGCAGTGGAAATTCTGCCTCAAAATATATTTTTCACGTAATATTTTTGTAAGCGATTGAATGAAAAGAAAAACTTTTTTATGATTTGATTATTAAGGGAATAAAATTTTTGCGTGGAAGTTGATAAGAAAAACTCAAACAAGCAAGTACAGTCATTCGAAATTTATTCATTCATATATCCTTTTGTTTTTTGATGATTCAGAATTTATGGATACATTGACATCTGTTAGAATTTTACAAAAAAATATGTATATAAGCTCAGATTTTCAACATAGCAACTCAATTGAAAATATAATCCTTGTGACTGCTTTAGGGTTTTTGTGGAAACAAGTAATTCAAAAAAATTGTTTAACAAATATTAGAGTAAAAACAGAATGTTGTTGTTCATAATTGAAATTTTCAATTCTGAAATTGTATTTGAAGCATGATCTGTCCTAGATTTTGCCACACATGACAACCACTATCAAAATGTGTAATTGTATCAAATGCATACAATTGAAATAAGTATTGTTTGGTAATTTCAAATTATTGCACGTAAATGTTGGTTAGGGAATGTTTTCATTGTCGGTTATAATTTGTTCCAGCATAAATAAATGAAGAAAGAACATAACCTAGAATTTTGATGCGATCCACGATTCATTTTTTTAATTAAAATAAATTTTGGGTTCATTTTTTCACATAAACTTTTATTTAGTCATAAAATATCTATTAACAATCAAATTAACTCATATCTTTATGAGGATCACGCATTTAATGGATCATATTTTTTTTGCATGCATCGTCAAATATTGCAATAAGTAAGGAGTCAACATAGATTGAAAAATAATCTTCGTGATGTGAATTTATTACAATTTTTCAAAATTAAATTAAAAATGTGCAATAAAAAAGTTCCCATTAGATATACATCACGCAAAGTCAAAGATCTTTGCAGCAACATCCGACATAAATTGCTTTGAAATGTACGCATTTATTCTTATCTATTTCTTGCGTCCATACCTGCCACAAACCATAAAATATCGTTCAGTTGCCACATAAATTAAACATTATGATAAATTTTCTTTTCAGCACCAACAATAACGGCAGTACTAAGAGAACATAAAATAAGATAATGTGCATTATTTTCTTTTTTTCTTGTGGTTTAGAAACTGTACATAAACTAAATGTTCTTTCTTCTAAACCTTTTATGGACATTTTATAAAGCAGCACAAAGAATTCATTGCAATATTGATGTTGATCTTCTTATGTTTACTCGAAAATCTTATTTGAAAATGTAGGAAATGCTAAAACAATAGTTTAGTGGTTCCAAGAAAAGTAGATAATTTCATCGGACCTAGCAACATTGAAAAACAATAGAACAGACTGTAGGCATTCAGACATGCTTTTTAAAATCTCAAAATAAATGTTTCCGAGAACAAATATTTTCTAATGAACATGAAATTCTCTCAGTGCAAACAATAATATTCAGCTATAAATGTGAAGCATAATACTTTTTGCATAAATTTAAGAAGAAGAGTTTCCAGATACATACCTAAATGAAATTCAATTTGTATTAGAAACTTTCTTCATCTGGATGATTGTAAAAAGCTTTACTTTAATATGATTAAAATTGAATCACTTTTTATTTTACTTCACACATATGTTGCTGGGTATGCTGGCTTGTGCATTTTTCATATCCAACAATATATGGTAAGAAAGAATACAGCATGCAATGACGAACAAAACTTAATGCTCTTATGAAATTTCCCATTGTTGCAGCTTTTTTTCCTTTTTTCATTCCATCTCTCTTTCAAAATATTTACTTTATTCCTCATATATGAAGAATATTGCATTCTCTGTCACTGCACATGTAGCAAAAAAAACCAAAGATGAAGTAACTTTGAAGATGATTTATTGAGTGCTTTCTTTCATTTTTTCTTAAAAATTTTATGAAAGATGGACCTTATGTATGTTGACTTGAGATAGAAAAGTGCTTGTCGCAGAGCACTTAATAGTGGACATATATGCTTTCCTTGCACTACCACTTGATGATAGATTGAGTGCACTTTTGAAAAAAACTTTTACTGTTCTCTTATTTGTGTTAACTTTTTCCTTCTGTTTCACGACAATTTTATTGTCGAGTAAGAAATTTCCTCAAAACTTTCATGTTATGAAGTTTTTATGACAACTGTAGCTTCCTCCTTTGCTTAATGGAAAATTTGCAACAAATAATCAATTATTTGAAGCAGAATGCCCACAATATAAAGCATACGACATTCAATTTAATTCAATTTACCGAATAAATCTCTTTCAATAATTCCTAATGAATACGGAATGATATTGAAAATCTTGTTGACTATCAGGAAATTGAAATCACTCAAAATATTTTCCAATCACTCATGGATAATTTTTACTTATGTTGAATTGATGTTAAATTGCTCTTGTGCATACAAAAAGCATGAATGATGTTTGCAGAAAGCTCCTATTCCAATGTATGTCTGTATATGTATAGCACACAAAAAGGACAAAAAAAAGAGAACAGAAAAATTATTGAATTTATCGAAGTTATAGGCAATGTTGTGTGAAAAAAATTCTCTTATTTTTTTATCATCTCATTTTTCTGCCATTATACACGCACACTTGAGCTCACATACGCACAATTTGGATTCATATAAGATCGTATTCGAGTGCCCTTTGAATCATAAGTATGAACAGGAAAACTCAAAGTAATAATATTAAAACCTGTTGAAACGCATTTCTCATCACTTTCTCTCTAGAGGTTACTCACCTTAAATATACTTGATGAGCATGCTTGTGAGCGTTGCTCTTACCTTACTCCGTTAAAGATGCCAAAATTGACAAAATATGTTCCTGATTCTAAATTTTCAAAATTTTACGAATTTTGTTTCAAAAATGCACACGAGACATAATAAAATCATCTAATCCTTAGTGTAAAAAAAGCAGCAATCAGTAAAAGTGTGAGAACGAAGGAAGGTAAAACTGAATTTATCAATATGTATGTTGAAAATCAAAGTTGATTGATCATAATTTTGTAAACGTGATTTTTTTGTTTCATGAAAAATTTTCCACCTCCTCCTTCAAACAAAATTTCATTGTAATCCTCTTTCGTGCGTAGGCTTTTGAGCTTTTTTTAAGCTTTTACTCTTGATATAAGTGAAAGAAAATTTGTAATTCAATTTACTTTTGTGTAGATGAGAGTTGTATATTTATTATTTGAGAGGAACTCAGTATGAATATCGATTTAGTTTATTTACATTGAGAATAATTTATCCAAGACTTGTTATTTTTAGAATGTGAAGGCTGAGAACTTTTTTTTTATAAATCTGTGGTTTTTGTATTCTAAATTTTCCTTTAATAAATCTTCTTAGTTGATATTGATTGAATAATTGCAGAATAAATCTTTATATTTACTGACTCTACTACCCATACCCGAGCGACACAAATGAATAGAAATGGACCAAACTGAAGCTGTTTGTTGATATTAATAACACAGGCTCAACGGTGCTTTAAAAGTTCCGTGGATGATCCTCCTTCATCTTTCCAGAAAATGATATATCATTAAAAGCAATCTTGATAATTAACTTAGCATCAGCTTCTGATTTAAAAAACAGCCATGTCCTTTAATCAAGATAATTCCAGATTCGCATTTGTTGCAAATTCACTGAATTGTAAAAATAATCTCATGCCATGACATGATGAAATAAAATATAGGTCACATACAAAATAGATAAATGCAGTATTTTCATAAATTTTAATGAATAGAAAGAAATATGTGCATGTGAATGAAAATATATGAAGGAGAAGTTTTGCAATATGCAATAAGCGCGTGATGTTTTTTGAATCCATTAAAATATAACTCCTTTTCATCCTTAATATGCTGTTTTTTATGCAATACAATTCACATAAAATTTTCAGGAGATCTGCACATGTTGTAAGCAGCAACAACAGACTGTTGCTCATATTGATTTCTTTGTGTAATTCCAAATTGTATGCAATATGAATTCATCATTTATTTTGTTAGTACCTTACTGGATCTTGTTTATAGGTCGGAGAATTGAAAGTTGATAAATGAAAAGAGTCTTAGCTGTATTTTAAGCTCTTTAGCTGAGTGCATTGAGAATATTTTTCATTTACCTTAAAAGATTTATATTTGAATATCCTTTCATAAAATTTCCATACACAAAATATTTATCCTACTTACTGCGTAAATTTTAAAGAAAAAAAAGTTTTAATCCTTGAAAATCTTTTTTTATAATTTCCTTATTTAAAATTAGCAAGTCATTAGAATAAATAGAGATGAGTAAAGGAAAAGAAAAGATTAATTTGCGTTAATTAATCGAGGTGAGGCAAGTAAGGAACATATAATAACCGTGAAGAAAATATTTAAATCAAGTCTTCAAACCTAGAATATGTGACTGAAATAGAAATAATTCCTAATTATTTAATGAAAAATCTCCAGTACCTGAAAATCATATTCATTTCCATGACATATAATTAGAATATTATAATTAGTTGCAGCGACATAGAGCAACGTAAAAAAGGTACATTTAGATTCTTAATGAAAATTCATTACCAAACCTAAAGTAATTTTCTTCTTTTTTCTTCTAAATTTCACTCCATATTTACATTTTTTTAATGCATGAGTAAACTCAATTTGATTCTTTTCAGAAAAAGAAATCTTCCGGTAAAGCTTATTCATGTTTTCTTTCATATCTCTCTCATGTCTTGTTACTTTTCGTTTTTTTTTTTGGTAAGGGATAAAGGAAGAAGCTCACGTTTATTGAAAGAAATTTTTTTTATACTTTCTTTCTTATGTGCCGGCTCATTTCTGCATGTACACATTTATTTTTATCCACGCTTACATGAGTTACTTACTTGCTTATTTACTCATCGCTACTTTTCTTCTTCGTTGACTGGCTTGGCAGCAATGAATTACATCGGCACAAAGTATGAAAATGAGTGAATAAGGAAGTAAAGAGTTAAGAAGAAAAGATAAGTAAGTACACAGTAGACGCAGCAATAAACATTTGGTTAGATAGAACAGCAGTAACGGAGTTGTTCAGACACATACGTACATCCACGCACAGTATGTACATGACGTGATTTTAAATATCTATTATGAGATTAAATGGTTTAAAGATGTTTGCGGAATGAAGCGATGCTTGAATTAACCTCAACGACTTTGCATATGTACATATGCTTAAAAAATGAAAATAAGAATTTGAGGAAGTGAAAATAAAGTCGAAATAAATGATGTAAGGTGCAATAAAAAATTTTTCAATGTCATTTCTTTAGTGATATATGAGAGCAATTTTGTGGGAAAATTATCATTTCTCTCTCATGACTTGACATCCACATTCAAGAAATTTTTATGAGATGAACAGGGAACTGAAATAAAGAAAATGTTTATGGTGCTTCAGCATTGCCACATACGTTGAACTTTAAAGTAAATGTCTACACGTGGAAATACTTAAAAAAGAAATTTTAACGTCAATTCAGTTAAAAACTTTAAAATGTTAAAGCTATTTCTGACATTTCTTTGCAATCAGCATGCAGACATTGCTGCATGGTTTTAATGGCATAAAAAGTCTTCAATCAAATCCCATTCGCAATGATAATACATCTATTACATGACAATACCACAACAAATTGCAATTACAATATAGAATTGTGATTGAAGCATTTACTGCAGAAGTAAAATCGAATCAAAACGTCATAAAAGAGATAACAATAGAAGCGAAGAATAGATAAGAACCAGAGGAGGCATCTCATGTTCTCAATTGTAATGATTTAAAATTATCTTCAGTATCATACAGCACATTTATCTTCAATAGCGCTATACGAACAATGAAAATCATCATACTTATATCTTTTCATGTCACAATTTTCTTCATAACAATCAATTGACAATATGAAAGAGAATGATGTCTTTTTATCGTCGATATAACATTTTTAGTAATTGAGTTTCTTATTGTATGTACATATGGTTTTGGATTTCATATGGAATCATTGCACATTTTTCTGTTGCATCAACAGATTGTGCTTGGGAAAATCTATCTTTACTGCCATAATTATAACGCTTTTTGATACAAACTTATAACAATTCTATAAAAGCATTTCAGTTGCCTTGATCTACAGAATCTTCCACTTACTAACAAATGGGTATTGAATGCTTTTTCTCATTTTTCATAGTGATAATGATGAGTATTCATCATATTCACGTCATATCTGATTACATTTGCAGAAGAAGTATGAAAAGTGCTTGAAATTCTTATGTTATCCTATACTTTACATCAAGTAAAAATAAAAGGGAAATGTTAAGGAATAAAGTGAAATTGAGAAAAATTATTACTTATTTTTCTTCATTCTCTCATCTGGTTAGCTGTACATTGTTGATTTCCATTTTGATGAAACAATGATGAAAGGGAAACCTTAGAATGGAGTAAAAGAATCAAGAGAAAAAAAGTGGTGAAAAGAAATTGCTTCAAAGGAAAATGAATGGAATTGCTTTTGTCATATCATCAAATAAAAAATATGAAACACAATAATGCAAAGAAGAGTGATCCTTTTACTCATTCTTATCATTTGTCTATTCATTGTATCTTTTGTGCGTAAAACAAAAGAACTCAAGGAGTCGAGTTACATGCTTTTGTGGTTCACTCATTACTAAATGTTATAATGGAACTGAAAATCATCTAGTTATTGACAATTTTATGATATTATTTGATTCCACATGGTGTACAAAAGCGAACTTTCATTTTAACTGCCATAATATTTGCCATTTAAATGCCATGTGGAAGACATCTGGCAGCCATGAAAACTTGTGCCAATCGGGCTATTATTTTGAAAATTTTATTCCTGAAATGAAGCTAAGAAACTTTTAAATTTCAATGAAAAAATAATTAAATGAAAATTTTGAAAGATTAGCTTGAAAATTTAATTATATTTTCTGATAGAAAAAATACCCCCAAGCTATGTGTGTACAAACAAAGTAACAAAAAGGTCTAACAACGAAGTAGATAGATTTTCTGGTAATTTCATGAATGAATAAATTAATAAGGTAAATTATGTAAATTTCATTCAATAAATTGAGTAGATATCCTTCACATAATTGCATTGATTTTCAAAATATCAGCTAGAAATTTCAAATTCATCTCATCTATTTTCTCAAGATTCATTCCATAATTTTACGCAAAATGTTACACTTTTATTCGGAATTAGGGTTGTAAGCTGGGTCGTTTAGCAAACTTTTGATGACTTGCTTAAAAATCGTAAACAAAGTGAAGAAATTTTTAAAAAAAAAGCTGGAAGTTTGACGCTAACCCCCTCCCTTTAACCTGATTACACTCCTGATTGTGAGTAGCAAGTAAGTGGAAAATAAAATTGTATACGATTCAAGAATCCAATCTAGCACATAATGTGAGAGTGAAATAAATAAAATCTGAAATAAAAATCGAAACGAACCCTATCTACATTCCATTAATCCTAACAGTCAGTAACATGTATAGCTTTAAATTACAATCGTGTTTCGATTGGAAAGAAGAGCTTCTACTCAATAATTTATGCCATTTCATTTCAGTGCGTATACTTTATCATTTCCTCCTCATTTATTCACGATATGTATTAAGAAGTTGAGAGGACATAGAAAAGAGAAAGAAGGAAAGAAATAGGAAAGGATGGAAGAATAAGATATGGAACGGTAAAAACGTATCTACTCTTCAGAATGAGGGTTCTGATGTTTCGAGTAGGTTTGGACATTTTTATTTTTAAAGGTATTGATGACCATTTTACGACTTGAAGATTTCATTGATCAGACATACCTATTGGTTGTAGAAAGACTTGTCATTTTCAACACGTTGAACTTCTAAGCATTGATTAGCATGCTGAATCAAAACAGTAAGCTAAATTTTTTTATCCTAATTAAGTTTGCAATTCAATTTTTAATAAAAGCTTTCTAACTTAGAACTACCATCAAAAAATTTCCACTCATCCTTCCAATGCCCATAAAGAAAAATATATTCTATTTGCTATTTGCTGTATTGTCTTGCCTGCCTACATTTCCACTCAACAGACCATAATTCTTAAAGAATACAAAAGCTGTAAATAATTGAATTTGTGAACAATCTCATTCGAAATCCTCCTTCGAGTATAATTTTCTATGATGTTCAATGTACTTTCTGTGGCGGGAAAGAAAATGACACGGAGATGGATGATTGAAGGAAAAGAATAAATTGAGCATCGACGGCATAAAGTACTTTATCGCAAAAGATGTGTCTAATGATATTACTACTTTTACTTACTACAAAAGGCGAGAACTTTATTCAGTTTCTTCAAATTCCTTTATCATTTCTTATCGGATGATAGTGAGCAGTCTCATTTAAAGACACAGGCGACCTCAATCTGATAAAATTTCTATGGAATCATTTTGGACTTAGGAAACAATTTTTATGGAGAATCGATTGCTTGATCGAAGATAGAAACTATAAAGGAGGGTTTAAAGACCTACAAATGCCCCTTTTGATAATTAAGCTATATTTCATAAAATAGAGGAAATCGATATGAATATCAATAAACTGATAAAATGAACGATTTAAACTTTAACAAAGAAAAGCTATAAGCAATAAGAGGAAGAAGAAATTTTTTCATCGTTTCCCTAAAACCAATTTGTTTGTTGTGTATATTTGATATTATTTTTTACGACATATATACATACGAATTTACGTGTCTATAATTTCTCACAGCCCACGGAGAATAAGGCACAACAATAAGGCATTCGAAGGACGAGTCGATAGAAATTTGAGTAAATAATAACATTGCGCATCATATACACAGTTAGCACTCAAAAACTAATCCCTTTTTACAAAACCCAATGATGTGAAACTGTTCATGACCTTTTATTATGTACAATACACATGTTTATATCCAATAACTTTGGATGATACATCGAAAACAAGGCCAAACAGAAAAACTTTATCGACGGTCTGTTTGATTGAAATTTGTTACAATAGTTTGTGTAAAACTTTTTGACATTTTGAGGTTATTTAAATTTGATGTTGCGTGAAAAAGGAATAACGATTCATTTTTCTCGAAAAAAAGTAAATAAATAGAAATCTCAAAGCTTTCAGTGAAGGGGGAGCTTTTAAGAAAACATTAAGAAGGTCTTCGTTTTGTTGTTATCTTTTCTTTCTTGTGTGAACATGCATGAATGTTTATGAAAGGAAAAAATTTGGGCTTCATGATGCTTTTAATATTGGCAACGGAAAAATGCTTGTAGACGTATAATGTGAGAAATTCTATCTGTTGAAGAGTGAAGCAACGATTTTTCTCAGAAGCCTGAGGTAAAGGAAAATTGTTTTGAAGGCTTTTAAAACAAATTTTTTGGAATATTACATCGTTGGATTAACCTTCATTTGATTTATTAGATTGAGTATGCTTTGATTTTTAAATAATAAAAAAAAAACCTTGAACTTAGCAAAAGATTTAACTCCACTTAAGCATCAAATTTTTCTGCTTCCGCTTTTAGACTTCTTGTTGTCTCACACACAAAAATCACAGCTTTATGCAACACATATTTACCCTTGAAATAGTGAACTGATAATCAAGGATGATCATTGTGATGACTACCCATGGGAAACATTTGCTGTAGAAAATGAATACTTTATGTTATTGAATAAGAAGCAAAAAATTGTATAGTTTAGTTTTACTATATCTCTTGCTTGAGTAAATCGAATCCATATAAAGCAATATTTATGGTGTACATTTGAACTTGCAGCCATAAAGTGAGGTTTTTTGGGCTGTATGAAAATTTCATGATGTTCTATCGATTTAAGTTGTAGAGAGTGAAATTATAAAACATGAAGTTGCTCATCAAGTAGACCTTGAGAAGACCACATTCCGAATTTTCTCATAGTCATCATCATATCTTTCAGTCACATCTCATAATCTTCGTCTTGTTTTCTAATTTCTTTTTAATTTTCTTATCAAGTCCATGTATATGAATCATAAGAGTAGTGTAATATACAAAATTGTTAACTCATCTTAATTATAACATCAAAAGCATCTTATAAGCATATAATATACACGAAGAATTTATGCATATTTATGAATCCTTATGTGCTGTCGTAAGCAAAAAATAGTGGTACATGGTAAAGAAAGAGAATATTTTCCTCAAGACATCAGACTGAAATGGAAACGAAGCAGCTTCTCATCATTTTGAAAGTTGTCTATTCATACATAACAAGCATAGCTTGTATATACGCATATACACAGATGAAAATGATTATTTCTCACACAAATCTTCTCATGTTGGAACTAAATTTTATTATTTAAGGACATTTACGGTTGTGACGTCTTGTGAGAGTTATTGTCATATATTATTCATCTATTGAATAAATTTGAGATTATTGACTTTCCAAACAGATTTATATGGTTGTTGGTTCATTGACTTTTGAATGTTAATAAAGTGGCAATTTTGAATTCTTAAAGGAAGTTGCCTAAGTTTCTCAGTAGATATCTTTAGTGATTAACCCAGATTGGAATAGTTCATTAAAACAGAAGTAGAAAAGCGCTTTAATTTTTTTGCGTAACCACAGCAACCCCATAGAAAGTCTTTTCATTTCTCATAATCCTTTTTTCCAAAAGATAAACAAATGAAGAAAAAAATTCAATGAAATAAAAGAAAATCTATTGGAGCATAAGTGAGCCGAATTTATTCAGTTCTTATGATATAGCAAAACAACGAAAGGTAAGAGAGGAAGAAGACGAAATGAGATTATATGATGAAATAAATATTTTTGATAAAAAAGTACCAGTTGATAGATTCTAATATCAATATGAGATGGAATCGATAATATGGTTAAGGGTGCATTGGGACAAAAAATATTTTATTACTACATTCATAAATATTCAACATTACCCACAGCATTACAATTCCTCTCAATGCTCATCATCATGATCATTCATCATCGTCATTAAATTTCACGCAATCTAATGACTACGTACAATTTTTTTCCTCGCCATGGAATGTAAACAGATGGTAAATTTTCAAGGCTCTTTTCCTTCTTCCTCGTTCCAGTACACCTTCCAATGAAACAATACAACATTCGACGAATATGCGCAAAGTATACAAAACAATCGTCTATTGTTGATGCGAAACATTCGACAAATGCAATGGAATGTTTTATAAGAAAAACTTCTCATCATCATCCAATTCCATCCAGCGGAGCCTCACATCGATTGTGTTTGATGGTTGAGTTTAGTTTAGTTTTTTCTCTAAGTAAAGTAAGACGTGAAATTCAAGTTGTTGCTTCAAAACCGGGAGGAAGAGAATAAAAATGGAAAAATATGATAAAATTTTGAGTTGAAAAGACTAAAAAACAATTTTTTTTGAATTTCGGAAAAAAGACAAAACGAATTATATTCATGAACAAGAGAACTGTATTGAATTATCTACAGGCATATGTGAAAATAAATTATTTGGCAAGCCGCAAATTTAAATCTCTAATTTTTTCGGACAAGAATTTAATTAGCTTGAAAAAAAATTCTATGTTGGTCAGATTACCAAAAAAAAAAAGAAAAGTTGTGACACAATGATACTAAAACTATAGCTTTTGAGTTGTAAATTTTTTTTTCTGATGGTCAAGTTATGGTAATCAAGATGAAAAGAATCCCTTTATGAACGAGAGAGGAGATGAGAAAAATGTTTGAATAAAAATAAAAATTCAACATTTTTACGGGACTGTAGAAAGCACTTTTTGCCCTTTAGTCTTCGAATTTTTTTCTCTCTCGGTTCGCATTCTTTGAATACACATTTTTTTTTGTTGAAGAGTAAACTTAGAAGGGCACGACATAAAAAAAAGCTCGTTGCTGAGGAATTATTCTGCACATATTTTATTACATACATGGCAAAATATATTTTTGTTGTCGAATGAAGCAGAAAAAAGAGAAGTAAAAAGAACAGAATCTTTTTTGAATGTGCGATGCAAGCAAAATAATAAAAAAAAATATGTAAAGGAAGGAGGTGGAAAAGTTGTGAAATGTGAAATAAAATATCATATGAAAGTGAAGAAATGTGAATGAATAGAAAAGAAAGAAGTTGAGATGTGAAATAAGTGATTTGTGTTCTGTAAAATACTGAATAAAATTCATATGTACAAGGTAGAAAAAGTTTCTCGATCTCGTCAAGAATTTTAATAAAAAAATCAGGTGAAAGTGTTTAAAAAATACAATTTTGCAGTTCTCTTTCATATCCACTGAATTGAAACTTAGAGATAAAATTCTTACTATTGTAAAGGTGCCTCCCTACATGCAATCATTGACATTCTTATAAGTGCTCAAATGAAAACAGAGAAATAAAAAATAATTGCTGTGAAAGTGAATGAGGATTATTGAGAGCTGAGAAGTTGCTGGAAACAAAACGGTATGAAGAATCTCTTTTGAATATAAAATACCTTTATTTGCTCAGAAAAACTAAATGAAAGGAAATGAACTTTGCATGAATCATGTATTTTCCATTTTTAAACTGAGTAAATTACTCACACAAAACAAACAATTCATTTGACCAAACAGAAGTCATTTGAAACATTCAACCACAAAGTCAAATAAACCGAATTTTAATTAAAACAATTTTCATTTTAAACTTTATTCATTTCCACTTAATGCTTTGAAATTCCTTCTCAGAAGCATACAGCATAAAAGCTAAAAAAATATCATGTTGTGCGTAGCTTGAAGACATGTCACAGTTAATTTTAAATCCGCTAAATTATCGCCGGACGTCATGAATTAGATTATTGGTGGAAAAAATTCTAAATTGATTTGATATTTAGAGCATGAATAGGGCAATGCTTCATCTAGCGTTAAGTATTGATTGCAAAATGTTTTTTAATTCCCCCAAGAGAAACAACGCAATATTTTTTTGTATTTTCATCATTTTGCGTACGAAATAATAAGAAGTGTAAGGATTAAAGCTTAATATCCATTGTAATTACCAATTGAAATTTATTGATTAAATGAGTAAGGCCAAAAAATCTTTTTTACGAGTTGGAGGGATTTAATGTAATGAAAATAATGGGAAATAATTATTATTGTCTAAATTATCATACAGAATGCCTTTCTCCTAATTTAAATATTTCAAAATAAAAATGAATTTTATACGTAATAAAAAGAATCTTTTTATAAAATGATAATTAGCTTAATTTCCATTCAAATTACTGTCACTTAAAATTTTGTTGTTCTCGGAAAAGCTAAAATTTTAATTTCAACTACGACATTGAACGATTGAATAAAGCCGTCATGTTGATAATAAAATCATTAGGTCATTATTCAATAAATATCAATCTGTGTATATATTTTTTGCAATCTATGCTATTTATATCTTTGATTGATTGACAAATGATTGTATAAATTGAGATCATGTTGTTTACATTCATCGCATTCCTATGTAACAAATAATATCCATACATTTCATAACATCTCAGTATGATTTTTCTATAAAATGAATAGAAATCTTTTACATGATTCAATTTTTATGTTACATGCTACTGTCAATCAGTTCATATTTTTATTGAATAAGAGAAAGTCGATTTGTGAATTAGAGTAGCTCAAAGGAGTTACGAGATCTCAAGTCATTCTAATTACTAATCTATTTTGAATATACCGAAGGGGAATTAAATTTACAAATAATCACTTCATTTAAGCTATTTTCCTTCTGACAAATTTCCAATCAAATTTTGAAGCTCAAAACGATTTATTTCCTCATCTTTTGTTGTTATTTTGTCAAGAAAAGATGAAATTATAGGCAAGAAAAGCCTTCAAGGAAGCACATTATGAAAATATTTTCAATTTACAAATTTTTCTCTTTCCTTTCTTTTCTCAGTTTGATAAGAAAAAGTGCGTTCAATATTCAATCGTGAAGCTATTACAGAGCACAATGAAATTGAATTTACGACATTATCGAATTATTTTTCATTTTACTGATCTCTGCTTGGCTTACTTTACATGAAATGTAGAGATTTTTTTTGCTCTCTGCAATTTAATAATTTATTGATTTCTTGCTTGAATTATTTTTCTTACGTACGCAAAAAATAACATAAATTCTAGTAAGCCTCATATAGTGTATACAACCTGTCTTTGACGCATTTGCCAAGTAGAAATAATGTTGTTTATTATTACTTTTATTGCTCTATTGTATGCTTAGAAAATCACAAGAAAATTAGTATAAGGTCGTTCACTTTTTACGACAAAAGGAATCAAGTAATTCACATTATAAAGGAATTACTACTATAGGATATTTAGGTAATTGCAGGTCAAATTGCACGTGCTTGAATTTATTACTCCAAAAACATTACAAACAGATTCAATGTCATTGGAATGAGAAATGAAAAAATAAGAAAATTGTTTCAAATGACGATGATAAACTTTCAATTTATTGAGTATATTCGATAAAAAATGAATAGAAATTGAAAACTTTTGTCATAAAAATGAGCAAAAGAAGAACATTTTCAATTTGGGAATATAAAAAGTCTTTATAGAAAATATTCAGAAACGAAGTTTTATTTTTCATATTTGTTCATTGCAAACGAAAAGTTTCTGTACGTAATACAGCTGCGAAACAGAAGTTTAGATAATAATTCAGGCATAATTTAAATAAACGTTTTCTAAAGTAGTAAATTTCAATTATATTTGCGAATTTCAAACGGAAAATAGTTTTAGAGAAGCAATAGAAGTAATATTTTAGTGATTTTATTAGTCTCATTAAATATTTAAGATTATGCGTTATGAAAATTCCTTTGAAGTTCAACCGAATGCTTATAAAGAGAATGACATTGAAGCTTTTATCGCTCAAAATGACAAATTGTGCGAATTTAATCATTTTTATGCTGAATTTTGATAGTGAAAGTCATTAAGATAAAAATATAGACTTTATCGCTCATCATTATCATCAGGATTGAACAGCACTTTTTTTCAAAATTTAATTAATTTTTTGATGGATTATGAGCGATCATCCTGATGTGTTTTATCCATTTGAAGTTGTTCTAGAAATTTAATTAAAAACGATTCTCATTAAAAAACTGAAAATTTTCAGAAAAAATCATCTTGATTACTTTAAAATAATTAAATCAAGCAGCTGATGTCTAAAAATAAATGTCAAACCTTTTTACAGACTCCACAATATTCCATTCAAATGTTCATTTCCCTCTACAAAATAACAAATGCTCATTCTTTCCTCTCCGTCGTGAAATTTTCATTCACCTCTTAACATTTTTTTTTTCTAAAGAAAAAGTTCTTGAACTTTTTACATTCCTAATTGAATATAAAAATGGCAATTCCTTCTCTCAGTTCATACCTACACACACATTGAGAATTTTTTTTATTGCTTTTGCAACTTCATTACATTAAATGATATTTGAGAATCTAAAAATAGCATCAACGACAATTTTCTTCTTGCTCACATCTACCACACCATATCACCATATCATATGGAACGATGTTTGATATTCATATCGCAAGAATTTGTTTCTTTTATGAAGAAAAAAGAAACTTTTTTCATCTCTTCCAATTTTTTTTTCTCTTTGAAAAAGTGTGGAAAAGAAAGTTGATAAGAATTGAAGTAGAGTGGGAAGTAAAGGAACTTGCAAGTAATCTGAAAACTTTTCGCGCGTCATCTTCTCAATTTCTTTAAAGACGAAAAAGGAAACTTCTTCTTTCTATTCTGATGAAGTGAATGAAAAAAGAATCTGTCATTCTGTCTTCCTGTAAATATTGCTTCTTTATTTTTATCATTTGTTATTTTCGGGCAATGATTTTTCATTTTGTTTCATTTGTTCTACTAATCAGTGGCATCTGAGTCATGCTCTTAAAGAATAAGAGTTTATTTGAATCAAAAGATCAAATTTTCATTCCAAAGTTCAATAAAATCTTGAAACTTATCTACTTTTAATTAATACTATTGAATTCGACAGCAGGAGACAATTAGAGGCTTGAAATTAAAACTCCCATTATACTTTGTGATTACTTTTTTAAACAGATTCAGATACAATCAATCGACGAAGCTCAAATAATGACGCAAGAAATGTTCGCACTTCTCTTTTCATCAACGACGGCATCGACACCTCCTATCAACAATTAATTGAATTTGAACTATTAAATTTCTATATCGAATTTCATTTCTAAAATTATCATAAGGAAATGATATTGCTAACAAACGCCATAGAATGGAAGAGTGCGAAGAAAAAGGAAAAACGTTGGAAATCAGATTATATGACGATGATGATGTCGTGACTGCTCCCCTTCATTCTTATATTTTACATTTTTTTAGTAACATGTCAGAAAATCTCTTAATATATACAAAAGTGTACATACGTGGAAGCTCATACTTGACATTTTTCATGCAATCAAAATGACAATTTAATTTTTTTCCACTCGTCAAACAATGAGTTTTATATATTTGAAGGAAAAAGGTACTTTATTGCTAACAAAAGTATTCTCAATATGAGTGCTCGTACCATTCATTCGTGAGATGAATATTATTTTCTTCTTGAATTTTTATTGAATATTTCTTAAACTAAGAGTAGGTAGAAGCGAAAGGTGTGGATTTAAGAAATTTTGGCAGTTCGCGAATAATTCATGTTCTTGCTTTTGACATGCATCTTTCACTTGTCAAAGAATTTTTTGAGGAAGGAATTCTAATAAATTTGAATGGGGATAGCATTTGATGCCAATTTGATATGAAATTATTCCATAATGTCAAATAAAATTTGAAAGTCAATCCAAAACTTCATTTTAAAATACGTTCCGTATAATGTCTAGATCTCAAAATGATTGCTTTATTTATCATTGAACAAAATTCATTGAACTTTGCTATCTAGAAAAGCATAGACGAGAAAACAAATGACCACAATCGTACGAGAGAATGAATTCCCAAAACAGCAGCAAAAGGAATTTCAGAAATTCGTCTAATCGACAAACAGACAAAACCATCATCAATAATAGCACCACCTTTCCCAACATAACTCACTTAAGGAACATAAAGATGTTGACGTAAAAAATTGCTGCAATCAATTGCGCCACTTCCCAACATGTCTAAAGCGTCCTTACACACATATACACACACACATTCCTTTTATCATAAATTAAACGGAAGAGAAATATTAAAGGAAAAATAAAATTGTTGCAGAAACTTTTATCGCTCCACATGATTAAGCGATTTTATCATCATGAAACAAAGTCGTGCGTGTTTCAACTTTAAATTTTAGATCATAAAATATTGAAATTTCATGTTTATAGAAAATAGAAAATGCATGACGCTATATGTGTAGCTTTTAATGTTTAATATGACTTCTTCCATTATTCATGTGAAGCCGCAGATGTAAAACCGCAAATCAATCCACATCAATTGAAGGAATTTGACATTCAGTAATGGCAGCACACTAAAGCTTGAAATTATTTTTATCGTGAGGCAATGGAAACGGCTTATTTTGTGCCTTTCACATATGCTTGTCGTTCCCTTTTATTTTCATATTAAAATCATTCCTGTTTTGTGAAATATAAGCAAAGTTTCATTCACACTCGGCTGATAAGATTAAATTGCAGTGCTCACATTTCAAAGGATTTTAAGAATTACATGTGATTTATTTCTGCGAATTTATTTTTATGAGGAGTACGGAAATAACAAAGTAAACACAGAGAGGGTAAAATAGGAATTATATGTATATGCTTGCTGAAAATGTGAGTCTTACAAAATTTAAACTTTAGTTATTCAGGAACTATGTATATAGCGTGTTTTGATAAATTAAGAGCATTATGGTATTAGCATAAAAATAAATTACGGCTTAATTTTTGACAGCTTTCTGTGGCATGGCCAGTAAATATTTAAGGCAATTATTTAGAAAGCATTTCTTAAGGATCTGAATACAAATGTCTGTGAAAAATGACAAGTACTGTGAGAAGTAATAAATTTTATGTTTGAATATTTAAAGAAGCTATGTCTTAAGAGAAATACCTAATTTAAATTTGCGTCAGTCAATACTGAAGAGGTTTTCAAGGAACAATTATATTTATGAAGTTTGTACGTAAATATCGCTATAAAGGTTCGATTATTGAAGCTGAATCAATTCAAAATATTGAACAACTTAAGAGCGAATATAAATAATTGTGAAGGTTCTATTTCTCGAGACAATCATCAATTAACATAATTTCTTCTGGGAAGGATCTTGTTTGTTTTAGACTCAACAATGTTATTCCTATAAGTCTAAAAGCGGATGCTACTATTTTTAAGGATTTTCAATTGTTGTCCCGATTGGCACATACTAAAATGTTACCTCCACGGCGACAAAGCAGAAGCATTCTTAGAATCTAAGTAAACCGCCGCTTCATCGCCGTGAAGACAACATTTTAATATGTACCGATCGGGATTAAATGTGATTGAACAGTTTTAAAGCTCATCAATCCAGTACAATTCCATTGTTTCCAGAACAATGCAATACACTTTTAATCTGTCATTAATTTTCATAAAATATTGTTCAGATTAAGGATTTAAATCGTTAATTTTCCATAGAATGATGAGCTTGCAAATGATTCACAAAATGGAAATGCTGGGAATGAAAATCCTTAGTTGCACTCAATTAAATTCGCAAACATAAAAGCAAGAATTATTCTTCTGACGATTGAAAATGGGGAGAGAGGAAAGTGAAAAAATTTATATATTCAATAATTGAAATTAAACATTCGCATTTTTGCATAATTAATTTTCCTTCTGCTCAATTAATTAATTAATATAATCAGATTCTTCTTCTGCCACACGTATGTGATGTACATATGAATATTCAAGATCTTCGCAGTTGGAGGCAAACAATTACTTTTTCCAATTTAATAATTCATTTTTTTTTCATCTCATCCAGCACGAGGGAACTCTCGTACATGAATAGAAATTTATTTCCAATCCATAAACTTTTTTTTTGCTTACATCTTCTCAGTTGTTCTCAAAAGTGCTCAGCGTATGTTTAATTGCTGTTTGTATGAAAATTTACACCAGCTGCAAATTTTTTTTTTCACTGACGGAGCAAAATAAATGAAGGAAGGAAAGGAAAAAAAATTAGCGATTTATCATTCACTCACGAGTTGAGTATGTACGTACGTACAATGTTCTGAGTGTATGCATTATGTTCACTGTATGATTAAGATGAAGAGCTTCAATTTTTGTGTAATTGACAGCGCTTAAGTGGATATAAATTTCAGATTTTTCTCTCGAAACGATTTTGCTGTTGTTAATGCTGCTATGTGAAACTTTTTTTCTCACAGAGATTTCCAACGTGTTCAAAGCACTGTGAATTTGCAAAACTTTATTATCATCTACTGTTTCATTAACACATGTAAAATTCGAGTAGTTGTTAATTTTAATTTGCTTTGCTTTTATGCTAATCGCATGAAAATCTAGTAAAGTACTTTTGCTGTCGAGTTTTCGCCTCTACAATTCTCATAGTAAATGAGTCAATTAGGGGACTAAATAAATAATCCCGTCAATTTCCATCATAAACATCCTTTTAGAAATTCTATTGACATAAAAATTAATTTAAGCGTGTTAATTACATTCCACACAGTTTTGGAATCTAATGTCAAACACTTTAAATATTAGCACAGCATTTATATTAATAGCAACCGAAACGGCGGAAATATTTGTGAACAAATTAAAACTTTTTCCCAGCATATATTGCTCCACCTGCCTACACATACACAGTATATATGTTTAGAAACTTTTTCTTTTTGTGGGTTAAAGACGATGTCTCAAAAATTCCAATTTTTTATTTATGCACAACGAAAAATGTTTGTTAACAATTTTTATACTGTCGAATTCCCAACAATTTCATTAATTTTCTACATCATCGGAAAAGTTTTATTATTGATTTTTTATTCACTCTTCCTTTAATGTAAATGAAAATTTTTACATTTTCTCTCTTCCTCGACAACATCCAAACCTGTGTTGTGTCACATAAAAACCTACATGTAGTCATACATACATGCATGGATGTACGGTAGAGAACATTTAATAATTGTTAATACAGAGGGAAGCAGCAAAAAAACAGAAAAATGAATTACTTCAGGCAGTCATGGATGTTTGTTTCGCGAGCTTTTAGCAAGCACATTTCATCTACCAGTTATAAAGCTCATGTTGACATATTTGAGTTTCGTTTACCCTGCTTAAATTTTTAAAGAGTTTGCTAAGCTTGAACATTTTTTTTTTTGAACTTTGGCTTCTTGTAGACTGTCGCTATTTTTAGAATATAATTTGACAGACAGTCATTGAAAACACCTTTAATTCATTCATTTTAATTTTTGCTGACGCTACAAAGACCCTTATAACGCTCGACAGTAAGCCTTTATTACAAACCTTTGATCGTTTCTGATATCACAATTCCATTCTATTTTTACAGTTTTGTTGATACCTTTACACACAATTTTACATTGTAGAAAGCATAAAGGGCTTAAAAAAGGAATTAATAGATGAATAGAAAAGAGACATGCTAGAAAGTGAGATGGTAACAGATATCATCAGCATATCTGCTATTTAATGGCATCATTTTATTATCTATCTTAATAGCATGGCATAATGGCATACACACACCTCGTCTTTAATTACTTTTTGTAAACAATTCAAATTAATTGAATTATGCATAGCACTAACGTTCACGGCATAAGATAGTCGATTCTTTTTCTCAATGAGAGAAAAAAAGATGAAATTTATTGTCATTATAATTAATTGATCTAAGTAAATTAATTAGTTGTAATTGAACGAGAATTGTCGTCTAATGGTTCCACTAGAAGTCGTTCTAAAATAACATGATATCATCCTTGAAATCTTATGTAAGCAAAGTGTGACATTGAGATGATATTATCTTTAATGATAAATTAAGCAATAACTTATTTTTGACAATATCAACAATTAAATAAATGAAATGTAAAGCAATTTTTGCTAACAATAAATATAGAAAATCAATTAAATTGAACTTAATACAATCTGATTGATCAATAATGTACGAGACCAAATTATATTCTGAACAATCGTCTTAATCCACAACAAATTAGTTTCATTTCGAAGAAAACCCCTTGATTGACTTCAACACAATTCAATATATATCCCACAACAAATGCATTGTTGACAGGAATAAGCTTTAATAAATAAATAATTGAAAGTGTTTGTGGTTGAAAAATAATAACCATTCATTCCTCCCCATTAATTTAATCATTTCCCTCATGTTACAATAGATTGCTCCCTTTTACGGTCAGTTTTCACATGGCATTCATGCATAAAATCATTCTTACTTATCACGTTCAACCATAGCTATAGACAAACCTATCACACATGTAAAAATGAGGTCTAATTATGTCGAGGAAAATCTTTGAAATTTGTATGGACTATTATATGTATTTATGTATGTATGTATTGTCTACACCGCAGATTGAGAGAGAAATTAATTATATTGTACTAATTGGAAATCGATTGTGTTTGTGATTGACGTAGTAACTGAAAAGAAACTTCATTCGCACATGTGCCACACACTTGTCATTGCCATTTAATTGTTCAGATTTTTCTCTTGTCTGGTCTTTGTGATGTTACATTTATTAGTATGTGGGCTTTTGTACTGAATCCATAGATGTTATGATGGTATTTCAGTAGTTAATTAGTTTTTATTGAGGATATTATCATAAAAGGGATCAAGAATTGGCTTCATATTGTGTCTCGCCCACATATCGATGGAAATGTGTTGAAAGGGGTTGCTGAAGTAGAAATAACAAATTTTCAAGAGAATATTATGTCATATTGCTGTGAAAAATTTCATCCTCAAGCTATTCTATGTGCTTGAATTGAAAATTATACAATCATAAGTAGAAGATCTAATACGACAGCACACATCACGCAGTATTTCTCCCATAGGTCGTAAAAATTCCATTTCTCAGTTACATGTAAACATTTCCATATCACAGTGGGAACATTCAACTCTGAATAATTTAAAATAAATATTCAAATGCGTTTTTAAATTGATGTACTGAATGATTTTCAACTTCTTTGTTTATCTCATGGAATAAACTCGGAAAATAGATAAATTCTGCTATAAAATCAGCATCATTTTCTTTTGAGGTATACATTTCATTAAAATTACAATACCTATGGAGTAAACAAACTTGAGTATACACAAGATCTATTACACATTCATCAACCACGAGAACACTTGCGAAGTTTTTTCTCATTAAAGTTAACAATCCTCATCCTTTTGTCGAATTCCATAAAAAGGCAAATTTCTAGGAACGCAGAAAAGTCGAGGGAAGTTGTTTTATCAACCAGATTTCCTTTTAATTGACATCGTAAAGAACTTTCTTTTCCAAATGACAAAGCAGGAAAGAAAAATTTCAAGTAGATGAGTTTTGTACTTTTTTCAAAACAGTATAAAAGTTCCTGCTGTGTACATTTCATAAAATTTTAAATTTATTATAGGCCCGAGCGTCTGTCAAATTTAGACTTCCTCATTTGTGTCGCTCGGGAGGTTCAAGTTTGTCAGGACATTCTGCGAGTCAATATTATCATCCTTCCTAAATAAAAGTTTGAAGATAAAAAGTTCAAAAGAAATCATAAGGTTTCCGATCCTTGAAAGAATCTGACAGACTAACAATGAAAAGAAAGAAGGAAGAAGAAGTTTTCTTTCACATTTTTATGACTAAAATATCTTCTCAGCTATTTCCTTACTCATGAAAAGTGCGCATCTCTTACGATTTATTCTCGTGAGAATCCATAAATTCAATTTTACGTAGAAAAAGGAAGAGAACAAAAATGTTTTTCATCGCCGCATGGAAAAAATTTTCGTCCAGTTTATTTTTTATTGCTTCTTCTTGTTCATAATTTTCAAATGTTGAAGAAAAGTTTTAAGAAGTCAATGAAAGACTTTTTTTGAGAAAGGAAAAGAGAAAGCACATTTTGAATGGAAAAATAAACATTTTTAGTCTGTAATAATTCTCAATCATGCACTTCAATAGATTTTTCTCACACTTGCTGCATCATCAAAATCTACAAGAAAAATAATGTAATTTTTTCAATTTTTTTGTGTGAAAAAATAACTTGTTAGGGAGAAAATAAACAATAAGAGCGAGAAGCTCTCTTTCTTTGACTATATAAACATCGAAAAGAAAATATGAATGATTAAGTGATGTTTGAAAAGCTATTATTGGGCATGTTTTATGTCAATTTCTAAAATTGATATATTTTCTATTTCTACTACATCTTACTTACTCTCACATGCCAAGTATTTGCAAGATATTAAAAATTTATATGATGATGAGAAAAGTTTATTTTTTATCGAATAAAATATGAAAAAATTGAAGCTCTGAAAAGTCTAGCAACGATCACAAATTCGAGAAAAAAATGATTGATGATGTATTTGTTTCACATAAAAATTTAATAAGAAGCATGTCAGAGTTAAGCTAAAAAGAAGACAACTTTCACTCAGTTGCCCACAATCGTCGTTATATCATTATTAAATCCTCCCAAAATTGTTAAAGCGACCATAAATAACAAAAATCTATAAAATACACAATACCGAGCGGAATGTACCTGCAGATGGTAAAACTTTGATAAGATTTAATTTTATCCATAAATGTTCAATTGTCCAAAGGGATATAAATTGTCGAAACCCAAACAAAACATTTTCATATTTGTACAAATTTACTCAACGCTTCCAATTCCAAAAGCAAAACTAAAACAACCATTTTAGGTCAATAATTTTCTTTATTACACATCCGCTGTGTGTTTAAATACATGGCAATTATAACAAACTAGCCGAATTAAATTATAGCTCTCTGAACAGTATTCAAAATGAAAAATTATTGTCCTTGGATGTGTGAAGGCTATGCTATTGACATTGAAAGTATTTTCTTTGAGTATTTTTATTTTCACACCTCATCAGATATTCTGACGTACTTTGATTGAATTTGTAAATAAATCTTTTGAGACTTTTGGAGCTATTTCTAGCCATTTGTAATATAAGCAATATTCAGCTTCGGAATTAATAGTTCCATATGATTGCAAGTGTCTCTCGAGTGATGATTAGTCAATTATTTTATTGATTATCCAAACGTCCGACCGTCCAAGCCTTGAAAGATTTCAAGTATGAAAGAATTTTCAGGAAGTATGTATTGAAAATATCCATTGAGTCATAAATCTTTCAAAATAAAATGAAAATAGAGTGTAATTTATAAAAATAGAACTCAAGCAGAGCGAGAGAAAGAAATATTTGCCATAAACAGTCTGACAGCTAATTGGCGGCGAATGAGAGATGAAAAATTTATTGAATTTTAATCAATCATTAATTAATTCACTTCATAATTAATAAAAAAATATAATTAATTATTGAGGATGTAAATTAAAATCATGCGTGATGATTTGGATGCATATAAAGATGACAGTTTTGTAAATATACAAAATGATTTAGATTAATTGTATGAGTCATAAATAAAACTTGACTTTCTAACTCTCATCATCATTATCGTTCCTTGTAATTGAATTCTCCGACAAAAAAAAACATACCGGAACAACCAAACTACATTAATAACATACAAACCTCTGAAAAATAAACAAAAAAACTAACTATTTTCAAGAATGTTGTTGATTTCTTACTGAATGTCAAACATAAGTTTTCCCTCCCTTATATAATTTATGGACGAACTTTCTAACTTACATGAATCATAAGGAATTTTAGTTTTTACACGATATCTTACATCTAGCATGCCACTTAGTACTATAAGACTGAATTTTTTTGTGCTATATTGTGTCAAAAATATTTGTTAAACATGGAAATAGAAGAGAAAAAAAGTGATCGAAATCAATTCCTGTGGTGTTATGGGAGGTCAATTGTTAATAGGTCAAAAGATTTCTTTGTTCTCATTTCTAGGTGAAGAGTTTCAACTGTCATGTAAATGTCTCTTGACTTTCTCACCATTCTATCCTTTGTGGTACTCAAAAAGAGATTTTTTTCTTTCCCATTTTTTTCATTCCTTCTTGCAGCTTCTGTACTTCCATTATTCATTCATTCATTTATTTGTCAAGGGAGATAAAGGCAATAATAATAATAACAAAAAGAAGAAAAAGATGACATAAATTTATGATGTGGAAAGCTTTATTTGTTATTTACTTTTCCAATATCTTTATGTCTTTTTCCTCAATGTAGTTTATGTGGAATGTAGGAATTTTGTTTGTGTATCCTATCTGAGATGACTCAATTATATTAAAGTATAACGGCATATATCTCGTGAGACTGAATTTATGTGCGTTTACTTTTGTCTATTGTATTAAAGTTTTATGGTTAGTTTCAGTTTATTTTATGAGCACTTTATCTCCTTTCGAATAAAAAAACAAAAAACTTTGCGTCTTGCTCCCACTTACTTAAAAAGCTTTTCATCCTCATCAGCTTTATCGCATTCAAATGTATGTATATGTGGAGGGTAATCGTGTTTATGAAACAGTGTGTGAAAAAATAGCGTCCATAATAGCTTAAATCATAAACTTTATGTTTATTACAGTTTCTATAAGATCTTTTACGATATTTCTTTTGGTTTTTCTTAAGGATCCATACTTTCTCAATCTACAGTAAATAATTTTATCTATTCAATGTCTTATATTTCACTTATACACAACCAATGCCATCGACGTCAATGAAAAGTGTTGACTTTACTTTTTTTCATAGTTGTTGCTTCATCTTCATGCTTCATTGGGAATTATTACTGATAAATAAATTGACATTTTTCCCTTTATGTTCTTCTTTTTCATTCACTTTGTGGAATACATACTTTAAGATCATTTTTTATTGCATTTCATGCTGTTAGTAATGAAACATTCACATTCTCTTATTGTGAATCTTTATGCTGTTTTGAACAAACGAACTTTTTTTTGTTCCCTTTGATGTCGTGGTATTAAATTTTCCTCACTTTACTGACTTGATTTCATGAACTTCGTATTGAACTAAGAGATTTTATTTCTTGGATGATTTAGGTTATAGAAGTAGCTTTTGATCAGTTATTCTAAGAACATAACAAAAAGGATTTTATGGTTGAAAGCTCAATGGTACAAATAAAAAATATTACTTCTTCTTTTGTTAACTTTTAGATGCATCCATCATAAAAGAAATCTCATCGGAACTGAAACATTTATGCCATTTGAGGATTCTCTTTGATGCTTACTTAAGAAATGCATGTAACAAGCCTTTTATATAGCAAAAATCAAAAGCTTAAGCAACCCTCGAGATTTGTTTCAAAAACATTGAATAAACTTCGTCATAGACTTTGTCATTTATGCTATTATCTACAATATTACAGAGATTCGCTAAGTAATGTGAATTTCTCATTAAAATTTTCATTTGATAACGAATGCATTGCAATGAGTGAAGAAGCTAATGCATATAGAACTGATTTCATTCGTGTAATTCATACAAGATGTCAATTTTCTCATTTGGAATTCTCTTTAAAAATGAAATCCTTTCATTTTGTAATGTTAATAAGGATATAAGTATATATGTTTGAATGGATTGCATAATTATACTCATATTTATGATAAATTTGTATGAACATGTACATTATTAAATCCATGCATTGGACACTCCATAGTAGAATATGTGAATGTTACAAAACAAAGCAACCAATTATTTTGAAAAATAAGAAAAATTTGTCGGAAAATACACGAAAACTCACACCTGAGATGTAAATTAATTTCTATTTCCATTTCCTTCGCTAAAACTTTTTTAGAAAACTACATAAATTATTTCTAACATTTTCTCTCTTTTTTTTTCATTTTCTCCCATCACAGGATTCATCAACTACAAGACATATGTATGCTTCATGTTGAGTGAACAGAGATATGAAACTGAAAAGACAAAATCATGATGATATGAATTAAAATTCATGCGACATTATAGAGCGTATATAAGGGAGGTGAATAAGAACAAAAATATCAATAGTAATTGTAGTTGTGAATGATGATGCAACGATATATAAGAGAATCTTAATGAGTCTTGTCATCATGAGTGATTCAAGTGAATATGTGAAAATGCATTTTGCATTAAAATTCTTAAAATCGTAATGCATATAATGCACATAAAAAGTGGTTTTGTATCACAGATATAAAATTGTAAGATATTGACTTACTGAGTAAAAATGTAAAATTGATTAAAGTGGTAAAATTGTGCGCACAAAAGGATGAAAAATGAAAATCATATGATTCACTTACCATGCCAGCAGTTTTATCGACAACATCGGGGGGAACAACAGTCATATTTTTATCATCAACTTGGCCTTGGTCACTTCACACGTCATTGCTGTCATCATCAATGCAACGAAACATGACGTTTTGGAATGATTTAATAGCCACATTTGCACAGCTTATCTTACTCACATCATCGACTGTCGTATTTACTTCAAATATTGGAACTGCACTTGACGTTGGATTGAATTTTTTATCAACATCGACAACATCATCATATTCACAACCATATTCAACGTATCAGAGCTTAAGGACGCATGACAATGGTATTGATGCTTATAAGCAACAACAAAACACAATTAATCAATCATCCAGGCAGAATAGTAACGGCAACAGCTTCGTCATCAGTGATCGATTGAATGATAATCAAAATAATATAACTAATAATACTAATAATAATAATATTTATCAAAATACTGACTCGACTCAGACTGTTTCCAATGGTGTCATTGATAGTATAAGCGGTAAAATGTTGAACCTAACATCTGCCGTGGCAAAATCAGTGGCACCAGTGTCTTCTACGCTCAATGAGACTATATTGATCGGCACAAGTCATTATGGTAATTTGACGACAGTGTCAAGCAGTAGCAGCGCCGCTACTAGTGCGCTGAATAATTTAGTTGATTGTAATGACTTTACGGAACAAAAATTACTTAATATTGTGATTTGTTCTATAAGTGATGTAAATAGTAATATAATTAATGGCACGAATGCCGACAATAGTACTTTTAACGATACATTCAAAAACATAAGTGATGATTTGATTAGATTTTATAATACAAATAACTCATTCTTTAATGGCACGGAGGTATCAGGTAATAACGACACGGGTATCAAAGCGACAGAGTTTGAAACAACTATTTATTTCATTCAAGTTATCACAACGGCTGTTGTATTAGGAATTATTATACTTGCAACTGTAATTGGTGAGTTTAATCTTCATTATTTAATTATTTTGATCATTTAGTCATAAATTTGATTACATACATAAATACAGTATTACATACATTCCAGACAATTGAATTTAATTATTTTAATTAAATTGCAAGTCAAGGATTTTACACCATGAATTGAATTTTCCTCTCTTGTGAATAATTACAACATCATTTTTATTTTTAAATTACAAATCAAATTAAATTTTAATTACTGCACACAATACTTTTTTTTGCTCTATCCATTTCCATTTGAATATTAAAAGCTTTTTTTCTTGCTTCGTCGTTTGACATTCTTAATTGGAATTTATGCTGCGAATGTAATAAAAAAGGAACTTTTATTTGATATTCAACAGAGCAACAAGTTAATTTTAAAATCTCTTTGAATTTTTAATGGCATGAAATAGAATCAACAAATATTTAAATAGAATTTCCCTTTTGTTGACATTTGAGTTCATAAGTTTTCGAGCGGAAAACTCTAGTTGGTTAAATGAGTTGCGTGATTCACAATTGTAAGGTATAGTGGGTGTACTGTTAAGTGAGTACGCAATGATTCAATCGCATAAGTTTTTAAATTGGATTTTAATTTTCAGCCATGCTGACATTTCAATTAGATTTCTTTTGAATTATAATTTCCTTTTGATCTGATTTGTTTATTAAATAAGAAATCTTCAAGCTTATTTATTCATGATTTTTGCGAATAATTCTTAAATTTACTCTTGATTGATGTTTATCTCAAAAGGTCGTTTACTTATGACGCAATATGTTGCTATTTGTGACACAGTTGGCTGATGGAAGGAAGGTTGAATGCGCCTTTTCCGACCGACGGACGGTCGTCATATGACCCCTAAAATGATTGAAAGATAAAAGTTTATCCAAATATTTTTTCAACAAAGTTAATACAAAGTAGGAAGCATAAAAAAATTGTTGTAAAATTTTCCACCCTCATGATCTGTTTTGTTGTGAAAGGAACAATTTAGGACAAATGTCTATATTTAAATCAAAATGTTACAAGTGGACATATCCTACAGATGCCTTTCTGTTCTCAATCATAGTTTGTTTAGTCTCGTATCTCTAATTGCATTACATTGTTTGACCCGTCAAGCAATCAGTTCATACATTTTATTATGAAATAAAACAAGAATTCAGAAATATCTTTTACTTCATCTGCAGCTTAACCTAAATTAAAAATAACCATTTAAATCCATTCATTGTGCTGCTAAAAGTTACTCATAATACAATCTACATATTTAATTATGTTAAACAGTCTTGATAATGACCGTCATCAAACTGAATTTGTTTTGTGCTTGTCGTATTTTTCTTCTTTTTCTCCCGCTTTAATCTACAACTAGCTTTTTCATCCTTCTCTATTCAATTTATTATTGTTCCTCATTTAATCCATCTTTCTCCCTCCGTATATGAGTGTGTTGTACTAAAATGTCTTGTTGTAATGCAAGATTGTAAATAAAATGGAAGCTCCATTAAGCAAATTGAAATTCAAGTCGTATTTTTTTTGTATGAGGAAAGATTTCCTTAGTCAGCACTCTATACAGATGAGCGCGATGGGACGATAGATGGAAGTAAATAAAAAATTTGACTTTGAACATAATGTAAGGTTCAGTTTACAATTTTTGCATGTGCTTGGGTTGATTTTCTTCTACGAGTTAAGAAAAGCGATTCTCCTCATGTTTAAGTGAGAATGTAAAAACATCCTTTTTGCCTATAAAAGTACAAAGAATAATAAGAAGAAATTGATAAAGTTGCGCTTTTATGCTAATGACGATAAAAATTTTAGATCCTTTTTTTAAAGCTTACTCGCTTATTCTACTATTAAACCTCAACTATAAATTTCTCATTTTCATAATTCCATCTTAATTTGTAAGTGCTACACGCCCAAACATGCTTACCCTTATTAATTAATGTTGTATAACGTTATAGGCGTAAAAAAAAGTTTAATATTCAATTGGGCTTGAAGCTCTCATGTTCTTTTAAATTACATGAAGTTTTTTACTTGCTTGTGTACCGTGAAAAATGAATTGTGTAGGCAATTTTATGCCGCGGGACTACTAAAACCAACGAAAGCTTCTTATTAACGTTTATCTTTCATTTGGGGCTTCTTGACGAGACACTTTTCATAGATTTGACACACGATGAATTTAATTCACGTTTGGCTGAAACATTTTCCAACAATAACAACAGAAATAAATCATTTAAATATTTTTAAAGCTTAATTCTCTTCGTATCGAATTTCAAGAATCACTAAAGCTGAATTATTCCACTTCTATGAGTTAAACTTAGTTTCCTTTCTGGGACCGTTTATTTATTACGTTACAGAACTTTTTTCAAAACAAAAACAATGAGATTCTTGAAATTTCCATTATTTTAATCAGGTTTATCCCCCTCCTCTTTCCTACCCATCCTTGAACATAATAAATGAACCCCTTCTTCTTACATGCTTTAATTTTTCATAACCAAAATAAAGTACAAAATCCTTCAAGGATCGTAAAAGAAGAGAGGCAGGAATGTTGAATAAAAATGTTCAAGCATGCTGTATCTTTATATCTTTCTGGTAGGAGAGAAAGCTTATGTTTTAGGTATAAGAATAGAACTGTGTATGAAAAAGTTTTAAGAATTCAATAGTTAGTATTTAATGGGTAGGCAGTACAAGATGATGAGTCTAACCTTTATGGAATTACATGTTTTATACTCAGACATAGAAGGATAGTTTTACTTTAGGCTCATTACAGAAGAGAAATGAAATCATTAGTACTCATATGCTCTTTTAAGGTAAGGAGAACGAAAGAGTTTTGCATGAAAAGTTTCAAATTAAATTGCATTGAATGTTTAGCAGGTTTATGGAGAATTCTCCTAATGAAGTTTGTGGATAACCTTTTGAACTTTTAGATTTCAATAGTAAAAGTTTTTACAATGCAAAATGATGAAGTATATTCTATAAACCTTTGAACTTACTATTCAATCTTGCATAATTAAGTGAAAATTTATTCATTCTAATTTTATTTTTAGTTCGTTGCGGTATTTGAATTCATTAATCAACAAAAAATGAAGAAATTTATGACACATTTCCTAGATAATTATTAATCACCATGAATTTTACTTTCTCTCGCTTCCTCACACTCCTTTATTATCACAAAAATTATTCATAATCAATAATGAAACGAAAGGCAATGTTAAGACATTTCGAAAATGTTCCCGAGCGATACCAAGCTTTAAAGGCTCCGCTTCACCTCGAGAGGTGGCTTCCAATTGGTGATCATAAAATAGGTTGAGTGGAGCTCCGTTGCAGCCTGTAATTCACATGTCCAAAGCATGACAAAATACAAATTTTATCGCTTGCATAAATCATACATATTATTATAGCTCTATTCTTAGTTTCTATATTCATCGATTTTAATCACAATATTTTAGTGGTACATTAAGTGAATAAAATCAAATTTTTATTGCTCACATACAAGGAACAATATTATTAGCCATGAAAATAATCTATTTAGTCTCAAATTTATTTGAACGTCATTGAATAGTAATTAGTAAAATTTATAATTAAAATGGGACATATTTCGGATCCTATTTAGTTCATTAAACTCATAAGCGAGAAAATTTTGTGTGGAAACAGATAATTAGTGACGGAAATAGTGGAGCTTAATCAAAAGAGCTTCTGAATCTGCGTGTAAATAATTGACATTATTAAAATAATAAATCATCAGAATAATCAATAATTTCATGATTTATGCTTCAATATGTATGATTTATGGATTCGTCTTTCATGAAAATGTTAAAAAATATTACGATACGAGGAATTTCAATAAAGTTGTCCTCAATATGAACGTGCTCATCTTGCAATGCTGCCGTAAAACTTCTTTTTCTTTAATAATATGCCACATTTGTATATGCCATGCTTCTTATTTAAGATTAAAGCTTGAAATAATAAAATTTTATGGTGAAAAATGTGGAGATTATTTGCAATGACGGAGAAAGTTTGTAGAATCGTCAATCAAAATTAGATGAGCAAAACCTTCATAATCTCCTCAATTACATATGTAAATTATGACTATAGTTTTGCATCATGAGTATTAAGAGCTTACATTTAATGTCGAATTATTTGTGTATACATATATGATTCTAGATTTCTGTAGATGAAAACGTAATCATCAAGAGGCATAAATCCATTTTAAATATAGAACTTAATACTGGAGGGCAAATTCATAATAAAAATGTCAGAAACTCATTTTCCTCTTATTAAAATAATTTCTCATTTTCCCTCAAAACATTATTGTTTCAACAACATGATACTCTGTCCAAAGATTTAAAGTACCCAGACTCTCTCTCCTCTTCTCTCATCTCTCGGTTTTAGATCTGATTATTCTGCTTGGTGCTGCTTAAGCTCTTTAAATTAAATTCAGCATATAATAGTGATTTATTCGCATCTGAAATAGGAAATGTCACTTAAGAGATAATCTACCCTAATATTTTATAATTCAAATAACTAAAAAATATTTTTTATTTCATCCACTAAAACGATTTAAGCATTTCCGCTGTTTATACTCATGAAAATTGGTCTGTTTATGCGAAATAAGCGGAAACTTGAAATTCAACAATCGTTTTTTATCCAAACTAATTCCATAAATTTCCCTTCTTGATTTCTGTCGAGCATGTTAAATGCCCATGTAATGAGAAATAAGAAGAAATAGCTTCAAATTATACATAAATTTATTACAACAAATTCTTCTTATTAATTTCATTTCCCTCCAAAAAAATTAAATTACGAAGAAAAAACAGCATAGCACATGCGGCCAAATGACTTTTCTTGAGCTTCCTCAAGTCACCCGAAACATTACTTGAATAATAAATTCATGTCAAAAGTGATGCTTAAAGGAAGTAAAAAATATGAAAATTATAAATTTATGAAAGCAGTTTTCATTGCTTCAGCGGAACATTGAAAATGGATGATGTTGAGAATGAATGAGAGGAAGTCGGATGATGAAAAAGGTGCATCTACGAGGAAAAAATTATTATTTTTTTTAAATTGGACTCAACTTTTTACAAGTAGCATTAAGGCATTTGGAGATTCCTGAAAAAGGATGTTGACGTAATTCTTAAAGCCTATAATAAACATTTTTGTTACATGAATTGGAGCGAAAACAAGGCACGATTATAAATACTCTGAAGAGGAAATGTTAAGCATATTGGTACCAATATTTTGGAATTTTAATGCCTTCCTTTTGTTGCATAAAACTTGTCTACCTTTTTATTTTTACCCTCATTTTTTCTGTATTCTGCAAAAAATGAGAATAAGAATGAAGATTGGTTGAACATGGACGATTAACATTCAATATCTATGTTGGTGCTTCAGCGACACGTACATTCACATTTCCATTTTATTATCATGACAAGGGTTGGACATGTTAACGATTCAAGAAGTTTCCTTAGTTGAAGGATGAATAATGATGTATTTTTGAATGGATTGATACAAATTTGTTCAATGTTATGAATAAATTATTTCGGAAAACATTTCAATGTACTGGGATGATCTTCAATCAATCTGCCTCATGTATTATTTCTGGGGTTCAATCTGAATGTGGTCATCCACCCCTAAAATTAAATATGATCCACAAAAATGCTTGAATAATCAGATTCATAAGATTTTTTTAATCAAACTTACCAGCCCTAGAATGAAATCATCAGAAAACCAATCTACATAACATTGAAAATTACACAGTATGAGGTTAAGAATAAGAAAGCACAAAGCAAATAAAGAAAATAAGAAAAAAACATTCACAGATACATAGAGACAGGAAAAATGTGGTTAAGCAAAAGTGAATAAACTGAAGAAGAAGCAAATAAAGCAAAGCGCAGCATAAATGCTCATGGTGGAAATTTATGTTGCGGTCTGAACGTTTTCCCATTGTAATATGCATAAAGCGCAACTGTGTGTTTCTGATTAAGTGACTATAAACATGAAAAAAGAATCTGTTTTTGCTTGCTCGTTGCCCGTGTTGCCATTATGCGAACCTTCCTCTTTTCATTTTTCAGACTTCATTGAAAGCAATGAATTTCTCTGCTCGTGCTTTTTTCTAATTTTATACATATTATTCTTTGCGTTCTTATGTTTGAACATATGTGCGCTTAGTTATATAGTCATAAATTTTTCGCAATGAACATTAGAGTTTAGGAATATAATGATTTTGATGCTACACAAGAGTCGATGATTGTATTTGTGATAAAAATTCGGTCATTCTTGTTCCAAGTTTGTATGCTCCGAAATTTGTTAAGACTAAGCGCTTTTGAAAATAAAAATTGAGGTTGACCTGATTAATCGTTTGGAAAATTGACCATTCATCATAAAACATTTGTGAGAAAAGCTACAAACTTGGCTATGAGAAAATATAATGATATTTCTACGACTTTTCGTTTTTTGTTATTTTTCATAATCCCACTACACTACGGTTGTTTCATCAATTCTTTAATATATACACCAATCACTGTATATTGTGGACATTAATTCCGTAAGGAATATTTTTTTTCCTTCAACACTATAAATTGTACATCTATTCAGACTCGATTCAATATCAGAATAGAAAATAAATATAAAAATATATAATAATAGTATAAAAGATATGGGGAAGTGAGGGAAATTTATTTATGACAAAGCAGTGAATATATCCATAAAATATACAGCGAAAGAATTCCCTTTTTCAAGGGATGAAAGCATCACTTTTATTGTACTAGAGTTGCTTCTTCATATCCTGCGTGAATAGATGTCAATAAATAATAGATGAAGTGGAAAAAGCCTCTGCGTAGACAAAATGAAATTGCGAAAGAAAATTAAGTGAAAATGGATGAAAACTATGCTTGATAGTTTGCAGTCAACGACTTCCACGGAACTAGAAACTGTGTCATACATAGAAGCACTTACAATGCAAGCCATAACAACATTAATCCATTATTTCCTCATTTTTCTCTCACGAGATTGACTGAACATTTCTGCGAATTCACTTCATTTAAAATATATCAAGCTGTTTTTAACAAAAAAGTAAAACCTCATTCAACAGAGGAAATTATTTCAATCTAACCATGTGACAAGCACAGAAGTTGGAAAACCTCGAACATAAATTGCTGTGGGAAAAAATAACGAGAAAAGAGCAAGAGTGGAAAACTTTTATTTTGACAAAATCATCAAGCTTAAAAAGAAAAATTAAATAAATAAAAGAAAAAAATGTCAAGGTTATGGATCGTCAACCATAAACGAGAAAATCAGTTTCGTGGAAGTGGACAATTTCAAAGTTTTCACCCCTCGAAATAAAAGCAGCAGAAAATAATTTCGATAGAGTGAGACCCGAGCGACATAAATGAAGAAGGTTCCGTTAAGCCATTTTCATTGACACCAAATGATAGAAGCCTATTTTTGGAAGCCATATGGACGTCAATCTGAGATAGCTTCCATTTGTGTAGCTCGGGAAAAAATTCATCTGAACAAAAGTTGTTTAGAAGCTTTTAAAAGTTGAAAGGCGAGAAGAAAAAAAAAAAGAAATGATGAAAATTGACTCGCATAAAAAAATATTGAAAGACGAAATACAGGCGAGAGAGCATTATAAATAAGGAAGAATAAGAAAGGATCTTTTCATTCAGTTCTTGCTACATAAATTTTTTTAACATTAAATCACATACCGATATTGGTGTCAAAGCATTTTGCACAGAGCAAGAAAAAAAAATTATTGCCATAAAGATCCAGGCAGATTAATGCCAGTGAGCCGAGGCTTTTCCAAAAGATTGATAAATTTTCTGTGTAGGAAATTGGAAATATATCTTTCGTAAAATATTTTGTCACTTTTTGCAGATAAAACTTTTTACTTTTACTGGAGCTTACCATTGTGTGTTGTTCATGATGTTGTTCGAGGATGAGAGATGAATATACAAAGAATGAAAGGAGAAAAAAATAGGAGAATAATGGCGCGCACGGGTATATGAGGAGAAAGGGAAAAGAAGGGAGGAAAGAAAACTGTTAAAGTAAATTTGTTTAGTAACAGATTGAATTTTCTTCCTACTGATGCTGTTGTTGCTCCTTCAATTTCTTTCCTTTTTTGTTCTTACTTAAAGTCCTTAAAGCTTTCTCTACGGAATATCCCCTTAATGTAATGTAACGCATTATGAGAATTGAGAATTCTGCTTACTTTTTTGTTCAATGGCACTTGACGCAATGAATAAAAAAAAATCTCTTGGATGAACAATGAGCGGGAAAAGAGAAGGAAATGTAAATGCTACAAGTCGTTTATGAATTTCAATGAAATGATTTAATGTGAAAAAGGCAGAAAATAGAAGGGAGAAAGTTTGATTAAACTTATTTTCACAAGTCATCTATCAGATGAGATGAAGATTGTTTTATTGTACCCAGTGTACTATTTTTTATCCATTTGCATTAACTGTAAGCTAGCTTTCTCTTGGTATACTAATAAAAATAAATAATCATTAGGGTTAAAGAGCTTTGTAGGATCTCATCTTAAAGCAGAAATAAATTTCCTATCTTATTTGTAAGATTTCCTGCCAGGAGCTCTCTTATCTAAATTAAATGCCTTTTATGTCCTAACATTATTTACTTGTGTTACGTATTTTCGTGTCATAGACCTTAATAATGTCATCTCTAAAAAAGCTTTTGCTGTCCAGTAGAAATTTTCTTTATGACTGAAAGTTATCCATTTGAATATACTGCTTCTTTCAAATCACGTAGTCATGTTGTTCGTGGAGACAAATGTCCAAAAAAAGTTTATAAAAAATGGAAACTTATTGTATACTTTTGAGCTCATATTTGGCTTACTTCTTACTAAACAACTACACATAATGATAATGTTGGGATTTTGTCGAGACATGGTTCATTCAAATTTCAATTTAAACTTGATACAATCAGCAAATTCTACGAAAATTGAATTAATTTTTCGAAAGTTCATGAAGCACCATCAAAGACAGAAACACTTGAAATGAAAAACCTGTTAATACCTGATTTACTATTTTTAATCATTGAAATAGATAAAGCAACATTTCAATGAACTAGAATTCAGTGCTTCAACCTCCTCCCTCATTGAAAGCACTTAAAATTCCATCATTAAAAGTTTTTACTCTTTGTTGTTTTTTCATCAAACTTTATTTCATGATAAATTCTGCTTAATTCCACTTAATTCACTGAAAAGTTTCACCTAAGGATAATCTACTTAAAGCTTCTCATTCATAATGATTTTAAAAAAGAGAGATATAAAGTGAAAAGTAAATATAAAGAGATGAATGATTTTTCCGAGAAAAACTTTATTTTATGCATTCATGCACAAACATTTCATCATTATAAATGTTCAGTATGTATGTGAGCTTTTCGCAGATATTCATATTAAATTTACAGCACAATTTCATGTCAGATATTGACAGACAAACTGATCATTAATCCTTCTTTCATTATCATGAGTACTCTGGAAAAAACAGATAATTTTCAGTACTGTATTGTAAGCATTATGCACTCGGTATGAAAAAAATATCGCTTGAGGATAGTGATGTAGTGAAAAGATAGATAAATGTATGAGTACACATGCTTAATGTGCACATTTTCTTCCATAAGTACACACTTCATATGCATTGTATGTACAAATACAGATGTGAACTGGAGCCTGAAGCCCTCATTTACAATATCCATTATGCTTTCGTCATCATCATTGCTATTTGAGGGGAGATATTTTTGTGTACTCAGTTTTGTACGCTTATTGGCACTTATGCGAGTAACAAGATTTTTTTTGGTTAAATTATACGATACATCACACATTCGGTATGCTTTGAGCAATTACGTTTACATGCACTATGGATGAGTTTGATTATGTGATAAACTATGAATTCGCAATAAAAGTTGGTTAGTGAAAATCAGCAATGGTCTTTTTTGCAAATGAGTTTCTATGATTAATTGATCAGCGCAGCCACCATTTTAATTAGATAAGTTTTTTCTCATTCAGTACGTCTATGGATATTCAAAAATATTTAATTCATTTGTTTTTTCAGGTCACAATATAAAAAGAAAGACAATGGAAGTATTTTAGTATGTTAGAAAGAAGAAATTTATGGTTGAATAACAAAATGAGTCAAAGCAAAAATCAATTGGAAATGTGACTTTTATCTCTTTGATTTATGTGCAATTTAATAGCACTGTGCCTTACTAAACTTCGTTCTATTTCATGATGTTTCTAGTTTATACTATAAGCTCACAATGCTTTATGTATTAATGTATATAAACGGAGTATATTCACATCAATCTATCTAAACATCTTCGAAGTTTTCTCTTCCTTTCTTCTATCCCATTTACAATTAGAATGAGAAAATAAAGAGTGAGAAGGAAATATTTGTGGATGCGAGGGAATATAAAAATAATGATGGAATGAGTAGATTGGAAAAATGTTCAACAGACTGAAAAGAGCTTCGCAATAAATACTTCAACATATGGCAAATACCATGCTTTTCATTTACTCACAAATCGTATGAATGTGAAATCGTTTGTACAATTTTTTTTCCTTGCTTCTTCTAGTGCGAAACATTTGCAATTTATCTGTAAAATTCTTCTCTCGATCTCCATCTCATTCATTCACTTCAGTGTTGATTTATTTCAATGCTTTTGAATTTTATGAGTGTTTGCGTTCATGTTCGCGAAAATAAATCTTCATAGGAAATTTATATTGATTATGCTCTTAATCCAATGAATTTTTGATTTTTGCAAGCTGCTTTCAGATTTTTTTTAAAATTCCAAACATGAATTTTGACCTTCAAATTCACAATAGTCGGATTTAGATTCAGATGAATGCGTTTTAGGGCTAATGAGAGTTTAACGATTAAGATAAATTAAGGACGAGGTTTCGGCAACTTGTGTTTTGCTCGAAAACTCAGTGAATCGGGCTCGCCAAACCACCGCACTCAAACTTAGAATTACTGTTTAAAGCTTGATCCAAACCACTTCTTTGACGTCATCTCTTCCTGTATAAATAATGGCTGTGAGTCACATTTCCAGTGATTATGTATACAATAGTTAAGTTCCACACGACAAAACCACTACGCGCTCGTTGGCGTACTTCGACTTATAATAGTTTTCACACATTTATTGCTTTAAAAATAGTTTGAAGCAGTTAGTTCGTCTCATAAAAGTATTAAATAAACAAAGAAATTTGAAAAATAAACACAAATGTTTTCAAAAAGGAAGCACATGTAATTAGCCGATATAATTATTAGTTTGCTATATTATAAGTAAACAAATCATTTAATGATGATTGGGATCATTAATCAGTTCAGAAAAAATCTTCAATATTTAAATGAAATTATATAGGAAATGTGTTGATTCCATCAAGTTCTTTAACATTTTGAATAAATTTTATTGAAATAATGCGGTTAGATTGACTAAGAATATATATTGAATTACAAAACAGCTTGTTAATTTACATAGATTGATAGAGATTTAAATCAAGAAGCTTAAAACATCCTTAATATTATTCAATTCAATTATGTATAAATTTGCAAGTGGATGTTCCTTAACACGTATTAGAGAACCTCAAATCTACGAAAATTCAATTTAATTTTGGAAAATCTTTTGTTTTGCCATTTAAATATTCAATTCTAGTGATCGACTTTCAATGTTTTTTAATCTACTTCCATTCTCCAATTTCATTTCGTCACATATGAACAATGTCACATTATACAATCGCCTTATTCCACATCACTTCCGTCACTTATTTATTTATACATTTATTTATTTCATTTCTACTTACTTTTGATCCTTGTATACATATACACAACCACTCATTGCCAATGCCAATGCCATTTGTTTCTTTCTTTTTTATTATTATTATTTTTTTGTTCCATTTCAACTGTTGTTACTGATGATGTTTCATAGGGGCAATCTCGTAAAGCAAGAAGAGGAAAATTCAATTCATCGTTATTTCTGTTTCATTGGCAAACAAAGATGGAATTTGCCATCGAGCAGGAAAATAAAATTTGCAATGCAAATTCATTTTCTTTTCTTCCTTCATTTCTCATTCATTTATACATTTTTCTCTTCCCTTTCATTTTCCATCTTTCGTTTCGTAATTTTAAATAACTGGATTGGATGCTGTTGATGCTGATGCTCATAAAAATTATATACAATTTAACATGTGCAGGGAATGTATTTGTAATAGCAGCAATACTTTTAGAGAAAAATTTACAAAGTGTAGCAAACTATTTAATCTTATCACTTGCTGTGGCTGATCTACTTGTCGCATGTCTCGTGATGCCTCTATCCGCAGTTTATGAGATATCTCGAGAGGTGAGTCATAAAATTATAAATCCCTAAAACAATGAACTGAATGAGACAGTGAACGATCTGTTCTTAAATCCATTGAACTAATCGTGTGAGGAAAAATGTTTTCGTGAAGCTTAAAAGTTTCAGACAGACCAAAAGTTTATGAATGCTATTCCAAACACGCGATCTACACTCATTGCAATAAAACTAATTTTTATCTTGTCTCGTAAAATTTAGTGGAAATTGGGACCGGAGCTATGTGATATGTGGACAAGTTCTGATGTCCTCTGTTGTACAGCATCAATTCTTCATCTTGTAGCCATTGCATTGGATCGGTAAGTTTAATTGCGTCACACTTCATTAACATTTTATGCTTGCAATGTTACCCGCCATCTTTTTTCCTTTCTTAGTTCACCATTTTATCTTTCCATATCTCGCTGGCATTCGCCTTTGCAAAAGTTCATTTCAAATGTTTAATGAAGGTAACAAGTTTCGTCATAATGACAAAGAAGAAACATGTTTGTATGCGTGTAGGAGTCGAATATAAAGCGAGATGGAAAGATAATACTTAATTTTATTTTATCTTCCTATACATGAATGCGCATTTGTATACTAACTGCCAATCGACTGCTAATTTAATATGCTAGATCACATACATTTGTATATATTTGTATTCATTCATTTACTTACTTGCTTGCTTACTGTCTTCCTTCCCATTGATATAAACATACATTGAATATCGGCAATAAAAAGAGAGAAAAAAAAAATAAATCTGAAAGGAAGTGAAAAGAAGAAATGATGTAGTTCGAATTTCAATTTCGAATTACCATTAAAGTAGTTTCGTAATGAACTGTAAGAGGATTTTTTTCTGCTTTTATTTTTCCTTTAAATATTTTAGTTTGAAATTCAATTTGCGATTGAAAAGATATGTTTTCAAGATTGATTTAGTTCCTAAGCAACACACAAATAAAGAGTTATCACTTAGTTACAATGTTACAATGTAGAAAGGAATCGAAAAAGTCATTGAGTACATATTTCAATTGACATTTATTGAAAATTGATTTGAAGACACTACCGAGCGACACATGGTTCCATTTGTAAGTAACTTGGAGTTTGTCACCTAGATGTGTCGCTTGGAACTATGTAGATCCTCAGTTTTTGATATACAGACAATCATGCCAGATCTAGCTAAAACTTACAGAAACAAAGCAAAGTTAAATTCAATTTCTTCCTGACGCTTAAATCAGGAAGTACGAAGCATGAATATGCATACTGAAAATTCAATCCAAACAAGTCTAATGTCTGCTCCATGAATATATTCATTCGTGTTTAAACGAGAACATATAAATTGAATTTATCGCCTTAAACTTACACAACATGATTTTTCTTTCTTCTTCTTACTCATCCACTAGTTTCTATGTGCGGTGAAAAACTTTTTTTTTCTCTCTCAATTCATTTTCAGTTTTTTTTCTTATCCTTTTAAAAAGAAACTTTTTACCATTTATCTGCCAGTAAAAATAAATGGAATGGGAAGAAAGTCTTTGCTTTTATCATTCTCATTTACAGCTATTTGAATAGATCGCTGATGTGAAACTTTAAATTAAATAATGTTTCTTGCATAAGATAGTAAAAGTTTCTCATTTTAGAAATACATACAATAAAAATATGTGAAGAAAAATTGTTGGAGATACTTAAGCACAGAGTAGCACTTTCTGTTTTAAGAATTCATGAAATTTTAAAGTTTTTCTTACAATTAGCAACACAAATATAAAGCTGCTATTAACATTTAGCAACGATTGTGGTGAAGTCGCTAATGTTCAGCAGATCCTTAAACTTAAGAAAATGTCTTGTGACTTTAACAGTTTATAAAATAAACTTTTTACCTGGAATTTCACAAACACAAAAATGTCAGTCAACTTCTTTCTTCTTACATCATTTTCAACTGCTTAAGGAAAGTTTGGAAGTGTAAGGAATTTTCATCAATGTACAAATTATAAATAGAACATGGCAAATGTGAATGATTGGTATGCGTAAAATACCAGGAAAAATTCGCTTGTCATATTTGGGCTGTCATAGCAAGATAGAAAATTTATTTGAAATTCCAGGCATTCATTCATTAAACCTTAAAGAGCTTACTGCCACACAACCTTTCTTCGCGTGTTTTTAAAGTATTAAAGATTTTTTACTGTAGATTTATAGAAATTAATTCCCCACGAGCTTTTTTCATTAGCACACATTCATTCCATTACATCTTAATGATCAACCATTAATTTCTTAATCGATTGGCTAACGCTTGATTTATTTAATTCAATTTGAAGCATGAAAGCACAATTTGTATAAAATGCTACTTTTCGATTTCAGGAAAAGCTTTTAACGATTTACATTAAATTAATTTCTTTACATCAGGGTGAAAATTGGCTTTTGTTATTGATTCCTTATTCATCAACTGCTAAAATCACACAACAAGAAAAAAATTGCATGTAAAGTCTTGAAGCACATGCAAAAAAAAGCTCAGAGCTCGAAGTCAACACCCCGAGTTGACTTCAAGCTCTGCGCAAAGCTAATTTCCAAAACATAAAAAAGCAATGCAGACATTTATACACGCACAAATCTGTATATACAAAACTGTCCCCAAAAAAATGCTATGTGTTAGTGTCCTCCTTTTCCTTTAAAAAAGAAGCATCATTAGGCAATCTCTAGCCTGAATAAAGAAAAGATAGAAAGATGCTCCGCTTAAATCCCAGATAATCTCTTCTTCTAATTTAAGATATAATACATATTTATCAGCCATTAAGATTGAAACCTTTCTCATTTCTTATTTTTCTTCTCTGTTTTTTTCTTCTCGTTTTTTTGTCTTTTTCACTTTTTCTCGTTTCCGGATTTTTTTTTTCTTTCTTTTTGTCTCGTTTGCTTTTATTTTCTATTTTTTTTTATTAAAATATAGATATTGGGCTGTCACAGATATCGATTATGCCCACCAACGAACGGCAAAGCGAATAGGAATAATGATTGTAATCCTATGGATTCTCTCATTTCTTGTATCAATTGCACCAATGTTTGGATGGAAGGATCCTGAATGGGATAAAAGACTGGAGAATTATGAGTGTTTAGTGTCACAAGATGTTGGATATCAAATATTTGCGACAGCATCAAGTTTTTATGTTCCATTATTGGCAATTTTGTTCCTCTATTGGCGAATCTTTCTCGTTGCTCGTAAACGCATTCGACGGAGACAGCAGGTAAATATCCTTCCCACCTTTTTACTCGCCATATCACAAGCTTCTTTTTTACGTTCATTTCTTTTATTATCCTAAATACATTTATTTTTCATTTTGAGGTGCTATACTCATAAGAACTTTAATAATAACAAAAATAATGATAATGATAATAATAATAAGAAAGGAATACTTTAGTTCCATTTTTTATATTTTCTTTCTTTTTAACTGTTCTGTATGAAAACCATTGTTGGTTGTGGTTTTGATGCCTGTGCATTGTCTTGAATTGCCTGTATTTGTTTCCATCTTACTGTCAAAAAAAAAATTCTTTTCGAAATTTTTGTTTTTAGCTTTTAATTAAAATTTATGGTCATGAGGTTCTTTCTTTTCCCTTTTTTTTTGCTGCCGTTTTTTTCCTCTTTTCTTTAATGATTAACGTTGTGGAAAACTAGGTATTAAGGAAGGGGAAAAGAGAAATGTCTTGTATGTTTAAGATGGCAGCGGCGACATTTAATATGAAAAAAAAACAACACAGTGTTGTATGCCTAACTGCTATATCTTAAATGTTATTTAGCCCACTTTACAATCTAATAAAAGTGAACAATGAGGAGACCTTCGTTTTTTATTAGAGATAGCGAATGTATTTTTCCTATCAGGAAATGAAAGATTTTTTATTGTTGTTCCTTTTTTGTACTTTCCTAAAGAGTTTTAATGGTCGTGAATGGAGCTTTATGAAAAGTTCTTACTTTAACCAGAATGAATTCCACTTGTTTAACAAGGGGTACAAAAAAAAAGAAAAGTTTTTGCTCTCTTTTTCATAATTTTTTGGTCTCTTTCATTCCTTCTTTCTTTCTTTATTTGTCCTTTTATTGGCATTATCTTGATGTGGGTTAATGAAAATATTCTACATCTAAATATGATTAAAATCGCAGACTCATTTGTCTTCTCGGGGAAATTTTGCAATATTTTTATTTTATAAGCGGACTCGTAATTACTCATCATGACATATCTATAAGAATCTTCATTTTCTGTTACAGTAAGCAACGAGTCTATGCTAAAGAATGATTTATTTTCTCGCGAATAATTTTTATGTCTCTTTTCGTGAAATTATCAATTTCTGCCGAACTGCTTTAGCAATAAATTATCATGATAAAATCTTCAATAGAATTGTCTACAAATTTTACACCCTGATTGACTGATAAATAAATTTCAATCACTAAGGTATTGACAGTTCAAGAGCTTTCAAGCTGTAACAAATTACTTCAATTAGTAATATGGTAATTAATTGTTTCCATTAGAGGGATGAAATTATTAATTTCTGTTAATAGCTTTAGAACTTTTTATTTGAACAAGAATTGAAGGATGTAGTGTACATTGGACTTTTTAAATGTTTGGATGCTATAATGTAAAGTTCAGTAATATTTTATTTCTTCTTCCGCGACGTTAAATTCCTTAGCAGAAATTTATTAGCAAAATATCTATTAAATTCAATGGCTATGATAATTGCTTAATTTTCATTTTTCGGTTTTAACACATATTTTGTTTAATGTTCATGAATTTTTAACCCTTCTGGAAAGAATTGAAGCGTATTTAATTTGTGGTTTATCTTTGTTTAAAACAATACGAAATATTTGTGAAAAAATTCCTTTTGGACTTAATGAGATTTATAATTTCAAGGTCAAATATTTCAGAAAGTCTGAAAACTTTAAGAAAACTCATTGAAATATTTCACGAGAAATTCAAAAAAATGCATTTAATTTAAATCACATTTGAACTTTTTCTGATGAATAAAAAGGAGATGAGATTGGAAAACAAAGAAAGTCACCTAAAGACAGACAATGAAATTGAACATGGAAAATGAAAATCTAGGAAACAGAACAAAAAACTTGCAAATATTGTTTCATTCATTGAACCAAAAGAATAAGCAGGAACAAAAAAAGGAAAAATTGAAAGGCTGAGGGAAGGAAAGTTTTATTTGCTTTCCTTTTGCAAACTTTTTTAAGCTGAAAATTGAAAGAGATGAAAAATTTTTCTTTCTTTTCCATTCTTCTTGTATCAAAAGCATCAGAACAGACAGAAAGGATACATGTTTGTTTAAGAATCTTTCAATGACAATGGCAAACACGAGAGAGAAAAGAACTCTCAAGATGAATTCAAATCAAGTGGTCTTGTTTATTTTTTCAAGATAAAGCAGTGGCTGCCTTTGTATCAGATAGGAAAATTGAAATTTTTTTACCTCTTTTTATGACAACTTCTCCATCCATTGTAACTATTCATTTTTTTCACTAGAAATAGAAACTAATGAGTTTATACATTGGGGAAATTTAGATTTGGATGAAATTTTCATCACCGGATAGAATTATGTGTCTAACTGAATGGAAACTGAATGAATGGAAGTTTCACCTTTTAAAGTGCAATTGAAGAATGCAAAAATTATTAAACTTTTTCATATGTTAAGATTTTTCATTTATTGCTGTCCAAAGTTCTTCAAAAATATTGAAAGGAAATGTTAGGAGTGATTTAGGGACAAGTTTGTTAAAAATATTTAGTTATTTGCATTTGAACATATTTTTAAGTTTTTATTTGAAATATGAAATCTATTTGAAATGCATTGAAAGTTTTATTCAATTTTTATTTTATTTGAACCTGAGTTTAACCTTACAGAGTTAGTTCAACCTTTTTTTTGAAAGCAAAAGTTCAATTACTCTTTTATTTACTATAAGATGTATTTTTTTGCATGATACTGCTGAACATAAATCAGGAGCGGGATATTAATCTGTCTGTATTGAAAGAACCTCAATTTGTTAATATAAATAATAAATTTGGAATGTTAAAATTTTATCAATTTGTTGTTGCAGTTGAACTTTGTTAAATATACCTTAATTTTTGAAAGTAGCTTTAATTTTTATTTATAATCTTGCATCCTTTTAAATTCTTCATAAAAATTCTAGTTCACATTGGATAAATAACCATGCTACAAATAGCCTATTAATTCCTTAAAAGAATATTTAAAGCACGATAACAGGCAATGTTACTTCCTTACCCAATTTACTTAGTCACTTACCAAATTATTTGATATATTTACCATCTCATTTACTATGTGAGAATGGAAATTAAATCATAAATCAAATATAGCAACAAAAAATTATCATAAATCGTAAAAGAACTAAAACTAACCATTAACGTTATACTTTTTCAAAACGCTCCTCAACTCACACCCGCCATCCACGCTTTTGTGATTGATTTCATGTTTTTCCATCCATCGATCAAACTTGAACAATATCAAAAAATCTAAAATGTGTATGTGTAATACATAATGAATGAATGATAAAAAATATACAAAAATATCTCAAAACCTTGTATGACAAAAAAGGGAAAGACAATAGTGCAATTGATACCAATGACAAAACCTTTTGTTGTAAGTACAAATCATCATTATCCACACTTTATTGTTGTTTATTTCACCAGTTACATTCGAGCTGAATTTCCACGTAGAAACGTTTTCACCAGCAAGCACACCTTAATGCCTACTGTTAGTTCCTCCCTTCCAATTGAGCCAAAATAAAACTTAAAAATTTCCATCTAAGCTAATCAATGACCTCAAAAACCACCACAATCTCTGTCTGTGTCTGCCTTTCTATCCTGTATACATTTTTTTTTTGTTCGCAAAACTTTCATGCTGTTCACCAAGAATGAATAATTGAGCTCTTTATATCCATTCCCATTTAGAGAATGTTATTTTTTTTATCCAATTATTGATGATGATCACAATGACATATGCTATATACATAATACCAACCATAATGGAAAGATCTGATGAATAAAAGGAAAGCAATTTCCGAAATCCCGACTTTATTTTCTTCCTCTTTTTATACAGTTCTTTTATATCATCTGCAATTCAATAAATGAACTTGATTGTGACTGTCTATGGCTTATTTATCACAATTGACATGCTTTGTGGGGAGAATTTGAGAGCTTTTGACCATGGAAACTAACAAGGTCATTTAGATAATTTTTTATTAATACAGTTCCATATGATGTCGACCACAAGTCGCGTCATGAAAATATTAACATAGTTCAATCATATTCGACATCAATTTTTATGTTGAATTTCCAATAAAATCATCTTTATTTCCACTTTTTACATAATAAATGAGAATTTATGAAGCAATTTATTACAACATAGGCGTTGAGCTATAAGATTAACGATAATGTGAGGTTAACACGAGTTGAACTTTCTACATTTATTAACTTTTATAAATAGTCCTGACATTTCATTTTACATAAGTTCGTTTATCATAATAACTTTTTATTTGCTATTCGAAATGACTAGTAATGGACTTTTAATTGCTGAGAAAAAATTTTCCATGAAAATGTTTTCCATATTTCATACAAATAATTTTATTTTTTCCTTATAAATCTTGACAAATGCAACAACATAGACGAAGAGAATCTATAAACAGTCACAAAAATTCATCTTCTGTATCTTTCCATTTGCAACACAAATGAGATCCTGCATAAAGAAGAACACAATTGCTGATCTATAACAATACTAAAGTAATAACTATCTTCTTACATGTTTCCATTTTCTAATTTGTGTAATTGTAATATTGAATAATAGAATTCAAAATGAAATGCAACATATTTTGCACATGCTCAGGTTTTTTTTTGTGTGAATTTTAAGTGCTTCTATTGTAGAATGTAAGATATTTGTCATGACAGATGATAAATATGTGCAACATTAAGTGCACAGACTCATCTGAAAATGAACAGAAGCACTAGAACATGAAAAGTTTTGTATGCAGCGCTTAACATTTAGAAATGCACTCATTTAGAAATGTCTTAGTCTTAATTTGTCCAAAACTATAGGCTTGCAACCTTGGACGAACTATAAGATACACTTCTAGGCCGACCCCTAGAAATGTCCTTTAGGAACAAAAGCCCTTAGCTTCAAATAAATTACCTTGAATGCAATCACTAAAAAACACCAACCATTAGGTTCGAATGTAAAATATTTAGTGCATATATATCTTTAGACATAATATATTAATAAATAAACTACTGAATTACATGTTTGCCAAAATTCTAACTAAAAAGTTTCCCCAAAACCTCAATTAAGGTATTTACGTCACAATCTCATACACCAATCGTTTGCACAACAAAAAGCATAAAATTTGAACAATAAAACTAGAACAGGTAAATCAGCACTTGGCATTAGAAAATCGTAAAGTCATTGTAAAGTTCTAAAATATGCACACAATAGTGAATTCACATCAGCAAACATGAAGTAGAGTATAATATTTTTGAATAGACATATTTTCCTTTCCTGTTGCAATTCATATGCAATTCTAAAATAATTTCATCTTTCCTCGAATTGAAATGTAAATTTTTTTATTTTACATTCTATTGTGATTTTTGAGCTAGTTCCTTTCATTCTTCGTTGTACTCCATGACACACAGAAATTTTTCAAATATTTTTTATTCGCATTTTTTATTCCTCTCGTACTCAAATATTACATGAAGTTGTTCAAAGCCAGTGGGTAGAAGAATTTCCATCCCTCTGCTTTATAGGTTACTGGTTACATTTTGCTACCGATTTCTACTGCACGAAATATATTTTTTCTTCTTCAATTCTATTCACAATTGTTGCTGGCTTTGGTTTGGAGTTTAGACTCGAATGAAAATTTAGCAACAGTTGAATTTTTTTGCTAAAGAATAAAGAAAATCTGAAACTTTTTGCTACTCAGTATTGTGGTGGGTTATGTGCCATGTTTCATATATTATGATTGCCTTTCAAATGGTAAAAAAATGAATTTATGGTTTTTCATGTAAATTTTCATCTCAGTTAATGTTTTTTTCCTCGTTCACGTTTCCATATTTCTCTGTTGTGTGACTTTTTTTTTGCAATTCCAAGTATTTTCCAACTGGCATGAGACAACAAAACTTCAATATAAGCAAAAAAATATATGAATGTGAACGTATGTGAAAGAGAATTGAATATCATTTTTGTTTATCTCGCAAACTCGATTACATGCTCGCGTTTTTTGCTCGAATATTTTCATCATCATCATCATCATGGATGAAATTCCATAAACTTTAACATTGTTTTATATTTTTTCGTCTGAAATGAATTTCATTACACATTTTTAGGAAATTTAAGCATCGAATTGTTGGTATAGATAATGACGATACATATTTCATCAAAAGCTGATGGTCACTCAATTTAAGTGCAACGTAGAAAATTTAAATCGTTCGTTATTTTTTCACAGTTGATTAATCTTAACAAATCATCAGCTAAATTGATGCTATCAAAATTATCAATGATGATAATCCTATAACCATCCAACAGATTAAAAATCGTTAATATTGAAATTGAAAAAAAGCATCAAAATTAGTGAGTCTGTATCTGTAGCTTTTTCCCATTGAAAATTCTCTTTCATTTCATTTAAAAGTTTCAGTCTTACTCAACGCTATCGAACTTTTTTTTTATGAATATAGATGAATATGCGATGATTCAATTCTTTTTTCATTTTCACTTTATCTCATCATCACTTTCACGTATAGTCATCGACAAAAAAAATGAATTGAATTTTTCACTCGCTATCTGTATCAATAATTTATTTATTCAATTCTGCAGTCACAGTACAATGATCAATTTCCCGAATTGTAATTTTCTGTTTTTTTCTCTCACTATGGAGTGAATTATCTCATCAAGTCTGTCAGGAAATGATACGAGAATGAGGAACAATATGAAAACTTGCTTGACAGCATGAAGAAATTATTTTTGGATCAAATGACGTCGCATTCTCTTCATGTATTTTAGTATTTTATCAATTCTGCTGGCTTTTTCGACAACACAAAAAATGACAATTTTCGGTATTTTTGGTTTCTTTTTCTGTATTATTGGAGAAAATATTTTTATTTATGCTTTTTTATTCTCTCTTTTTCATTATTTGCTTTGTCAACATTCATGTCCCCCTCCGGATGTGTATGTCTTATGTATTTTTTTGTGCTTTCCACGTGTACTGTTCAAATTCCTTTGTAAACTGTAATGTCTCTTTCATACTGTCTCTTTTCAATACTAAATGTATTTATTATATTCTTAGATCCTTTGAGTTCATTTGAAAAAGGCAGATGATGTCAAAACATTTAAAAGTGTATGTTTTAAATTAAAAGTTTCACTCTACGTCGCTATGTTATTCATGAAATATTGGAGGATACATGAAATTGTGTCATGTTTTCAGCAGTGCTTTTAACTCTCACAGTTTCAATTTATTTTTTTTTTTTTATCGAGAGAAGGCTTCAATCATAGAACATTTTTCACCATCCCCTTTATCATTATGTTCGATTGCTGTCAGAGAAGAGAAAAAGACAGAGACAGAAAACAAGCAACAGCAGAATGACTATATGAAACAGCAAAAAACAAGAATGAAAGAAAAACTTTTAGTGACGTCAATTGGAAAAACGAGTAAAACAAGCATTGAAAGCGAGTAATTGTCATCTGATTTTTTTTTTTATTTTCTCTTTCCCTCACTCATCTTATTTAAGTATGAAAAGCAAATATGGGCCGAATGAGAAATGAAATTTGAACGATAAAGGTCATGTGGTATACACATGCTGGTACACAATTTATTTATTTATATTTTTTGATCGGACATATAAATTGAATGATTTTGATGGATTTTCAGCCTTCGCTACATAGTTTGATTTTATTTATTTAAAGGCTTAGATGAGATTTTTCCCATCAATTTATGCTGATTTTTCTGTCACTCAACATTTACATAATTCTCTAAGTGTCGCTCATAAATAATGTTTATTATTGAAAGAAGGAAAGAGGGTCAAGTGCTTTGTTAAACTGAACACAAAAAATTTATTAAAATTTGACAAATTTATTCTTATTTTTTGACTTAATTTGACTCAAATTTCTCAAGAATTCTCATTAGTCTATCAGGCTCCAGATCTAATATTGAAAATCATTCAAATTTCTATCTTCAATCTAGCTCTTTGTTCGTTTGAGCAATTTCAATAATGTATTAAAAAAATGTATGAAATTCCAGGAATTTCATTTCTTTTTATAATCATGATAGGAAACCCTACTCATCTAAAGCATAACAATCGTTGGATAAAAAATTAGAAGTAGAATGTGATTAAATCTTTTTATAAGTATTTCAATTCTTTTGTTAATTTCATATCATATAAAAGAAGTTTCCTAAAGATACGTTTATGGGTATTTGAGTAAGTGTATAGGTGAATGTTCAGTATTGGCATTCACATAGAAATTTCCAATCATGAATTCCACTTGAATGACTTCCCTTTATTTTCTTTTTTGGTATTTTTACCATTCTTCGATTTTATTTTTCTTGAGGAAAATTTCATCAGAATTTGCTGGATCTGGATCTTTTAATTTTATTTTATGCCCGAATCTGAAGCCAAACTAATAGCTTGAAATAGGATATTGATACTATTTTCAAACAGTTTATATTAATTCTTGTATAAATTCCTGTAAAAAATCTGACAAAACTTTCACCTTGGTTGGTTTTCATATAATGATTATTCTATACTTCGTCTCTTCCACTCACATTCTACTTTTTTATTATTAGCTTCTGGTTTCATGAGATGAAAATACCCATAGCAATTCCTTCTGAAATGTAGTAAATACATGAAATTGAATTACAAGCATAATTCTTATTTCTTTTTTAGCCTGTATTACATACACATTGGAAATTTTTAATGTCTACGCCAACATTTCATTCTATCTCTCTCAATAAAGCTTTCTGTACTCAACTCAATATATAATTCTCCTACGTTCAATGGCAAAATGATGATTTTGAGAGCTTTTCAAGCGTACTTTTCCGTAATGTTTATTAAAAATGATTTTTTTCCCTTTTATACTGGCTTCTCGCTCCATTTAGAATTCATTGATTTTTTCCTGATGCTACTTATGATACCCGCTTTTCAAATTAATAATTGACATTGACAAAAGGTAGTCTAAATTTTAGAAACTTTTTGAAATTGATTGAAAACACACTTGATTTTTGTAAAGAATTTAATTTTGTCAATTGATCGTTTATGTTGCCATTTGGAATTCTTTTCTATCTCTGTATCAACTTTGCTTAGTTTCAAAGCAGTTATTTCAGTCATTTGAGTGGCTTACATCATTTCTCACTTCAGTAATCTCTCGATAAATGTACGATACATGCATAAATGTTTTCCCCCGCATTCGATTCCAAATGTTCTTATATTGAACTCGTTAAGTGAAATGTTCCGGTTGAAACTATGGAAATTCTCGTTTTACCTTCGAGAATCTCAGCATATAGGAAATAGCTTTATGCAATTTATGAGAGGACCTAAGTAGCTTTTAATACTCTTCTCGTGTATTTCTTATAATGTCGAACGTTTATTTGACTTCAATGTAAAAGTGCTCAAAATTCCCATGGTAGCTATAATACTTAAATCCACATGTATTGAAATTAAATTGAATTTTAAAAGCATTTGAAATGAAATTTTTTCTAATTAAGACTTTACAGACGAGGAAAGCTTGGTTAACAAGATTGCACTCAAAGCTATGCATTTACCATTAGCATCATTCAAATGAAATTCTCCTGTCTCGTCACTTACAATGAAACAAAAAAGGCATCAATCATTTCAACTCACTTCACTCTTAATTAAATTTCATATAATCGCACATCTCTTCAATATCATTTTTTCTGATAATTAAGTTTTACATCAAGTATGTATCTCCTAAATCAATCGACTTACGGAACATCAAGTAATTAAATTATAAGAATATTTTTGCTTGCTCAGAAAAAAATAAATAATCTAATGATTGTAGAAATGAATGAATGAGAGAAAGGAGATAAAAGTAAAGAAAAATATCAGGAAAAAGGAAAAATAAAGAAGCTTAATGGATGAACATGAAAAACTAATTGCGTCTTACATTTTCCAAGTTTGCAGACGTAAGCATTAAGATCAAAATTTTATTAAACATAAAATCGAGAATCGATACTGAATTATTGAACTGTGGAAGGTTAAACCTAAGTTGTTCTACTTGACGAAACTTAAGCATGCTTTAAGCTTATTTGAAACAAAAAAATTGATAAAAAATCTAATTTAATTAAATTGAAATTAATAGTTTTTCGCCTCTTGAACATGAAGCATATCACTCTTCAAATTACACATAAGTAGCTCATATAACTCAAATCAATCTCTATTATACTGTAGTTCATGAGGGAATTTCTCTGTTTTTTGCTAATACTTACGCCACTTCATATTGGAAGAAGCAATTTTCTCAGCTTTTAAAGAAGAAGAGAAAGTATAAAGAAGAACGGAAAAAATCTCATGAGTTAAAGCTAATAAAGAAACAGCTTCTGCCACACAGTTATTTACGAGAAAAGTTTTCTTTTCTTTTCTTTTTTCCTTGATAAAATTTCCTTTTTTTCTATTTCTCTTTTTTCATTGCAATTTTATGCTTGCTGACTTTTGAGCATAAAATATGTGCTTGTATGTATTTGTTGGAGTTCTTGTCCTCTTGTCGCTGAACTGAGTCAGAATGAAAAAATGTAAATAAGTATTTTCAATCTTCTTAAAAATTAACTTTTGGAGATCTCTTCGCTGAAAAATTTTGTCAATAAAGATTTATGGCTCGAGTAACTACAAATGATGGTGGAAATTTAACAGTCAAATTTTATTTCTTGGATTTATTTCTTTTTGGAAGTTTGGAGTTTTTTACATTTTGTGTCAGCTTGTATGCTGACCGAATTAATGGATTTCGTTGAGATTTTTTATGGTTTTCATGTCACTCTAATGTGATTATTTACACTTTTAATTCAGCAATAAAACGAATTTTCATATATAATTATCCAGTCACAAACAACATGAATATTGCGTGCTAGAATCAGAATATATTTCAAATCAATTTGTGTTTTTGATCTTTAATTGTACAAACTCTTTCGTTTCGACCTAATTGCAATTAGTAGCAAAAAATTGATTAACCACAGTAAATTAGTTACCAAAAAATAAATTGCATGCTGTGAACGAAAATATACAAAATTTGTGTGCGTGATTGTTCTTGTGTCCTTTATTAAATATAGAATTGTAGCTTAATGAATTCTCACCTTTTTTAGTTTGTAGTTCTTGTGAATTTTTTTGCTATTCATGGCAATCGCTGTTGCTTTAAATCTCAACAACATTACATCTGTTACAGTAGATTTACCATAGGTTGTTAACCTTGTATGCAAAATCATTCATTTGAATATCAAATGAAAAATTCATGAACGAACAGTTGTTAGGATCAAAATTAAGCAAATTGCTACTAAATAAATCAAAGTGTAACAGTACGTAAAATAGTTGAGACAGCTTGAAAGTAGAAGTAGAGGTAGAAGTAAAAGTAGTTCCATTTAGTTTCATTTTTTCCTCCTTTTTATACTATTTTTAACGAAAGGGCTATTTTGTAGTTTGATGTTGTCTGCAGAACGTTAAACGTTTTTAACAAATACGTATAAATATTTTTTATATATAAAAAATGAGATAATTTTTTAGGACAAATTTAGTTTAACACAAAAATTTAATCGAGGGACAAAAATATTATTCGGATATATGCAAAAGTTTTCTCAATAAAATTTTATTAAAAATTGTTTTCAAATTGATATTTGATGAAATTGTTGCCAAAAAAGATGAGGATAGGACAATAAATTGGTAAATTCATTGACAGCTGCCCAGTATGTATGCTTATCAATGTCCCCTCAAATTTTCTTTAATCACCTTTTGGCCCAATTAAGAATTTTTTTGGAAATAATGCTTTCAACCCAAACCTTCAATTCATGCTACTGTCTGTCAATGATGATACCAATTTAAAGATTAATGATCATCTATTCCATAAAAAATTCTCATTTTTAATACAACCTTTCATTGCAATTTGATCAAGTATATATCCAAAAAAAAGATAATTTTTCCAAAAGTTTTCCAAGTTTTTCGAGTTTGTTTTCATTCAAATATATTTTCTTTGAATTTTTATTCATATCACTTAGATTGTTTCTTTTTGAATTTGAGATTTTTGAAAGACAAAACAATTTTGCATATTTGATATATATTTGAAAAATATTTTTATCCAAAAATTTTAAAAATAAATCACCAAAAAATTTTTATCAAATCAATCAAAAAATGAGATTAATATGTACATAGACAAATGCAACAACAAATAACCCTTTAGGCAAATGTACAAACTAGTGACAAACCCAAGCCCTTGGCAAATGCTTCATTTAATATACCACTAAAATCATCATTTGGTTTCCGATGGAAGGTGACGTATGGTCAGCAGCAGGAACAACAAAAGAAGAAGCAAATGCCATCAACACCGACGCCGGCACCAGGTGGATGTGTAGCACAAGCTGTTGGAAGTGGAAGTGGTGCTATGGTTGCAGCTGTAGTAGCGGTAATTGGACGTCCATTACCGACAATTAGTGAAGCCACTACAACAACAACAACGACGGCATTCACAAATGTATCATCAACAAATACGAGTCCAGAGAAAGGTAGTTATGCCAATGGACTCGACGATCGAATCGAGATGGATCCTCCAACATCTGATGTATCTGTAGCATATCCTTCCAATGTATCATGTCCTCCACATCCATTTCCAAATACGTGGAGGAAACAACAGCAGCAATTACAAAGTAAGCGCAATAATCCTGTACCGTCACTTATCAGTCAGGCACAACAGCAGCAACTAGCGAATAAGCAAAAGCCAACATCAATATTGGCAAAACAAAAAAAGACACCGAATGCCAATGATACTAGCTCGAAACGTGAACGAAAGGCTGCAAAAACACTGGCAATCATAACAGGTGCATTTGTCGTATGCTGGATGCCCTTTTTTGTTATAGCTGTATTATTACCTATTTGTGGTGAACAATGTGAAGTTTCACCCGTTATTATAAGCTTATTCTTATGGTTAGGCTATTTCAATTCAACACTTAATCCAATTCTATATACAATTTTCAATCAAGACTTTCGTAATGCATTTAAGAGATTGCTATGTGGCCGTCGGAATAGTGCGAGAAGAAGAAACCGAAGGATGGGTGGTGCCAATAGTAATGGACGAGATGGTCGCTGACATAACTCGTTCTAAATTGAATAAATTATATTCAATTTTTTCCATTCGATCGACGTAAAGAAAATCTTTTTAATGTGAAAATTGCTGGAAACTTCTTATTGATTTTTGTTGGATATAAAGTTTTCCTACGAAAAAGAGACGAATGCATTCCTAGTTTGTTAACATTTAGTACAAAATTTGTTTAATTTTTAAGAAGACTTCCATCAATTTTCGCTAATTAAAATTGCAAATGCTCAACATTTAGGTCAAAAGTCACTGAGAATCTTAAAATTAAATTATATTATTCTAAGTATACGGACAAGTGCTTATGGTATGAGTGATATATTTGATGGTCACATTCATTCTTGTTTACATAATTTAATTCAAACAAGAGAATTTTCTTCTTAATTTCACAATATACATATTTCTCATTTGCTCATTTTTCATTTCTAAAATGTCAGCAAAAATGCCAAAAGATCCCCTCAATTTTCATCCGACAAATGTATATGAATAAAAAAAGAAATTTTATTTAGGTACAAAAATTTTCCATTCTTTTGTTTTCCTTCCTTCATTGTCGCCTGACGAAGGAAAAGAGATAAAGAAATTTTTTTTCTCTCATCTCTAAAGAAACAACAGTGACAAGAGATAGCCACAAAACCAATAAACCATCCATAACATCCGACCGACGTAGCCACATTTGAAATTGAATGTGAATGAATGAGTGAGAAGAAAAATGGAAATGGAATGAAAAGAATATAAATAAGAAAAGAAGAAAAGATGAATATAAATAAATAAATATAGATGAATATAGACATAGATATACATAAAAAAAGAGATACACACTCACACATTTTGTTTGGTGCTAAAAGCTTGTTACAATATAATATTATTGATATTGAAATAAATCTGCCACAAACACACTTAATATTGCTGTGAGAACACAGCACATCCTTCCTCAATCATACACACTCTTTATCTCCCTGTTAAATTCACATAGAATATATAAAAGTAAATGATAATATTTTTTTATATAAAAATGATGAAAATACAATAAATAAGTCAAACAAGGATAAAAATTTTAGTTAATACACATAAAAGTAACACTTAAGTAGACGAATAAAGAAGAATAAAAACAAACAATGTATAAGTGTATTATATTGTAGAAAAATAACGATAATGTATGAATTAGATTAAGGATATTATGTGTGATTGATGTGAAATTTTCTCTTTTCCGCCATTCCCATAAGAAATAAAACAATGAAAAAAAGAAAATTGTAATTGAAATGAAGAAAATCACACGACAGAGCAAAATTATATTTATATTAAGTAAATGGTAGTAATATATCTACGTATGTTGACTTACGTCTACGTACCATGACTGGAGAGATTCCTGAAGAATTTATAAACATTTTTATACTGTCCTCATTTTTACAATGCCAACATTTGCGTTCTTCAGAAAAACACAGAGCTCGAAGTCGACACGGATTTTGTATGGATAAGTCCATATGAAATTCTAGTCGACTTCGAGCTTTTAATACAAAACAAAATAAAAAAGTGAATTTTTAAGTTTATTAAATTTCACAAAACGTGTACGTAAATCACACAATAACTCGGATTTTTCATAACATTTCTCCCTTATGGTACGTGAACCTTAATCTCATATGTATCTATATAACAGTACGCAACCAACTCACGTCATCGTAATCTTTTTTTATATGTAGAACTCACGAATAGATGAAAAAAAAAAACATTCACGAAGAAAAATAAATAAATAAAAATAATTTAAGTAAAACTTTATCTTTACCATGCGACACTCGCATATAAAGCATCTCCTTCCTTAAAAAAAGAAGTAAAGAGAGAAAGATGAAAATGAGCAAAAAACAATCCATTTTATTTATAAAGTGTTATAAACGTAAATATAAAATGAGGATTGTAAGAAAATGTTATTATTGTTTACGTAAATATAAACAACAGAAAGTGTATATTTATGTGTATGAATAGGTGAAAGTGAAGGCATTTTGAAGACAAACAAAAATGTCAACCCGAAGAAGGAAAGAGGCAACACAAAGAAAGAATTCTTCATCATGTGTGTGCTTTTGGCTTTAGGGATAATAAAGCAAAACGAAATATGATTTTCTATGGCTTGGGGGTTCTTAGTGGGCGTCAAAGCCTTGCTACTGCAGGGAATTTATTGGTCAAATAATAAATATTTGACTTATGGAATTATGAAATTGATTATATAAGAAATAATGTTGAGATCAACTACTCATTGAATATATTCTATAGATACGCCTACGAAAGTTCAGCCACGGAGCCCCCAAACTTCTTAATGTATAAAAGCTCCTTTTTTGGATGTTTATCAACACATGGCAATGATATGTGTATGTGTATACTTTCTCTTCCCTTCATACATAACCATAATTTTACTTTTTTCTTCTTTTCTCACTAAAATGACATTCGGAAAACATCACATAATCAAGAAACGTATGAAGGAATTTTCCCTTCTACTGCTGTCTTAGAATTTTCTTTTATCATTTTTTATAGCGAGGAAAAAATATTTTTTTTCATAGCTTTAAATTACGCAGAAAAAGAAGAAGATGAAGAAAAGAATCAAGTCTTGTGTTTTGAAGCATGATGTATGTGTATGTATACATCGAAAATGTTGAAATATTTTTGAATATAAAAGGGATATAATGATGAGATTTAATGCGAAAAAAATGAGCTACAGGGATGATGGTGACGACGAAAAAAAAGAAAAAGTTCAACGTAAACTTTATTGAGCTTTAAAAAAATTTTCTTGTTTATTATTTTTCAATTTTTATGAAGGATCATAAAGAAATTTCCAAGTCAACAATCTGACAATCAAAAAGCTACTGTCTTTGAGATAAAAAGTTTCTTTTTTGAGTAGCTGTACGGAGTAGCATTTGCAATTTACGTACATTCAACTGATGTCTAATGCAACTGAGACAGACTGATGTAAATTTGCTTTATAACAAGTCACATCCACTGAGAATTCTTGATAAAGGTAAGCAAGCTTTAAATCATGATTAAAGATTTAGATTGAACTTATTTTGTTAATATTTAAAGGTAAATTTACAATTAGAAAGATAATATTGATTTTCCTTAAAATATTTAAATACTAGAATCTCTTACACCTTCTGTCTAGGAGTATAATTTCACTGAAACATGATCTTTTTTGTGAAATGTGTTGACGGTGGTAACAACTTCCTACTACATTACAAATTTTAAGGTGTTTCAACATTATTTGTAAATGAAATTGATATTGATAGGAATTTTAATTTAGTTGGATGGGGGTTTAAGAAGCATGTTCATTGCATTATTTACATTTGGGGTTTAAATCAATTCTGTAGAAATGTCTAATTAATATTTATTCCTAAAACAAATTAGTTACATCGACCTAGAATTCATGTTATTCGATGAATTTGTAATTAACTTGACTAGTTCCAAAATTCAATATGAAATATTCATAAAACAAAACGACACAGGTCGTAAGAAATTTAAGCATATCCCTCCTTCCATCTCGTCACATGTAAAAGCCCTGCAATTTAATCTGCGTGTAAAAGGCTGTAATTCATAACTTTCTCCTTTTTTGTCTGCTCTTTCTTTACTCAACACGATATTTAAGAGGGTGGAACAAAAAGCGAACGCACATCGTACTAAGTTAGTGCGGAAAGAAAAATATAAAGGAGAAGAAAAGTTCTTGGCAAATGTGAAACATGAATTATATCTAGACTGTGTGTTATGAATACGCTATTTTATGTTGAGTAATGATTAAAATAATTTTCATAGGAGAAACGAATGACTGTAAGCAAAAGAGGTAGGAATGAGGTAGGAAATATCTTGTTTCAAGGCGCAGTTCTTACTCACTTCGATTGCCGTACAGGTCATTTAAGATACATGGCTTCTCTCAGTTGACATCTTAAGCTGGCTGCCTGATCACCAATGGCTAATCTCTTCATTGTCTCTCTCTCAAGCCTCTCTCCAAGTAGGTCATAGAATGAAGTAGGAAAATTCCCGCAAAAATGAATCAGATTCATATCATATTTTAATTACGCCATGCCAAACAGAAGCTAGTAAAAGCAGGCGAAAAGGAAAAATGATTCAAAAGGGGCATAATAATTCATAATTCCCTCCATCCTCTCTCGCAACAACAGCAATGTCTAAAAATATTAGAATAATATGAACACATGAAAATATGACAAAAGTGAAACATTATTTATGCCTCTAAAGCATGCTCCGAGCAAAATTATTGTAACCTTTTCTTGGCATAATGAAAAATGCTTTTAATTCAATTTTATTCATTCCCACCTCATCGACCCATTCACGTTTGTTTCTTCCTTTTTTCTTTTCTATTTTATTTTTATTTGCCATTCGAATTGAGAAAGAATGGAAGAAATTTTTGTGTATATAAATTGAAAGAAATAATAATAAGAAAGCAAGCAAGTTAGGCAACCTTTTTCAATTCAATGTGCAATACGAATGAGGGTACCAATGATGCTATGACTATCATTTTGATATAGCAAGCGGTCGTATTTTCTCTTTCCTGTTTTTTTTTACACAAACGACAAGCAAAAAGAAAATTGTTTTTCATTATCGAGTTCATGTAGACAAGAGAAGTAAAAATTTGCGGTCCACAAAATTGTTTACAGCAAATTCCTCTTTCTCCCATTACATTCGCAATAAATTGCAGTGGCTGTATAGACGAAAGGAAATGAAAAAGGAACAAAAATTCAAATAATTTCTTTAATGCCAAATGTCAAAATTGAAACAAGGAGTAACAAGAAGATGGAAAAAATTGTTGATGCGAACGTGAACTGAGTGTCATGAAGATTACAATAATAGAAAAAAGGTTCCAATTGTAATTGGATGGATGTTGAAATAGCGAGAAGATGAGGAGAAAAAAAAGTGTTATGAGAAAATTGTTAGAGATGACTGATGGAAATGTATACGAAAATTACTAAGTACATTATGATGCTTACAATTGTTTGAGAATGTCAAGGTTAAATACATTCAAATTACTACAATTCTTGGAATTTGTTACCCACAACACCGCATTATCCATCAAACAAAATGATTATGTGCATGGCTTATTAATTAATGGAATTAATTATACTGGTTGAATTACATGCATATAACGTTAAAGCAATACAGAATGCTTTAAAATGACATCAAAAAAATACTTGACGATAAATGTTTTTTCTTCTTGTCGCTCTCACCTCAAGTACTCAAAAGAAGAGAAGAGGAAATTTTATATAAATTGAAGAGAATAAGAAGAAGAAGAAAATTATTGAGCAAGTGAATTTGTGTAGAACAGCAAAAAGTGGTTTTATGTTATATCCTATGATGATATATGGCATGAAAATTTGTCATACAAGAAACCCAATCAATTGAAACTTTATCATTTTGAATGTTGAACTTTTTCTTTTGCTATCAAGGATGTGCAAAAGGAAAATATCTTACGAAATATTAACTTAATGTTTCACAAGTACGGTAGAATGACACATCCGTGTAATTTTTCATCGTCTCATCAATTCTCACGGTAATAAAGCATCTCGGTTGTCAACAGTAACGAAGAAAAGATGGAGATAGAAAGAAGAAAAAGAAATTGATTTACTCAATGATTGTGGAAAGTGAAAATAATTTAAAGTCTTACGGCTTCTGCCTACATCATTCAATTTTCGAGTTTGTGCTTTAAGCTCTTACCTGATACTTTCATTTTTCTCTTCCTATCTTCTTCTGACTTGAACATTTTCTCATTTCTTTTTCATGTTCGCATCCTCGTTCAAAGCGCATGAAATTTCTGATGAGATTTTTTTTACTTCTTTGCCTGCGACAGCAGCAGTGTGTAAGATGAAAATTCCTCAATTTTGAGATCGTTGAGTTCTCAATCATTTCTTCATTATTACATATGGAAATGTCGAAATTAATATTAAATGTTTGTTTGATCTTACTCTGCTTGAGAAATTAAAATTTTGATTTACTGAAACCTTCAAAAGTATTCCCCATCGTAAGCCCTTCTTGGAGAATATAATTGAATTGTTTCTCAGAAATAAAACCAATAATTTTTTTTTTGAATATTTAAATTTTTGATTAACATCATGTGCCATGTCAACTTTAGTAATAAGATAAATAATTGATCATATTGATCAGACTTTAACATCCAAAAAATGTCACGCTTTTAGGCATTAAATTTATGGTATTTTCCAATCGATCTGAATATTATTACATTAAAATCCTAAAATGCTTTAAATTCACTCAAATTGACACCATTTGTAAGCTTTATGTGACTTTAATCCTCATGAATGTCTGATTTACAAATAATTTACTTGAACACGAAAATAATGTGGTATGATACCATAAGATTTCGATGTTTCAGTCAATTGAGCATAAATGTTTATTTTCTTTCATAAATTATAGTATCTAACGAGATTTTTGTGCAAACAGTCTATGTCTGAAATCAGAATTTCTGAGGTATACACAAGATTTATGTGACGTGAAGCCTTATAAGATTGTTACTAAGTCATGCTATCGAAAAATCAGCTTCGATTGAGAGTTTTTCAGAAAAAAAATTCATTATATTTTTCTACAAAAGAAGCCAATCAGGCATTCATAATGTCATTGTTGGATACATTTGCATATTAAAACTAAAGCCATTCTCTCATGTTCTCTTGGTTTCACATTTTATAAAAGATTTGTCTTCAAAATGTCGTTAAATATATTTAATTTGCGAAACATAATTGAAAATTGCCAGAGATGTCGAGAAGTTAATAAAAGGATATTGTACAAGAAGCTTTAAAATGTTAAGTAAATGCCCAATTAATATGTCTGGTATATATTGAAGTTATGATTATTATTAGTTGAATTGTAAATAATTCATTGCTCTGGAAAAGAATAAAATCGAGATATTGTGCTATAAATCCAATTTTTTATGATTATTGAAAATGATAAAGTAATTTTTTTTGCAAGATGCAGGATTAGAAAAGATGTTGGATGAAGATGCCACTTACAAAACAAGGAACATAAATAGAAGCAATATTTATCTCATAAAATAACAATATTTTATTAAAATAATACAATCAACAACAATAGAAACATGAAAACGTAAAAACGTATAGCATATGTTCATTCAAATTTCTTGCATATTTTTTCCTTGATTTTCATCTTATGGAATTCGTAATCAGTTTGTTCATTTCCATCTTCTTTTCAAATGAAATGAAATTTTTATGAAGTTTTGATTTCATTTTTATAGACAGAATAAGAATATCTATGGATTATTTATTAACGAATAATATCTCTGGAAAATGTAATTTTTACTTCGAAATAAAAATGATCTGCTGATCCTGCAATCTCTAATATTAAAACCTGTGTCCATTATTCTACAAACAGTCATCGACGTATGCTATTAAAACCAGAGATCGAGGCCGACTCGGATTTTGATATAATTGGAGTCGACTTCGATCTCTGTCTAAAACAAACTTGAAGCTTAATAAGATTCATTTATCAATAATCAAATAGAAAGAAAATGTTTATGTATACTTTATTGGCTTACTGACAACAAATCCTTTAAATATAATTTGAATTTCTAAAAGAATAATTTATTTGAAACTCAATAGAATATTGGCATATATCTTAATGCGAAATTAAGACTTAATTTTAGGAAAAATGAAAAGATAACAAACGAAATCATCAAAACTGAAAATCAAATTTAAGAATTATTTAGGACGGAAAATCTTATTGACAATCAATCAATTATAAAATACTAATATGAATAGAATGCGAATGAAAGAAGATATTAATTAGGAAAATATGACATTTAAAGTCTAATTTGTTATCGTCTATTAAAATTTAATGTGGGATCAATTGCTATAGATTCAAAACTGGAATAATCAAAACATTCATTGTTCAAGTTTTCTCAAATTTGTTGTTCATGTTGAATCCAACATTAAATTTTAAATGCGAGTTAAATAATTGATATTGTATTGTTCAGGATTGACCTTGAATGTCTTGCTATAGCTGATCAAACTCAAATCAAATGCTCTATTAATCAAATAATTTCCATTGACTATGAATAAATTAAGTACAAAATGAAAATATTTTTCATAAACTATTTGGACTCTATTTTTTATCTCTAGAATATCTATGGATGTCCAGTAAAGATTTAATTTTGCTTCTTCGTAATACACTGTTTAAAAAGTTCAGAGCAATATGTAATGTTCTATTTCAAATTTCTAACTGGAATTTGAAGAGCAAAAAAAAAATGCTAAACTTATAACTGTCATTTTCCCTAAAGGTTTTTAAAACTACAAAAGCTCTAGAAATGCATGTTATGCTACAGTTATGCGGATTACAATGGAAAAAATTAAGTTGAATAAATTCTTGTATTGTTATTATTAACGAATATAAAGGAACAAGAAAATGAAAAATGTTTTCAGTTTAGCTACCCTTAAGGAAGGAATGAAAAAGATAAAAAAAAATTGTTATAAAAATGAGAAAAAAATATTTATAATGAGCGGTAAAAAAAGAATAAAAGAATTATGAAAATGTATGTATAAAATTAAATGAAGATTATTATAATATGTACATATATACATACAACATAAACTGATATTGATAAAGAAGGTTGAGTATTCTTAATTGTTACTATGTGAATATTTTCATTAAATTTAAACAGAAACTGACAAATTGATAAAGAAACTATATTTAAAAACTAAGATTATTAATGATAAATAAATGAATATAAGAATTGTTAGTTTTCCCATTTAGTATTATGTGAAATAAATGAAAACAAAATGAAGTTTAAGAGAAAAAAATGAAGAAAAAATAAAAATTTATCAAAAGTTATGTTTAATATTTATTTTGGTGTCTGCTTCTTCTACTGTCTTTACTTCTTTTAGATATTTTTCAGAACAATAAAACAGGTAATTATGAAATAAAATCGAAAATAGTTCTAATAAGAATACATTATGTGAAGTTTTTAAGAGTATACCACACAGGATATCACAGGGAAGTGGACGCCATGCTGACAAAATTCCATTATGTATATTCTGATCACATAGAGGGCCACTAATTTATTATGTACGCTCTTATGGAGGAGGAAGGGTTGAGATTTTGTTACGCTCTATGCAAGGAAAGTTTTGTTACCGAGGGTGGTGGGGGTCACAATTCAAAGGGGGCTTGAAAAGTTGATTTTTCGTGTTACTTAAATGAACGATCCTTAAGGATATCACTACAAATTATTATGAATTACTTTTAAAAAATCAATGTTTATTAGAAATTCTTTAATTATCAAATCCCAAAGCCCAAATCCCGATTCACAAAATATTATGTCCTTAAGCATGAGAAGAAAAAATTGACAAGAGAGAAATAATCCAAAGAATTATGGCAAGTTGATGTCCTTAAAAGCCAACAACTTATTACGCCTACATATCTCTCGGGAAAGAACTTATTAGCAATTCATTGCTGGAAATCACAAGAAAGCATAAAGCTTAACGAGAAATGAAAGCATTGTTTAAAATTTTATAGTCCTGTTTTATCGTAACACCCGAAAAAGTTTATTGTATTTGTGTCAAAGACTAAATAAAAAGCTTCATTATTTATTTACGTCACAAAATTGTCCAACGAAAAACTTCTCACATTTATAGTAATTTTTTTTCTCAACAACTTTCGCCAACTCGTCAAATAAAAAGAGCGAGAAAAGTTTACCAATTTTCTTCTCATTTAATTCCAGTCTCCCAGACATTTTCATTTAATTTCATGCGTCATAATGAAATCAATGTGAAACGTTTTTCTGTCAGTGGTCCTATAGTCAGAAACTTTTTGAACTTTGTTGACACGCTATATCGACAGTATTTGATTTGTAACTTTTTTAACCCAATAAATTATTGATTAACAAAATAAGTTGAATAATAAAACAAAACAAAAATCAATTTTCATGAATTTTTTGTCATTATCCAGTAAGCTTACTTTAAACAGTTGTCAGCAATCGCCGTAAAAGTAAAACCATATTCACGTGACTTTCACTAGATCAAAAAGGCACCAAAACATGAGAGAAGAAATTGAAGCTTAACAGTCTAAATGAAAATGCGTGGCAGTAAAATTTTTTCATTAATATTACATTAAGTGTATCGTCAAGTATAGCTCCATGAGTGGTAAAAATTTATGAACTAAGAAAATGTGCCTGCTGTCGTTTCTTCTTGTCGCTCCTCTTTATGCTGACATTGCTCGATGGTAAATGAATGTTTTTAAAATAATAAAAATAACAACAATGATGATGATAATGCGTATGCTTATGTGTTGAAAGCATCTTGCTATTCTTGTCTTGAGATACAGTATCCGCTGCATAATTTCAATGTGTGTCTAAAAGCAAGTTAGAAAATCAAATTGTCGTAAAATAAATGACAAAAAAGCTTTTCTGGCAAGCATTAACTTATTCATTAACATGGATGCCAGATTACAGGAACTAAAAAATCCTGATTTATGAAATCAGGTCCACTGATCCATTGATGCCACATCTAGTAAGATAATGTTCGCTACAGCTAAATGAAAATTTGATTGTGAAAAAATGCCAGATTCTACAGAGCTAATCCAAAAGACTTTCAAAAATCACATGCCTCTGAACAGAGGACAAGTGAAAAGTAAGTCCTCAAAAAATCCATTAAATATTTCTCTCAATAAAAGGAGGAAAAGAAATTTTGCAAAGAATGCAGAAAGCGAAACAAGCTATAATAAATTTTTAAGTACCATAATACAAGGGGAAAAAATTATATTGTATTGTCTTCTAACAAGATTAAATGAGAACAACATACTGCTGTTGCTGTCGTTATATGTATCTAAAGCTCGCTCCTAGCTTGCTTTCATCTCCGTGTGGTTTTCTTTTTCATTCCATTATGTTTGTAACCCCCTTTAGCACATCGTACACTATTGCTTAATATTATGTACTTCTTGTCTTTTGTATTGTAACATCATAGAAGTATTAGTGCAAATGACGTTAATATTATTGTTCAAAGGTAATACGATATAATGATATAATTACCATTGCATTTTTCATAATATTCATTTTTAATGAGACAAAAGAAGCAAATTTTCTGCAAGTACCTAGCAGGTAAAAAACAAAACTATTCACTTCAGTGATTGTTTTAGTCACACGACGTTATAATTACAGTTTAGCGGTACTTTAATGGCATTTTGATGTTGTAAATGGATATTTACATTTATTTCTCTAACATAATTGATGAAAATCTGCTAAATGACTGTTTGTTTTCTGGAACTTGCTACAATTGACATGCAATAAATCCATTTATTTTATAAGGGAATTCAGAGGCAAGCATTATTTAAATCATTATTCAGGGACTACTACCTATTAAAAGTGCAAACTTGAAAGTCATTAGAGCTATCAAGTCAATTTTCACCACAATCAGCTCAGAACATAACACCATAATTAGAGATCGTTGTCACGAATAACATTTAAGTGCCTGTTGAGCTCGAAGATGTTATCAAACTGTCATCAACATGATTGAATAGTAAACATGCAAAGATTGATAAATGAATACATAAAATCTCAATTAAATCATTAAATTTTAATTGATTGCTTCTTTACAAAAATAACAAGTTAGTAATGTTAGTACATGTATAGACAGGAGTTCAAAAATAAATTATAGTTTTAAGACTTGACCTTAATGACAAACGAGCATTTATTTAATTGCATGAGACTGACACTAAGCAAATCCCCAAACATGAACGATAACGTGATGGAATTAAAGCATAATGAAATTTAATAATTTAACAAGCTTTCAGGCTTTAACGTAATCACCACCAACATCGTTTCAAAGAAGCTTTCGTTTCATCAAGCATTCGTTATTTACATTATTTCTACGCTCAACATATATTTGTCTATGGTTGACTTTCATAACAAGCATATATGCATACATACTGTGCTATATGAATAAGGTAGGGGAGATGACGAATACAGTAAAAAAAGTCAATGAATTCACTGCTCGTTATTCAGATTTTTATGCAACAGTTATCAAGTAACAAAATTTTGTTGTCTAAACATGCTTCTAGTGGGAATTTCTATCAAAATATTTATTAAAAATGTCATACTCAAAACTATTAACATCGGTCATCTGTTACTCATTCATGTTTTTTTTTTTTTTAACAAATATTTGATCATACCCTTACCTCTTCATATTTTCAACATAAATGCTTCAAAATATTTGCGTATACCAATACATCCATAAGAATTTATTTTTAGAAAAAGTTCTGACTCATGTGAGATAAAAATGCTGCTACTAGTGCTGCTCATACATAAAAAATATTGTGCATTTATGCTGCGAACGAGAAGGGAAAACAGGTAAACTATAATGTATGGTCTTGTATGTGTATACAACATTTATATTTTCATGGTCAGGGTGAGAAAAAATCAATTAACATATATTTTCATGCTGCTTTTGTGTCTCATGAAAGGACTATAGAATGTTTTTTTGTTCCTTTGTGAAAGGAAAAGGTAAAGCGAAGTGTGAAAATTGAAAGGATTTTTTTCATTATCCATTGAGTTGAGGTTTATACGTTTTCATTAATAATATCCGTGAATGAGTGATTAAACAACATGACTGACTGCATAAATAACAACAAAGGGTGTGATTTTAAAGAGCTTCAAAGAATTTAATTGAAAACAAGCTTTTGTAATGCTTAAAAGTTTTCATATTCTAAATTTAATATTTATGTGTCACAACATAACTCTTGTTTTATAAGTTTAGTGCCCTCCCTAATTGTTTCATAAACAGTCGTTTCTGCAAGTAAACAAAACGAGTAAGTTTGTACAAAACAAGATTTATGTAAAAACTGAAGCAATAAATTTTCTCAAAGAAATTGAAAATTATGTCATGAGAATAAAGAAGAGACGATGCAGTAAATATAATTCCCTTTAAATACAATTGGCATTGATTTTTTTTACTTAAACTTCAATAAATAAAGGAAGAGAACGACTATTCGAATTTAATGGACCGTATTGGCTATGAAAAGTGCTTCAATTGAAAGTGGTCTATAAAAATATCTTTAAAGCCAAAAAAAATCTATCAAGATTCAAGGACTGTACTATTATCTAAGAGGATTCTGAATGTCGCATAACTTCCACGAGGATTTTTATGGCTTGATCTTTATGTAATTGGATATTTTATTTTAAGAATAAAGCCAATGAAAGCTGCTTAGTCCACTTCTTTTTCAGTAGACCTTTTGACTCACACATCAAATAAGAATAAATTTTTAATTACATGGCAACAGAATCAATATAGACCAAATAATTCCATCACATATAATAGCACAGAAGTTAACAATCCAAGCAATAAAAGTCTTCTTATTCAACACGTGAAAAGTTTACAATTGCTCTCGATATCGTGCGACATGGGGTCTAGACATAAGCATAACTTTCTGTTCTTATCAAAATAAAAAGAGATATTTTTGATTTTATTCTCTGCAGTATTAGAAGGAAAAATCTCATTAAAAGTGCTAAAGTAAATATTGATGATGTAAAAAATACATCACGTCCATTTTATATCAAGTATTGAACATGCAGTGAAAACAACAACAACAACATACACATTGTCAACTAGACAATAAATCTCTGATGTTCTACCATTGAGTTCCAATGGCAATAAGGAATGGAATAAATAGCACACATTGAAAGAAAAAAGTCATTTTCAAATACAATAAATTCTCATCAATGGACATAAAAAGGCATAAAAGGCACAGTATATCAGTGAGAGTGAATTTTCTTTCATGAGAATTTAAAGGTTGACTGCCAAAATAAGGACATTTATTAGATGTCTTCTTTCACAGATGTTGTACCTACATTATTCAGAGAATTGAACGATATTGTCATTTATTTCAAGTAGTTATATAACTACATCTTGACATACATACCTAAAAACTTCATTTCATTGCTCATTTCCCTGTGTAATATCATCAAAATGCTAAGATAATAAGTACGTGATGCTTTAAAAAGTGATAATCATTTTTATGATTTCAAATTGATGACTCTCATGCGAATTACCTTTAAAGCAAAAATGTACTAACATTGGCATCATTAAAATGAATTTGGATCTTGAAGAACTTTACAAGATATACGCACACATAATCGCAAAGACTCAAGGATGAAAAGGGAAAGTAAAAGGAAACAAAAATTCATCTCATTCTTTTATGGATTCTAAAAATAATTGGATTTTATACATCACGAGAGTAAAACAATTTTCTAACGCTTCAAATGTTCATTATTACGATCGATTTAAGATGTATACTTTCAGCTTTGTAGCACAATATCTGTCTCGCATCAACAATCGATATAACATGACTTAATATTGTTAAAGAGAATTGTAATGTAAGATCAACAACAAAAATTGTGGGGAGAAAATAGCGATGAGACCACGTATCACACGCTCGTATGCACAAAATATCTGCAAGCTGATTTTTTGTTACTTCATTTTATGAATGGTTTGGTGTTCATCTTGAAATTCGTAGAATTTCTCGAATCATCGTCATGTGACTGTGCTTTTAATCCCGAGAGACACAAATGGAGAATTCCATGGAGTTTCAAACTCTCCGCTTAACAAAGGCTCAGTGATATGGCCGGAGGAGCCATCATATAGCTAAAAGCTCAATGAAAGAGCTTTCTTAACGTGTATCGCTCGGGATTATATATTCGGGGATTACAATCTATTATCGAATTATTCTCAAAAGCTTAAAATAGAATGTGAAGGCGATAGCTTCAATCTTTCAATAAATCTGTCATGTCTGTAAATGGAGATTGAAATTATTTTGAAGGAATAGCGAAATTAAATTTATATGAGATAAGGTAAGCTTTTTTATAAAATAGAAATCGACAGCTGTACGTTTCTCAACAACGAAATTGAAATAAAAAATCCATCAAAAATTCATTTTTCAACAAATTTCATTTCGTTATTATTTATCATTCCTATTTGAAGCAGAAATTCTCCTCGGACTTTTTAGATAAAAAATATATTCGTACCTAGAAGATGGAAAAATCACCTTAATTATTTTTCATTTTTTCGAGTCTAAATTTTCCATTCACAAACAGAATGAGTTCATTAATTATGAGGAAAAGTTCTATCTCAAAATGAATTTTTATTTCATTTCTAGTTTCCACATTTTCCTGGGTTTCTTTTGTATATCCATATTTTGTCGCAAAGACCTCAAATCGTTTTTAAATCTGTTCTTATTTATCCTTAAAACTTTTATCAAAATATCCTTATTTTAATAAATCCAAAAATAAATCTAATAAGGATAATTTCCATCGGGCCTTATTCACTTGCAAGTGTGGCACGGAAAAAAGTTTAATGAAATTGTTTCTTTTTTCACAACATCTGCTATGCTTTTTTTATGGTTATACCTCAAAAATTGAAAAAAGAAAGCTTTGCAACATTTCATTTGGATAGGATAGAATCATCATTAAAAATATGAAAAATGAATTTTTTCACTTCCTCACTTTTGTGTGGCTCTCTCTTTTCATAGCATTTAATTACTATGGAGCAGCACCAGAGTGATATGTATAAAAATTTATGATAGCAATCTTTTATAGCTTGTAGCCATGCAGCATTAAGTTTCTTTATTATTTAGAATGGCAAGTAAAGGGAACCAAATGAAATTTTATGTTTTGGCTTTAAAGGAATAAAAACATGAATTAATAAGAGCTGTCACTCAGCTCCAGAACCTAACCGTCTTTTAATCTTAAAACAGCAACAGTTAAAAGAAATTTCGCATAATTATTCATTCATCATTAATTTATCTTTCCGACTTCATTAATGTGACAAATGACTTTCCCTTGAAAATTTAAAACCTCTGCTGTATTCAAGCCTCATTTATCCCATCAAAAAATAGTAATGAAATACCCAAAATAGAGTATTAATTTTCCAAAAAAATATATATTTTTCCTAATATTCGCACTATAAAACATTTCAGAACTTAATTTGTAATTCTTCTGGTTGATGAATGGGGAGAAGAAAGAAAGATGGAGATAGAAGGATGTAACAATATCCAGATCTACCCATTAACATTTTAATTTATTTACCATTTGTTATATTCTATTTATTTTCCCTTTTCTGAAACTCTTATGGCTTGCATGATGGTATGAAAAATCCTTTAAGTGCTTTATGCAAATTAAAAATTATTAAAAAAGTTTTTTTTTGTTCCGTTAATATATTATATTTTTTTGGGTAGATAAAAAAAAGTTTATTTAATCAAAAATTGACCAAAATATCTATTTTTAGTTGTAAAAGACTAAAGGTTCCTTTTCTTAGATGGATCACATTTGATAAAGTTTTGTGGGAAATTATCCATTTTAAAAAGATTTTAATAAAATTTTTATTTATTATGCTTATGATTCTGAATGAAGAATTGAAAAAAAAACTTTTAAAACCTACATCATGGTATTTCAAGCATGTATTTATAATTCGTACTTACTTACTTCATTTATAATTCAACCTCTTTTACACAAACAAAACAACAAAATTTAACAAATAAATAAATAATGAATCATTTTCAACATCATTTCCAATAATTCTCCGAAAATTCCAAACGTAGGTTGGATCTAAAATTAAATATAATTGTAAGGAGTGATTTACGAATATTTTTAATTCATTATGTCCATCATTTAATTATTCGTAATTATAAAAAAAATCTCAACCCAAAAATAGCGATAAAGCTTTGCAGGTTTGGCTCATTATAATTCATAAAGTCTCAAATGCCATCAATTAATTAATCATACTACAATTATTCCGTGACGCTAAGTCATTCTACGAAATTTATTTTTACTGAAAGTCAACTGTGGCAAAAGAAATTGCATTGCTGATAGCCAACAGTCATTACCCAACTCTGTGGGAAAAATATGAAAATATTTGAGCATGGAAAGTCACAAACAATATATCTTAATAAGAATGAACGAGCCACAACAACGATAAAGATAATGATTATATCATCAACAAAATTCAACGGAAGTGAACAAATAACAAAGAAAAGTCATGCAAAATAGTTGACAGTTTACTTAAATGATGGCCTCAGGTTTTAAAAGCTGCCTTCTGCAATGAAATTTCTTTCTCGCTTTCCTTTTTTTATATTTCATTACTTACATGCGATGCCTTCATGAGTGACACGTGATTTGACAGTTGTAAATATTCTCACAAGTCCATGACAAAAGGCACAAAAGCTTTTTCGTGTTTTTTATTTTTTTTTTATTTTAACTGTCGAAATTGTTCCATGGTGTTGGGCATTAAATAAAGCAATTTTTATTGTGACTGCTTCCTCTCTTCTTTTTATTTACCTTTATTGTTGTTGCTGTTTTTCTCTGATTATAGTGATTTTTATCTTTATTTCTGCTAACACTACCATCATGTATGTGAAAGTCTACACTTTTTTTAAGGAGGTTTCAATTCATATTATCATATCAAACTTTTATTGTCGTATGACGAGAGGAGAAGCACGTAAAAAAGCCTTTTTAAAACATTTTGAAAGGACATAAAACAAAATTGCGATGTTTTTTTCTTCCCTCTCTCATTTCGACGAGTGCCATTTTGGAATCACTATTATAGTATTATTAAATTTATTCTTTCTTCACCATTTTATTGAATCTATCATAAAAAAGGGATTTTAGTGCTTTTCGATAGTGACGAAAGTTGATCATTTGATAAAATGAAAATAATCGCTTGGTTGATTCTGTGATTTTATAGATATTTTAAGAACTATGATCGTTGGAGAAATCGATTATTTTATTTGAAGATATCATAATGAAATTATATAGCTAAATGATGATAGTTATAGACCATATTAAAAAAAGTTAAATTTTTAAATATCTATGCAATCTCTTAGTTGTCACATGGGCGACAAAGAGCTCATGGAAGGAAGGGATTGGGAATTGGCAAGTGATTGAGACAGCTTTAAGCGACATCTATGGAAGATCTGTATGGCAACCTCTTCAGCAAAATTGATTAGGTTCAAGCTTGAAGCCTTGACAAAATTAGTTTTTAATATAAAATATGAAATTAATATGGTTCAATGCCGATACTTCCTCAAATATTTTTTAAATATTTTTGTCCCAGAAATCACATGGAAACCAACAAATGTACTTAAAGGCAAACAAATTTTAAATATCTCATTTCAGACAACAAAATGAGATATCTCTTGGCAACTCAGATTCTCCCCTAGCATCCCTCGAATACGCATAAAAACCATCTTTTGAAATTAATAGACACAAGGTCCGGTGAATTTCGATTCATATAACTTAATATCAGTCAAAGGTCAGTTCACTGTGTGGAAAATTAAGTACTTTAATCGATGATAATATAAATATATAAAAGAGAAAAAGCGATTAAAAAATAAATAATGATTCAACTTTGGCCACAATGAGCTTTACCATTTTCAATATTTTGTTTTTTCTCTGTCTATTATTATTTTGTTATGGTTTGGTCTCATGCTAAATTGTCGAGCAATGAAAATAAAAAGGATTGAATGAGTGCTTTTATGTGATCTTTCCTTATATTCATCGAAGCGTTATACACAACACACGAAACATTTGGAAGCGTTTAAAAGTCGTAAATTCTCGTTTATGTTTTACTGGGATTTCTTTCGCTTTTTGCTATGCTTTTTGTAGCACAGGTTTGTATTTATCAGCAGACTGTTTTGTTATTATTTCGACTTTTGGTTCATTATTGTTGCAGGTTCCATATATAGATGTGATTATTGAGGTGGAATGTGACAAACAATATTATATCTGAATAATTACAGATCGTGGGAAATTATGCAGGTGTTACGCTTAGGCTTTAATGTTTGTGTATAGTTCTAATGCGCTTAATTTCTTATAAACCGTTGTTGCATATCCACCTTGCATGAAAAATGAAAAATAAATTTTTATTACTTATTTTTCCCCCCTCACATATGAAACTAGCTCTGTGGAAAAAAATTCTCACATTCAATGGAGCTGCTGTTGCTATTTAAAGTTTCGTCATCCATCTGAAAACTTTGTTGTATGTTATGTTGGGTATGCTTAATATTAACACAAATATTGCTGTTATTTTCTTCTATTTCGGAATTGCTGTTGTTTTTTTCTATTCAAATATTTAATAACAAAAAAAAAGGAAAGTAAAACTTTTTACGTGAAAAAGTTTGTTCTTGATTTGAAAAAAAGGAAGAATTTTTTTTGTGAAACTTTTTAGGTTTCGCAATTGAAATTCACGATGTGCCTTTTGTTTCTTGTTTTTTAGAAGTTGTTAAATGTATTTTGAGATTGTAATGGATCCATAAACAGATTTTTGAGCATTTACATATGTTGAGATTTTGAAGTGGACATGCAATTTTTAGGGATATTTAAGCACTGATTGAGAAAAGTTTTGTCAATGAATAAATCATTTTTGTGCTAGTAAAAATGCTGAATGGAAATTTGAGTATCTCAGCTTTAAATTCATTCAATTGCCAGAACTCGTTAATTTATTATAAGGAAATCCCCTTAAGCATGATGAAATAAATTAAGCCAGCATGTTTCAATTATTCTTCGTAGAAAGAAATAAACAAACAAAAAATGACATTAAATCATACACACAGTAGGTTCTTGACTTTATACAATTGTGGGATATTAAACACACTTTCTAATTAAACATGTAATAAGTAATGGCAAGGACTCGGTAATGAGGAAATTTTTCATGCTTTATTCTGACGTCAAGACTCTAGAAGCAGGAAAAGGGTGCGGAAACATCCAAATGCTCATTTTATAAAATTAAATTCAATTCCATTGATTTTTTTCCTACCCAATTTGCTTATTGTAAGTCATAATGGACACATTATTTAAATATTTAATAATATTTTCAATTCAAGGAAATGTTTGCTGATAATATAGAACTGAATTTATCGGTCAATAAAGAGTTATTAAATTAAATTTGACTTCGTGGAAGGCGAAGTTGCTTTTAATAATGACTTTTCATAAAATGAGTAGACGAACGAGAAATTGAGGACATTTCCTCTGACATTTTACTACTTTATTTGCTAATTGACAGCTTTCTTAATTGCAATCGAAAGTTCTTCTTTCATTTTTACATTTTTATACAAAACTAAGGTTGATGTTTTTTGAGTTTGTTAGAAGTAATGTTTAAAGGTTAAAATGCTCAAATTTCTCATTGTCGTCAGAGGAAGTTTGATCTTTTCATCACCGCTTTCTGAACTTTCTATTTGTCTTCTTGCTACCTCTGCTCTACATTTTGTACACGCACTAACAGCATGAAAAAAAATTCTTATTGGTTGTGTTCGGAAATCCTCTCAAATTGATTCTGAAAAATAAATCTATAAGAAGAAGGTACAAAAAGATTTTTTTGTATCGTTCGCAAATCTTTCTTAGTTTATACTATAAAAGAAGAAAAGAGATAAAAAGGAATTAAGTGAAATATAGTTTCACAACTACAAATTTATATTCACAACGGCAAGCTGAATAACAATAATTTGTACTTGATATATAATCGGAACTTTTAATTAACAGAATCAATCGTTCAAAAATATAATTTCAAGAACATACAATTTTCTACGTCTCATACTAAGCTTTTACGTATTTTCTTTCAAATTCAGACTAACGTCGATAAGGATAAAGTTACTTTCCACTGAAATACTCGCTCCTCGTTTCCATTTAACTTTCTGAATAAAATGTAGCTTTCAATGAACAAACGATCTAGTGAGAAAAAAGTTTAAAATACTTTTACCACCCTTATTATAAATGGTTTGGCATGAAAGAGCATAAAACACATAAAAATGAAGAAGAAGTAGTAAGGGATAAAGTGAAAAATAACCGTATTATTTCTTCTTCTTTATGGTTTACTGGATTAAAGATTATGGAACGAAATTATATTTCACTAAGCTTTGTGGAATTGCAACAGTTTTATAAAATAAAAGTTTCACATCCAAAATGCTTTCATTGTGTTAAATCAACTCCACCTTTAACATTTTAGATCAATTATAAAGTCAGTCTATGTCTGTGCCTTTGCTAAACAAAAGCGAGAGTATACATATATTGTAGTACAGCAACGGAATATTGAAAAAGGAAGGCTTGAAAATCAAAGTGGCTTGAACATTCAATTAATACGTGATATTCTGAGATTGACAACTACTCGATGCCTCTCAATAAAATATTCTATATGTGTGGCGACTAAACAATGAACTGTCTCTCATTCACAACAATAGTTGTCGGTAAGCGTAGAAATGGCATATATAAAAAGTATTGTAGTTGAGTAAATAAAAAACTGGAAAAAAAGCAGACAACATAGCAAATGAATAAGGGCATGAAATGGTGAATGTAACATGATGTATATAAAATCGCAAAGTCATTAAACTAAATGAAATTCTATTTAATATTTTCTAAACATCAAGAGGTTTTCTGGATGAATGTTGGTTCTATTATGGACATTTTGAATATTTATATTAAAATTATGGAATTACAACAACTTTCAATCCAGAATGACTTTATTCAAAACCGATAATTTTTAAAAATATTTTTAACAAGCCATTAGAAAATGCTCCATAAAGCTACAAAAATATCTGTACCATCCTACTTTACATGCATGATTTTACGATCATAAGGACGATAAATTTCTTGACGAGGACAATAATTGTTCAAATATTTTAAAAGTAATCATGACTATACTAAATTTAGAGATAAGTTTCAATACAAGCTATTTAATGATTAAAGACTTTTCTTAAATTCAACAGTTTAAAAATAGGCCAATAATTCAAGTTAACATTTCAGGAATTACAATGGAAAAATAAAAATCAAACAATGCATTCCTATATAGCATATAATCACGTATTTCAGCTATTATATAAATGAAGTATCAATTTTCAAGCCATCATCATTATCATCATTATTATCCCTGCATTGTTATAAATTTCAATTGAAGTCATCCGATTTGTTGCAGTTTAATCCTCACCACACGGCTTCTTTAATCTTCATGCACAATGAATATTCATTGTTAAATGCTTCCTGTATAAGCGGCAAAATGCAGCTATGATTTCATTGTGCAAAAATGCTTGTAAGTGAAACCAACGTTGATTATGATACACAACTCTATAGAAGAATTAGTGAAGACAAAGTGAAGCCGAAAAAAATTATTTATGAATATGTAGTACAAAAGAGTTATTTTAAATCCATTCTGTGCCATGTCCTAAGTTATGAAATGAGTAGTATTAAAATGGAATTAATGAATGTGAGTATTCGTTATACACACAAAAGAATGCTTAAATGAAGCATGAGATTAAAGCGAATCCCAATTGCCATACTGCTGCACGGGGATTAAATATTCTGCAGTGAAGATTGTCAATGCATAAACCGTCTTAGAAATCTAATTTCTTATTTTTGCTTTAGTACTGAATTTTAAATGTTAAACCATAACTATGAATATTAGCAGAAAATATCATTCAACAACGCCATTAAAGATCGATAAAACTTTAATTACTTTTTATTTTCTCATAAAATTTTATCGAGACTTAAAATGAGTGAATGAGAACCAATCGATAAATCATGAACAAAAGAGCGAAAATATAAAAGCGGAAAACCAATAGAAGCAGAAAATGAAGCCAACAGAAATTAACTTTTAAGCAAATCACTTCATAAAAAAGAAGGAAGATAAGAACGATGACTTATCATTTGTTGAATGTTGAATAAAATGATATGGAAAGGATGGAACTAGAAGGATAAGAGAAAAGGAATAAAAATAAAAATGTTGAAGGTTTGTAGACATAGAATGGAAAGGGGGTTCGCTGATAAACGAATAAAGGAATCAACCATCCGGTTGCAACCACAATAAAAGCGTCAATTTAATGATTTCCCAAGATTAAAAATCAAAAAGTTCTTGTCATTCTCATCTCCCAATCGATTACTATTCTTCAACGGACGAAATATAGAGAACAATGTCACATATGCAACATAGTCGTAGTAGTAGATGTAGGTGACATAAGAGAATTATGTGAAAACATTCGAGTCACGGATTTCAGGAAACAATGCTTTAATTTACGTTCACTGTCATACATCAAAATTAATGTCACAATCTTTACGAGCTCACATACCATAGCGTGAAGAGAGTAAAAATACGCGCGTAAACTTTGTGACAATGAAAAATCCTTTTCAATTTGGGCGCACAAAATAAAGTAGCAAAAATATCGAACAACAACAACAAAAGAATTTATTTTTGTGATATTTTACGTCATCTTTATTCTTTTGTACTCAAATGGACGTACAAAGAAAGCTTTTAACAAGAATATTGAGGTGTCATGTAATTTTATGGATCAATTTGGGCTACTTGAAAGTTCGGCGTTTTTTCCTTTTGTGTCACTTTAGTTTGCAAATGAATGTATCAAGTAATTTTGTGCTACATTTCACATTCGCTCTGGTCACTCACATCCAATATACCTTTTCTCATTTACTTTATTCTTTCATATTCATGCGTATAGTGTGAAAGTGAGAGTTGTATCATTTATGATATATTTCTATCGTAAACAGCGCCTATTGTCATTTTTTATAGTAGAAGAAACAACAATGGGAGCTGTAATAGAGATGAATGTGAAGATGTCATGAGAGTAGAAAAGGGAAAAAGGGATAAGTTAATAGTTATGGCTAATAAAGTTAACGCAGTAAACAAAGCTGTTTATGAATTATTTAACAGGAACAAAAGTGAGCATTATAATAAAAGAGGTCGTTCGGTAGGACACATTTGATGTGTAGAAAATTTAATGACTTTAATTAAAACAACTTGTAATACTTAATTCTATTTGTTCTAGTTTTATGTTAGGCAACAAAATTTCATGAATATTAAGTTGATAGATTTACATTTTCTTACTTCAATACTCTTTGTAAATTTTAAACTAGGCCGAATTTTAATGAATATTTACATATTGACTTCCTTCTTATATTGAGTTCAAAATTGTCAATTTTATTCTTCTAAAGATGTTTATTAGAATAAGCAATTTAAAGTTACTCAATCAAGTAACACATGAATTAAATATTTTAAGTTCATTCAGTATTGCCTTTGTTCCTAGAAATTTGACTAAACCGATAAAAATTGTCATACATGTAATCCCCCAATAATGTATTAATATAGTCATAAAATACATTGTCGAATTTCCTGAAACAAAAAAGAGAAAGAATGGAAGCAGTAGTTAGGAAAAAATTCAATTTCAATATCCTTGTGTTATCTTCTCAATATATACGATATAATTTCTGATATTAATGGTAGTTTATAAGCATTTCGCATTCATAGCCGATGGAAAAGTTGCTTACGTTTGATAAAATTAATCTTCATAGACGACAAAGAAATAGAAGAAAAGAAAAGGAGACAGATAAAGTCATGATCGATACAAATTTATTATTATTAAGAATTTATTGTGTGTTAATAGTCGTACATACTAAAGATATCCATTGGATGCCATAAACTGTTCATATAAAGTCATTACGAAAATGTCTATAGCTATTTGATACACATAGCCACGCATTTTGATACGTCTATCATGGTTAACTTTTCCGTCCTATTTATAGAAAGCTTTAAGCGTTAGCCTACATTTTCATATCCATTATTCGAACAATCAATTAAATTATCAGAATAAAAGTGTTTGAGCAAAACCGATAAATTTGTTGGTCTTGCATTATAGCCGACAGCACAATTATGATCAGAAAAATAAGAATAATGATGTTAATTCTATGTCCTTCGATTGAATTTTCATGAGCATGTTTATGAAATTTTCAACTCATTTCCTGATGTTTTTAATTTTTTCTCTCCGTTTTTCCTGCATGTAGAGTTAAAGTAAAGGAAAAAAAACTAAGTAGAAACTTTTTATCATCAGTGAAAATACCCCCGAGAAACTTTCTAATGCATTTTAATTAAAAGTTCTTTCTTGAGAAAAGAAAAGAATGAGATGAAAAAAGAGAGAAAAACATCCAACATAGATCAAGAGTAAGGGAATTTCCCTTGCCCTTTAAAGTCAATTTCAGGCAAGAGTAGATAAAAGCGTAAAGCATAATGGCAATGTACTTCAGATTTTTTTTTCCTTTCTCTAGTGTATGATTCATGACAATGACGATGATTGTTGATGATGATGCTATAACTCATGAGAGATGAATAAATGCGATTGCGCACTATTTCCAATAACTTTCCAAGCTTTTTTTGTATATTTTTTTACTCTTATTTACATTTTTCATCTCTGGCATGGTTACATATTTAGCATACTCTCGAAAATTGTTGAATTAAAATTTCCAAGTCAGTGGGTTTGCATGTTTTGTTTATTTCGAGTGCATTCTTTTCAATTAACTAGGGAGATGAAATATTTGTTGCCCATAAACTATGAAAAATAAATAAAAGCAATTTTTCATTTTGAAATGCATTGGAATTTTAGTGTTCTATATTACAATAAAAACTTTTTCTCGACTAAACCTTTATCGACTGAATTAAAGCACTTCTATTATTTCTTGAATTCATTTCATGCATCAAATGGTAAATGACTTATTGCTTTAACTATAGCTCTTTGACATTTCATTTTTATGCGAAACGAAAACAAGATGAAGTAAGGGACACGCACATATAAAGCTTTCATGATTCTCAAATATTTTCGTAAGGACCTTCATGAATCTCCTCATCTTAATTATATGAACTGATTTTTCACTCTGAATAGAGCTCAATGTCTTACAATAATGACAGTTAAGTAGATGGAAAAGTGTGTGTGAGAATGAAAAAAAAAGAAAAGAAAGTATCAGTGCTAATTAGATTCGTGAGCTTTCTCGCTTACTCGTCCCTTTTCAGTACAAAAAAATAATATTGTGAGAGTGTCTGGCTTGTACGTATTGCGTTAATTAGCATGAGAAAAAAAGTTTCGGCGATGGAAATTTATTTAAATTATCATGAGAAGGGAGGACATGATTTGGTTGATGCCTGCGAAACCACCCTAATGGGAATGTCTGCATGATGTATGCGTACATTATCTTATTCTATTTACATGCTTTGTTAAAATCATATTTATTATGACAGAGCAGTCACACGTGCCTTTATGAAATAAATTTTCTTCTTTTTCCATCCACACGCACTTCTTCTTTACTTTCATCGAAAATGAGAAAAAATGGGAAACAAAATTGTTGTAATGGGAAATTTATTATGTTTGTCTTGGCAACAAATTATATAAGGTGAAAATAATATTCAAAGGGATTGGCACCTGACGTTGCCAGCGGAAACATAACTGAAAGAAGAAGAAACTTTTTAAGCTCATGGCAAAAAAGTAATTGAACGATTAAAAGCTAGGTTGTTATTAATAGACAGTAACCTTTAATATTCCGATTATTGTGGTTCAAATGTATGTTTGGTGTTCATATATAAAGGTCAAACTTTATAAATGGTATGAATATTTACTCAAAATTTGATATGTCTTTTCTTGTGGGAAGAATAGTAGACAGAGTATTTTTAGAAAGAAAGATGTAAAGGAGTATATGCAAATAAGCACAACTGCACAACAATAATAGAAAAGGTTTATTCAATAATGATCATGCAGTTCACTTAAAAATGTGTTTACAGTCAAAATAGCCATTGTTTATTCGTAAATCAAAAGTCCTACGCATCAAGTCTTGTACAAACATTCGCCAACACATCTCTTTTATTTGTGAACATCTAAACATCCAACATATTCGAAAACATATTTTCATGTGGGACACAGTTCACAAATTTCCTCATATTAAATTTTTCTGAGAATCAAAATGCCTCAAAAGATTCTATACCTTTAATTTAAAGGAACCTTAATAATTCTGTATGCCCTTAAAGTTATGTTAATTTATGTAACATGATCAGTTGCGCTCAGATAAAGGTAAGAAAAATATTAATAATCTCTGAGGTAACCCTGAGAAAGGACAATGCCGCCGAATACAATGATAACGTGTGCGTAAAAAGAAAAGAATGCAGATAAAATTACTTTGAATGGATACTATATTAAGACTTTATATAATCTTTTTAATATCATCACAATAAACAGAACAGAAGGAGCATGGCACATATTAATTTTCATTATGACTTATTCAATGTCATTTATCATAATTTTTACAACATTGTGCCATCATTTATACAGTGGCACTAAAAATATATATGTGCGTATGAAAACGTGTAACATTTTATATCTCTTCCCCTTTTTAACACAATCCCACTTGAAATATGTATGTCTTGTGGCATTTTGTCTTTAATTCAGATAAACTTGCTTCTTTGTTTTTATTTTTGGACTTTTTTTTCTTCTTTATAAAGTGCTTAGAAGGCTCAACTTTACACTCAAGCATTCTTTACGTTCAACTCTTACATATGTGAATAAACATGTCACGCAAAGGCTCATCTTTTTACTGCTGTTACTTTTTTTGAATGAAAAATTTCATCTTGTTGTTGCTTTATAATATTATCAGCATTTTTTGTTGTTGTAGCAACTGGCAAATCATTTATTTTTTTATGCTTCTCTTCCGCTATGTGACAATTTCAAATCATTGGGGAGTTGTTAAGGGATTCTTTTTGAATTTCCAGGAAATGAAATAAATACGCAATCTTTAAAGCTACTTACCTGAGTGGCACAAATGACACGCAGCTAAACCTCTGTAATTAACACCAAATGGAAGCCGCTTTCATGTGGTATTTAGGTTAAGTAGAGCTTTTTAAACTCTGTGGCAGACACTTCTTCATTTGTGTCACTCGGGTTATTTTGATGCATTTCATGAAAAAATTAAAATTTCTAATTTTTATGCAATGAAATGAAATGCATTAATATTCTAAAAGGAGCTTAGCATATACTGCACATAAAAATTATCTTAAATATTCAGGAGTTGCATAGGATTTTTAAAAAAATATCCACGTATCTGCAATGAAATTTTTTCCTCTAATAAAAATTTGTTTTACTGTCAATGATATTCATCCATAAAAAAATTATATTTTCAGGAACAAATTTTTTGATAATCAAAAAATTTAAATTTTAAAGCATAATAATGAAATCCTTTTATGAGTTTCTAAGCGATGACGAGAAATTTAATATGGGTTCCTTAACAAAGTTGCCATATTATCCTACCTTACCAAGCATTATTCTCGAAAACTTTTCTTTTTGAAATAGAATGGCTTATTTATAGAATAAAAAGCTTTTAATTTCATAAAAGATATTTTTACCTTCATCATACAATTGTCAAAAATGTTGTCTTTCACAAAAGATTCTCTTTCAGTTTAATTAACTAAATGATATCTGACAATCTCTATTTTCAGTAAGAACAAAAATAAGTCTACTAGTACACCAAAACAATTAAGGAAATTCGACATTTCCTTTTCTCTCCTTCACTTAATTCTAAGGAAATTTTCTTCATTTAAAAAGGCTTAGTTGTTCAGTGAATACTCTAATATGATTATCCACCAAGGTAGAAACTCTAAATGCAAATTACATTTTACAGGACAATGAGCCCTAGTACATAAAATACATTATTATTAAGATTATTGTCATAAGCAATGACAATATGGACCAGATAAGTTATTTTTTTGTAGTATTAAGCTGTTGTACTTATAAACGAGGAGTTGAAGAGGAAGGAAACATAATAAGCTATTCTTACATTATGATTATTATTGCTTTTTTCAGTTACTCTAAGAAATCTTCTAGATAGACCTGGGCATTAAATTTTTCAAAGCGAAGCACCCCAAGCAGAACACATAAATACTAGATTCAAGTTCCAATACAGCCAAATTGATAAATTATGGCAATTAATTTGTATTTTGAGGAATTTTAATTTCCATTTCGCTAATAAATCATAAAAAGCAAATCATGCACGTGTCAGCAATGTCTATGCAAAGCCGAAAATTTCCATTACGATGACAGATTTAAATAAAATTCTAAACATTCATTTCTTTTCTTTTTTTATATTAGCACATGCCAATCGAAAATCTTTCGCAGATCAGATTTTCGCTCATAAAAATTCCATTCAATAAATTTAAATATTTTCTGATATCAAACGGAAGTAAAATAGCAGAATAAAAATAATATTGTTATAGCATGTAATGAGACTCGAGAGCTTAAAAAACCGAAACAACTTAAGGAAGAGGAAAAAAAGGGGCATTTGAATTTTTATCCAAACCCTTCTCAATCGGAGAATTAATTTAAATACACATTTTTAGCACCGTACGAGTGTAACGAGGAGGAAAGGAGAAATGAAAAAGTTTCCGATATAAAACTTTCCATTATAAGTGAATGCATGGATGTATATGGGTCATATCAGTGACGTGAGATAAATCAATCTGTGGGTTTTTACAGAAAATACAAAAGAGAGAGTCAAGCGTAGAGACAGTAAAGTACAGTTGAATTTTAACCATGTTTATTTAGCATGAATGAATAAGGGACGATAGTGATAGATGATAGTTTATACAAGAATCTGTCGGATTATCTCTCTCGCTTCCTTTGCCTCAACTACTTTTATATTTCAGAGATATTTATTCTATCGAATAACTATGGTTGCGGTAAGTTTATTCATGCTTTATCCAATATTGATTAAATCCAATAGAATGTTTGCGATGATAATGAAAATTAATCGTTAAATAACTTTTTTTTAATTTACCAGCATTTAAAATTGTTTTCTATTAAGCTTCGCATTTGGGATGATTACTCGGAATTTCTATATACAACCACCAAGCCTTTTGGTAAACATGATAATAATGCAGTAAAATTTAATATACATCCAAATTCAAATTTAATTTGGCCTTCTTTTAACCCTTAAATGAATAGAAATTTTTATATTAATTCATAACATTTCATGAAGGGATCATATCCATCATAATTACACAAATGTCCATAATTCTATATTTATTAGTACTTAAGCATCACTGGACATCAAATAAATTTATGTTTAATATTATTCTCCAACAAAAGGCACAGAGATGAAAAAGCAATAGCTTTTTGGTTTCATAAACCACATTTTAGATCTAGCTTGTTATATATTGCAACTTTACAATTTGAGTTTTTAGAAAAGTAATATGAAATTTTCAGAATTTATTGACAAATATAAACTAATTCGCAAACAACTCTGCACAAAGTCAACAACCGAGAATATTTGTAATAATCCCAACCATACCAAGCAATAAATAAGAAATTTAATCCTCAAAAAGGGTCAAAAATTCAATATAAAATTGTATGCCACTAACATTGTCTCGTGCTGTCTATAGATATTCATATGCAAAATATAATCTACTAACCGCAGAGATGCATGATTTATTAAAAGCTCAATATTCCAAAGAAACAATTTTCTTCCACAGCGCAGTTTGAACCTTCTAAAGCTTCATATGTCGATAAATATGTTGATTTCAAGTTGTGCAATGTTACTGGATGTTTCTAATTTACATATAAAGAGGAGAAAAAAAGCATCTTACAAGAACTCATATGGATTTAATATTAAATTATTTCAGTGGCAAGGAGTTAAGCTGTTGAAGATTGATGACTAAAACGCATTTAAGAAAAGAATAGTAAAGGAAGTAAAGGAATAAATAAATTTGAATTTATTATATTAAATATCACACAATGAATCAAATGATTTGATGACGGATAAATCTTTATAATGAGTACATTCGGTTATTAAAAAATTTGAGTATGTTAGTGCAATAAACGTATTTTCCATAATACGACGGAACGTCAACCCATGTCAACGCAATATGTGTGTATTTGAGGTTCTTCCTCATTGTCAAATATTATATAAAGGATACGAAACCTCACATTTAACGAGACTTACTCGTACATATACACAAAACCATGGCAAAGGTTGTGGTGAGAGTTCAAGTTTTCTTTCCTTGTCAACGTCCTTTCCTTTAATTTCTCTTTTTTTTTCTCTTTCTTTTTTGCTTGCCTTAACATTGTCGTCAACAGCGACAGATGACTTTAAGCATGCTTTTTTCTTCTCCCACTTTTGATGTCACATTTGATGAAATTTGTAGAAATATTTTCATGACGTTGAAGCCTCATGACACCTCGGGAGAAATTGTGGAAAAAAATTCATTGAAGCAATTTTAAAGATACAACTTAATTTGAGTTTGAAGATATCAAAGGTAGTGGCATAGTTGAAGCAACAAGCATAGATGAAAATATCGACACAAGGGAAACTGTATTATGAAACCGCAAAAAGTTCTCGCAAAAGTGTCGATAAAATCCTAGAAGGATTTAATGCGATTATGAAATGAAATTGACTTGATATTGAGGTGAGATTTAATTTTAGAGAGAGAAAAAAAATCATTTTGAAGACTTACGAAAAGTTTATGCGGTGAAATCTTATGATAGAATTTTATGACAGCTGAACAATGAATGTTAAGGAATGAGAGATTTTTGGGATTACTTGAATTTTCAGAAGATAAGTTTCAATTAAAATGTGGAGCTTTTTTAGGCTTTAAAGATCGTGATACAATAAAGATTTATACTGACTACTAAATTTATTTGTGTTGTAAAAGCTGTATAATTTTTTAAGGTATCATGCTCATTTGAAAATAAAATCACCATATCAATACACATTTGTGGTAAAATCTTCCTTTTCTTATTCAATATTTAACATTATTTAATAATCCAGAGTCAAAAGACAGAAAAAAAGAAAGAGTCTTTTGTTGACTTTAAATAAGCTTAATACAACCTCAATAAGAAAAAGTAAAAATCTCTTTCAATAGTATTATTTATTCAAAGTGGCAACAGTATGAGGTAAAAGAGGAATAGTCTAGTATGTTCTTTCTTATGTATTCACACCATTTCAAACTCAATTTCAGAAATTTCCTGACTTACTAATATCTTCACAGGTGATGTCTTTATGAATATCTCGACAATAACTTAACCATTTTTGATGAGGTTTTTAAAATATTATAGAGATTAGGCATCACCCGTTTTTCATACCGAAAAATGTATATTGCTGATTTCCACGTCGTAAGACGGTGTGATTATAAAGATAAAGAAAAAGATTTTTGAATATTTCAATGCTTCTATACATGCTGACATCATTTGTCCCTTTCATTTTATTCACTTTGATGTTAATAATCCTTTTGAATTTTATTTAGATTCTTTACATCTAAAACACGTGAATTTACAGGATCGAAATATTCTCATCGTCAAATGAGGGGTCGAGTATGGATCTCTGATAAATTAGCAGGTACTGTTAATTTACAAAAGCTATATGGAAATATTTCAACGTTAACATCAATAAAATTTCAATTATAAAAGATTAAGTATGAAAAAAAGCATAAAAATGATTCCAAAGAGAAATGCGCTATAACTTTTTATGGCATTAACATCTAAAGCTAGTTATCTTTTCCGTACGTTCATATTTCTATTGAGTGAAAAGATTTTTCTGAATAGATATGTTTGAAATTATATATGCATAAAGGAAGGATGGCTTTGAAATGATTATTTACTTTTATGGTTACACATTGCTTTCTTTCTTATGCTGCAAAAGTTTTAAATTTATTAAATTTTTTCATATTTACAGAAATAAAGTTTTGATATGAAAAGAAAAACTTTTTAATACCAATGTTACCATTTACGCCTCTGGATTTGTTTTATGATAATAGCATATCCATTAATAAATGTTTTACGTCCACATTTTTACCATAAAAGCACATCCACATTGGTTAATTGAATTTCAAGCCACATAAACTATATTAAAGTTGTTCATTTTTACATCCATTCAATATATATATGCTTGTAACATATTCTAATGTCATAGCAGGATCTGCAGTTCATATCTGCAATAAAAAATCTTTCCAGCTGACTTTTATGATGTGTGCTCCCTTTTATGTTTGAAAAAGGTTTTTCATGTCATTTCAAAAATTGTGACTGAATGTATTTATAGTTATGGATTATTTATGCTGGTTGAAATGGGTTATATACATTTGATAAAATCTATCCTGGTGATATCTTAGAAGAATTGTGGTGAATTTGGATTATTTAGAATTTATAGCAAGCAAATCAAATTTGCAATTTAAATATTTGAGAAATATATCACGAAACAATACAAAAATTTTGCATAGGTCATGGCCATAAAAACAAATAAAATCTAGCTGCAAACAGTCATCACTTTAAGACAAGCACAAAAAAATTGTCTGTCCACCAGACAAGTAATATGATACTTTTGTGGCTTCACACCCTCAGGGATGCTTTAATTTTTATACTCAACATATTGTGCTTTAATTTCTGTTTTTTTATTGCAATCAAGTGCTGGAAACTATGTTCAGTTCTTGAAATTTCTTCCAAACCCGAGCGACACATATGAAGACGATTCAGCCACGGAGCTTTTAGGGCTCCATTAAACCTCTTTTACTAACATGAAATGGAAGTCGCCTCCATATTGCGTTCATGTGGCTGCCAAAAACACGCATGTATGTTGCTCGGGCAATAAAGCAATGAAGCCATAAAATGAAATAAAACCCATTAATCGATTTGAATTTCTGTACTGAAAACTATTCATTTAATTCACTGGAGTCTAATAAACAGAACTTTTATTCATCTTAAAACTCTGGACATACAGCAATTACTTAACACCACAAAAATATTTTCTATGCTATTTATGGTGATGAGTATGAAAAACAATTCAACTCTGAGGAAGAATTGTTGAACATATTGGATGTAGAATAAGCCACAAAACAAGTTTATATACAGAACTAAATATATAAAAAATAAAGGAATGAAAATTGTTGAATAGTTAGGTGTCAAATCAGAATGCTGGAAAGAGCATTGCTAAGTGAATTAAACTTAGTGGTTAGAAATTGTTGACAGGCTATAAAGCTTTAGCGCATTCAATTGTGACTACCTGCATTACAGTTTACATAAAAACTGAATTCATGTTCTGTAACTTCCAAAAAGGGCAACAAGTTGAAGTTCATGTTTCTGCAATTAACATAAATTCAAATCAGACCGTAAGACATTCATGCACTATAGAATAAAAATAAAAGTTCCACTAACTACTCGCTAAAAGACCAATATATCATTTCAATAGATAGAAAGCGGAAAGAAAAAGTTTTCAGCACTGAATTTTTCTTCATTTCTTCCTTTTACTTTTTATCACAACAAAGAAATCGCATTTCGTGTTGTATTTAATGGAAAGAATTGTTAAAGAATTAAGCCCGAACGGCACAAATTATTCACGATAACCAAGTGGATGTTGATGATGTCCAAGCGATCATGAAAAACTTGTGCCAATCGGGAAGGAAGTAAAATTTTCCTTACCAGAACACAAAAAACAAGAGAAGTATAAAACTTTTTTTGTTCTGTGCAATAGAAGCCAATTTCAAGCTGATTCAAATTCCCATGCCATTGCCATTGCCACTAAGATAATACAACACAACAGATACAAAATGAGAGAAGAACAAAAAAAGTAAAACTTGTGGATAACTTTCGTTAAGTGCAATGCAATGATGTGAAAGTATTGGAAATATACCACATGTACACACAAAATGATCAGGTGCTCGTTACCTAATATCCGGAGATTAAATTTACATCCTTTTCAGCTCACATGTCGCGAACTCAATTTTTATTATATTATACGAGATATGGCTTATATGAGCTGATTTCTTGGAAGAAAGGGTTGCAAGTTTTGTCTTTTTAGCTGTAGCTTAATATGAAGTATTGTAGCTTAATATGAATTGCAACCTCATCCAAGCGAAAATACATCATATTGGCAATAATATAAAAACATAAGATGTTACATTTTAAGCAGTTCTCTGTCACTCAACTCGATTAACTTTCGATGCGAAGCTATAGCAATTCATCTTGTACATTATCGCAAAAGAATTATATTTATTACGATGAAAATACGTTCAATGTAACATTTGTCAGTTTGTATTATTATATGGGAATTCATAGCACGTGGAATCGAAATTGCTTCTTATTCATAAAGCTCAATTTTTCTTTTCTTTATTGCGACTTTTAATGGATTTTTCTCGTAGCAAGTTCTTTCCACTGTCAACTTACAAAAAATTATAATTCAATTGAGATATGAAGAACGCTCGCGAGTTGTCAGCATGACAATATTTCTGTTCTTCTTGTTCTTCATTATTTATTAGAGCATGATAATTTATTGGAAGCTTTCAATGTTGGAATCAACAATGATTACGTTTAAAGTCAGCTTCATATTACATTAGGTGTAATATATATTTTAGATTCATGTATCAAACTATAGATTTATGTTGAAGTTGTTGAACTTTACATATCTCATAACCGATGCTTCAAGTATGTCATTTGCGGTACTTTAAAGTTTTGACAAACTCTCTTGAAAATTACTCATATATACGCTTTTGAATTACTTAATGAAGCATGTATCTTCTTAATTGCTTCTTTTCAGGAATGTCGTGCATGACAAATAGGAGAAACAAACATTCAATGACGTAATTCCCAAAACTATTTTATAAACAAAACGTCAAACTTTGTTTACTTTCTAGAAAAGGTAAATTAACTCATTTGCAATAACATTTTAATGAGCACAACTATAATTTGCACATTTAAGTGCTAATGACAAGTGGGTATGCTTCAATGGAAATTTATGATGAGGCAAGTAAGAATGTGTGTGACTTTTAGTAATAAAGAACTGTTTGGTTCCAATTTCATGTGAATAACCTCATGAGATTTATGCAGATTTAAACTTTGACTCTATAATTCAAAGCTTGTTATCGATGAATGCTCAATAAATTAGCATAAGAGATTTAATTTAATTATGATCCAATAGTGAATATAGAGCGAAGAAGGAAAACTCATAAGATGGGGAATAATTATGTTTTATGACCGTGAATGAAGAAGACAAATGCATAGGAAACGTAACATGTCGAGCAGAATCAAAATATTTTTGAACATCTCGAATTGTTTTCTTCGAATTTTTCATCTTTTGACGCCATGATTTCAATTTAAAAGCAAATGTTTGTAAATATCCAAAGTAAGCATACCCGGAGGATTTGAGAAATTTAATACATCTTGAATCTTAACAAGAAAAACCAATTTGATTTTTATGAAGAATTTCAACACAATTTTATGTGATCTAATCTAATTTTATTCTACTCCTTATGTTGATCATATTGAGTATGGAATTAATTCTCTCAGAAAAATCAAATCTTTACGTCAAATTATGCTCCCTTGACACATAAAAAGAAGATTTTTCTTCTCGCATCTCGTTCTTCAGAACGCGTGGAGATTCTTTTTTTTTATTTCACTTTATGGAGCATGGAACAATGAAAAATAAAAGAGCGGCAACAAAGAAACCCTTCTCAGATTCTTGCTTTCTTCTCTTTCATTTAATAAAAACACTTTACCATCATCATCAAATCAAATTCGTTTCATAACCCACTTTATGGCGATATTATATATAAATTTGATGTCGAATGTATTAGCTTTCGTAGAAGATGAATATATATAAACGAGAGAATGAGGGAATATTGTGCTTACAATGTTCAATATCATCGTTATTTCTTATTTCTTCTTTTCATTCTCCAAACCTAATGTAATGGCATTGCAATAAAAACGAAATCAAAAGTAAATCAATGTTTGAAGTATTATGAATATTGTGTGAGTGATTCAAGGACTTAATTTTTTATTGCGTGTAATTTCCTTTTTCAGTTGGTAAGTCATGTCTTGTTAAATCGTTTTCAGTACGGAACTGATCCCTAGTCAGCTATCCAGATAATTCAGTAACCAGAAAGTTTCAGTTTGGTGCCTTTTGTTCACTTAAAGCTAAACATTTTTATGATAAAGTCATTAAAATAGAAGTTCCTTCAACATTTCAGGACAAGAATTAATAATTTTAATTCTTTACTTATTAAGCTTCCCTTGAAACTTCTTATTCCAATTAAGTTTCTGTTCTGACTACTGATACAACTTTTACTTTTAACTTTCATGTTAAAAAATGAAACTAGGTTACGAGAATTTACATTGAAAATTATTACTTTGCTTAACTTATCCATTAATTCTAATTGTTATGGGATATAAAAAAGCATCAACAAAGAGTGCTAAAGTTAGAATTTTTGATGAATCTTAATAGCGCATTTTTAATAAGGATGATTTTCTGGATAAATGAATCAAAGTTAATACAAACCCCTAAGGTGAAAATTCTTCCAAAAAAGCCATTAAAAATCAAAATAAAGCTAAATTTGCCTAATAAGTATTGAGTTACTCTTGAGAAATTAATTCCTCGAAGTACCAAATCGTAATGGAAGTTCGATAATGTCAATTTTTATCTCCCTTAAAAGCATCAGAAATGTGTTTGGAATCTGAGTGACTAAAAATTCCCAAATGTCATTTAACGCAGAAAATTTCATTTTTTCTAAATATACTCAGTTTCCTGCAGCGAATTCTTCTTTCCTCTTTTCCTTGTTAATGTCAAAAATAACGATTATGCTTTTTAATTAGATTTTATTTTATATCCTTTCATAGCTGAGTTTGGATTAAAAAAAATGGCTAGAGAGTGATAATATTGTTAATAATATTAATTCGATAGCTATAAATGTCATGCTCAAAATGGAATCTAGCTATAAATATGAATGACTCATTTTTATAACGATTATGAAATGTGAGCCATAAAATTAATTATCGCTTTCACTTAAAGTTGAGTTGTCGTACATTAATGTGTTTCTTTTTGATGCTGTTGCTAACTCTGAACTTTGATGATTACATCATTTTGTGGATTCTGTGTATTGTAAAAATATACATACATAGTTCAATAAAAGTCATTACGAAAATTAGCAATGATTTCAATCATTTTTCATCTACAGAAGAAATCTCTTAATTTCAATCTATTTGCGTCTGTAACATCTGTGAAACTTTTGACATTTTCCATTCCGAAATAAGTTCAAAGAATTCTCAATGAAACGTGCTCGAATTTTTTTTTTCGAGTGCTTTTTATGGATTAACGGAAATTCATTTTGCTAAGTGATGATGTCTCATTCAGTACTTTTAGACCTACTATTCCTACTTGTTGTGATGTAAATTGAGAGATGAGAGTCTACGAGTTGAGTCCTATACAAATAAATATCAAGCATCAGCATATGCCTCATCCTCAATCATCCTATAAATCTTTTGAAGATTTTTTTATTATTATTTGTTGTTCGAACACATTTACTTCATGTTTGCATTATAAATATGTACACAATCAATATTTTCACATTTCTTTCCATTCTTCATACTCACGAAAAAAGGAATCAGCATTTCAAGTTTTCACTTTCCGTTTTTGATGATAAATTGAATAATTTTTTATCTCCTCTTTCCTCATTCCAACGAATTATTTCGATCCTCTCTCATACTTGATTTCCGTTGAAACCTAATTCAACTTGTTGATGTTTGCCAATTACTCGCTAAAATCTTATTTCATTTCATTTCTAGGAAGCTCTTTTCTTTCATTTGTGAAATGAACTTCATTCAATTTTCAATCCATATGCTTAACATGTGTATGTATATACAGTTCCTTATACTCTCACGGTTAAACAAATTGTTTGCAAATTTTGATCCATAAGTTAAAGACCTGGTAATTTTTAAAATCTGCAACTCATTCGTGAATGCTCTTCTTATGCTTTCATCGACACATTACATTCAACTTTTACGTCCTTCCTCACAAACATCCTTACTTTATTCCTTTATCATTTTGATTATGAGAAAACCTCAAGCAGTTTTAAATTTTTTTTTATGATATCATTCATTTTGAAGCATATCCTGTTGCCATATTCTTTTACTTCTTCTCCTTCATCCATTGCTGTAGATGACATAAAATAAATGAAATTTCGCTGTATAATGTAAGAAATGCATTTTACGCTCAGTTGAAATGAAAGTGCATTTTTCAGCGATGAAACGACAGCAGCTTTAGAAGCATCGGAAGAATGAGATAAAAGAAAACGGAGAGAGATTGTGAGGATAATTTAATTAAATATAATTTAATAAGTATTCTATTGTGAATGAAAAGTGAACGGCAAGATGGAAGTTATTTGATTTTCAGCTTTCAAGTGTTCGTATTTTCAATGTGACAATTGCTTTTTAATCTATTCCATTCTACATTCTTTTATTCTTTTATGGAAATAGGGAATAAAAACTTTCAAATTTTACTGCTGATAGAGTAATATTATTAAAATTCATGTGGACTGAATTTTAAAGTTTAACAAACTCTGGCAGTGGAAAATCTTCTGTTTCAAACTTAGAGTAAATAGAAAGCTTTTAAGAAACTTTTGTGAATTTTAAATCACATCAACAATAACTCAACCCAAAAATAATATTATATCTGCAATTTTACAACAACTTATAAGTTTGGTAACTACAATTTTCTCAATTCTATCCAAATTCGATCGTAAAAGTTAGAAAGAAATAAAAAAGCTTTTATCAAGTAAAGTAACTTGCAAAATAAACAACTTATTTCCCTCATATTTCTTCATTTCCCAATTCATAAATTTCTGGGTAAAAAGTAAAACAAGCGAAAGAACAATAAAAACAAATCATGAATTTATTCTTTCTTATTTTGTTTTATGATGGAAATAAATAAGCATAAAAAATCTTAATCGTTCCCATCAGTGTTAATTCTATTCTCTTTTAGTCTTCAATTTTTGCAAGATTTTTACATATATTGCAGATATTTAAAATGGTAAAAATATGCAGAATTCTTAATGCTTAAGATAATTTTAAACTGCATTACCATGTTATAAGTAACTGCCTCAGTCAAAGCTGTACCTATCCTGCAGTGAGGTTAACAATGATTAGTAGATATGAATGCGGAAAGCCAACACAAATTATCAACTATAAGCACGTAAAAGTTTCAACAATGAAAAAGCATTCTGCAGCATCAAATGCTTCCCTGAGACTCATTTGAGCTTAGAAGTAACATAAAAACTTTTTTCCTTTCAAAGATCTTTAAGCTTGTTGTGTAAAAATTTTCTTATATTTTTATGTCCGGAGTACCGTAATATTTCATATCAACACCAAGATTTTTCATCACTCTAAAATATTTACGATAACGAGAATTTTTTTCTTTTTCTCCTATTTTATACTGTATATGAGTGTGTAGATCCTTAAATCGAGTCATAAAGCTCTCCCATGATGGCAATTTTAAGCATGAAAATCGTTTTGTAAACCATACGGCATGAACATAGAGAGGATATTTCTCTCTTATACTTATTATGTTCTGCTTTTTGCATAATTTTAGCTACAATTTTAAGCAACAGCTGCATTCCTTCACTTTTGACAGTCACATTTTAAACTGGAGGTCAAGATTTGAGTAGGGGTTGTAGGTTAAAAGTGTTCATTAGGTTAACTGGCATGAACTAGACTACTTGACACAAGCAAATGCTCAGCTTTTGATCAGTTTAAAAATTTAGGCTCAAAATGCGCTTCTTACTGATGGACGTAAATCTCTTAAATTTCTATGTTTTAACTTCTGGAAAGCATTATGAAAAGTAGGAAAGATGTTATATTTCAGCCTTCATAAATGAGATATGTGTGCATTTATACTACAGTTATGTTGCTAAGTAGCTCTCATAATGTAAAGTATGTTGAAAATTTATTGAAATGAAAGAAATTCTTTTGTTCTTGTTTTTAAAAATATCTACATAGGAGTACATCATTCTTATGATAAGATAGCGCATTAAAAACTGACTTTGTTTGTAGTTGCGTGGATGTATAGTCAAAAAGTCTGTAACTTATAATCGTCGACCAATTGAGTTTTTAAATTACGTATTTAAAGTAAAGGAATAATTATGCTGCATTATGCCATAAAACTTTGCTACAAACGCTTTACGACTTTTTTAGTTCTTAATTACTAAGACAATTATCATCATAAAGTTCTACCTTAAAAATTCAAATCCCCAAAAAGGGAAACTTTCTTTTGAAACAATACCTAAAATATCTCTAAATTTTGTCATTTTAAGATGATCTTGCACTTGATTTTTCACGGTCAAACGATTTCATTTCCTCGGGAAAAGCTGACAAAATCTTGTAACGACGTCTTTCATGAAAAATTTCTCCATTATGAAGAAAAGAAGAAGTGATGAAGTGTTGGCATTATCTTTCCTCTCTAAAAGTTCATTATTTCTCAAGAGGATAATTTACATCAAACAGTGTCCACGCATTACACAAAAGAAAACATTTTCTTGCTGTTATCTTCATTTGCATTTTAGTAACTTGAACTTTCTCGCCTTTTTTCTTGGTTTTTGGCATTAGCTAGTTTTGACGGAAGATATTTTATGGAAAGCCAAGCAGATTTTCCTTTAATTTCTTTTTTTTAAAGTAGGGTTTGGCAAATTCGTATACGTGTATGTACGTATATTTTCCCAACCCTAACAAGTGTCACGAATGAGATTACAAAAGCTTCATGTAGTTAAATGTTCCAAATTTCAATTATTTTAATCAAGCATCTATTATTTGGACAATCTACACTAAAAGTAATGCTTAAAGAATAATTTTCTAAACTACATTCACATCCTACTTTCCATTTCATGCTGTTTGTTTTCAGCCTTTTGTGTAAAGAAAATTCTTATTAACATTTTATTATGTAAATTCACAAAATTATCATCGTATAATATTCATCACCATCATGAGTATGTACAAACACAGAACAAAAGTTCGTGAAAAACAACTAAAATGCTTAAATAATTTAATTTTCTTTTCTCTCTCAATTCTTGAATCGAGAGGGGATCCAAGTGGAGATTTCACTTCAAGAATTCCCTAACAAGTATTTCTTTTTTCACTTCAATTTATCTCGTATGTGCTTCAATATGTTTTTCTTTATTTTATTTTGTGTATATTCACAGAACAATATGCTGTTTACTACACAATCTGCTATAAATGTTGATTTATTTCGGGTGTTGACCTAAATTCTTGGCATTTATTTGGGGTGGAAAATTGGATAAAAGATGTGTATATTTTTTGTCCAAAAATAGTTTTTTTTTGTATTTAAAGTTTACTTCAAGTTCAGAGACACTCAAAAGTTTTATAAAACTTTATACTTGAAAAATATTGGCAGCTGTTGCAACGATTCAAGAAGCTATATGTGCTAGGTCATATGAAAATAACCTTGAAGGAAGTCACAGAATGGATATGTGTAAAGATAAGATAGTCAGCAAATATTATTTTACTATGAATTTAATTACAACATCACTCGGAAGATACTCTACCAGAAAGAAAGCCTTCTTTGAATTAATTCGTGAGGCACTTACAGTAATATAATGAGATTCGTATCAGCAAACAGAATCTAACTGACAAAAAAAAAGAAGATTTAATACATCAAATTAGGATATGTAAATAAAAAGCCATTAAAGTTGGTAATAGAACTACCGCAATACTCATTATCTTAATACTTTCCCTATTCCTTCCATTTCCTCTCACCTCAATAGTTTATTGCATATTTAAGCAATAAATGTTGTCAGAATAATTTTGATTTTTACACCTGATTACAACCCTCGCTTCTTTTTATTTGTACAAATTTGGATCCATTTCTTGTTTCAATTCACTGAATTTCCGTACACGAGTCGTCAACATGTTTGAATTTCTATTTCCATCTGATGAGATTTCTTTTTTTCTGTACTTATGCTTGCTTATATTTGCACGTCTCTCTCTTTTTCAACATTTTATGTTGGTCCTTTTTGGGAATTTACTTGTTGAGGATTGGCAGCAAATGTTCGCATTATGTCGGCAAATTCAATTTATCGGGTTATTTATAGCTAACAAGGAATCTTTAAAAATTCACCGAGAGCTACAAAAGTATAAGCGCGTTATCCCTCGAAAGTTCAATTTTCCGAAGGTGCTCATTGTTCTTTATACAATGTCTTTTTGGACATTTTTCGTTTAAATGAGTGCTTTCATATTAAATTTTAATTCAAAGAAAAGACAATTTTTTGTCGAGAAGCTACAAAGTGGGCATCCTCTCATTTGTGTATATTTGCTTCAATGAGTTCTGTTACATCATTAGAGATTCAACACTTCCTCCTGAGAATCAGGAGCGAACATAAGTTTTTAAAGGATGAGGTTGAATTCAGAAGCAAATAGTGGCAAAAAGCTATCTAAGGTTCTGACAAAAGTCGAATCTCTTTAACAACATTCTCGTTCCTTTCTTTACTATTTTCAATTATTCTCATTCATATCCATTCCATTAAGTTTGGTTAATAACATTTTTCTTAAGGGTGCGAGTCATTTGCTTGAATAAAAGAACCCTCAATTTCAATGGTAATAATGGCAATCCGGTTAGTTAAAATGTATATCTAACGACTAGGACGTTGAAAGTTTTATATAAGAAGGAAAATTAAGAGACGGTATGTAAATTGAATAGAAAGAGAAATAGTAGTTGCATGTTTTGCTGGTGGTGAGCCAAAAAACTTCTATTTAATTAAAGCTTAAACATCACTTGAATTTGTCTGAAGAGGCTTCTTTGAATTCTTAATACAGTCTCAAACGAATTGATCCTTAAAAACCACCGATAGTAACTATAAAGATCTTATATTTATGATCTCTTCAATTTCGATTTCACATCTGTCTACAACATTCAAAATAAGAGAGGAATTTTATAGAAATTTAATGACAGGCACAGCAGTTGACATGTAAATATTTTTTATCATTACAATATTTTGATATAAAAATATCTTCAGTACGTTCAATTTTCACTCATAAAAGCCTTATTTCCTCATCTTATCATGATGGCTGATGCGTGTGATGTAAAAGGCATGAATTCTGTTGAAGGATGAAAAGGCAATAAAGGAAATTTTGTCTTGTATTGTTCAGAAAAAAAGAATATATATTGATGTGAAGAATCAGTCTGTTAGCTATAAAATTTTAATCTACAAGCTCTACAGCGTGAAACGACATGAATCGAAATTATAGACAACAAGCTCAACGATTGAATTTATTATTGCATACAACTGAATTCATTGAGCATAAAATCACATCTGCATTGCAATGACATGAAATTTCTTCCTATATTTGATTCCTATTTGTGACTATGGGTAAAATTATTTCTGTTTTTGATTATTGAGTTGTATGTACATGAGATCAGAAGCTTGAAATTGATGAAATACGAGAAATGGTAAAATTGTTATAATTTCATATTCGTTTTTTGTATGTAGTAATCTCATGATTACAGCAAGATTGTTCAAGAGTTTCAAGGATAGAAGACAATTTTGTGTAGGACTTACATCATTCCTTGAATTTAAATGTTTCTAAAACTTAAATTTTACCTACCAAACTTTAATTTTAATACAGATCAACAACTTTTTCGAGACTTTCTTGTTTATGCCTGAAGTCTAACGTCGAAGTAAATACATTTTACATGTACATCATTAAAAATCAAAGGAAAACATTTACTTTTACGAAGAGAAAAAAATCAGTAAAGGAACTTTGGCATGAACGAGCTCATGTTGCGTGGGATTAAGCATGGGTAGATTGCAATTTTGAACTTTAAATGAAAAATTTCTTATTTTAAAACTTTCATCAAAGATCACCTTAATGAATATTATTTGTAACAAACTACGCTCCAAAAATCACAAAACAAAGTTAAGCTTAAAGTCAAAAAAACTTAGGGTATGAGGCACATTAAATTTTTAAACTAAAGCGACTGCTGTTTTTATTAAATGTGAAAATGAAGGAATTAATCTGCTCAAACTTGTTTTTACGTACTTCTCAATGGATTTAATAAACAGTAATTAAGAGCTTTTATTGTATTTTTTTTTTAGTAAAGCACATTCACTCTGCTGACTTGTTATGCTGAGACTCTCATACTTGCTTTATTGCTTTTATGTTCCAACAAATTGCTTTTATTGCTTCAATGTTTATTTTACAAAACAAGGCAATTTTAAGTAAAAATAATTCTTGTACAGCAACACGTACTCTGGAATACTTGTAAGTGCACAACGAGACTCTTAAAATGTTAGTTGAGTTAATTCTTTAACAATTAAAAATTTTATAGAAAAAAGTTAGAGAAAAACTCCAGATTTTTCGCTGTAAACGATAACAACTGGGATGAAGACTTTCTCGCCATCAAAAGAAACATTTTATGATCTACTTACGAAATAAATTTCAATTTTGGTATCCTTTAATATCTGTAGGGAAAAAGAATAGATAGAAATAAAGTATAAAGCAGCAGTGCTGGGATGAAGAAAAATCCTCTCGTTCCTTCGACAATCTCTTCCTTTCATTTTATTCATTCATTTTTATTTCATTTTATTTCTCACAATCTCTTTAGTATTCTAGTGCTCGGGATGCTTGTCAACGGGTAGAAGCATAAATGAGTACACGTATAAAAAAATAGGAGAGGAAAATCAATGCTTTTTTCATGCAAAAAATATGAAATAAACAATTGACTCAATTTTTGTTGAGTTACAGTAGCGCATTTTCATATTAATTCCTTCTATTTTTGTTACATTCGAATAGGTTGTACTCAACTCTACATTATGCAAAAATATCAATCTGTCGACCAAGAGTCGTTCTTATCGGCAAAACTAGCACAACAAAAATGATTACAAAATCTACTTCTTTTTGCAAAAATGCGCTAATAATCTACACAGACAAACTACATTTTATATATTTTTTTCGTATCTACTTTTCATTTCATTCTCACATAAAAAATATTTTTTTTTTCATCTTCTTATCGCACATCCTGTGTGTTTCTCGTTTGCATTTTATTTCATTTTCACTCTTTTAAGAGAAGGCAAAACTTACACATAAAATTCCATGGCTCGCCCAATGTTCACCATGTGGAGAACATGAAAAAGTTTATATGAATTTTCCATCTCTTTTTTTCTGTCGTTATCCTCTCATTCGTCTAATCTACATTAGCATTTAGCACCATGAAATGGTCATTTTATATGGAAAGAAAGTTTTCTTCATTTTTATTTGCATTTAGGTCGATTTATAGGCTTCATTTTGTTGAAATTACGGATTTACTTTGGAAAGTAGAGATTTTTATTTTTCGTGCAATTTGTGTACATTACAATTCTCATTATATATCCTTCTTTGCTTTTATTTTTCATTGTTTTTGTTAGTAAATATCCTTTTAAATATCTCGATGGATATATCTATGTGATTGTTATTATAAATTATATTATAATTAAAGTTTTGGGATGAATGAATTTTTAAATTATTTATGAAATCTTCATTGCTTAAATTTTGATCATAACAATAGTCTCAATGAGATTGTTGCGGAAATTCGAGTTATTTGAAAATTCATTGCAAACTGTCATTCACTTTGCTCTTTATATAAAGCTCATAATGAATGACTAACATTTTCGGGTCAGCCGAATGGTCACAAATTTATAAAAAAGTTATTTTATTGAAGATTAAACAGGTGCAATTTAGAGATTCTATAAAGGAGGAGTATGCTGGTTTGTAAAAATTTCTAAAACTACTTGGAGTCACTTCACTTATTACATTTGCCTGTTTCTAAAGTGGGGGAAGTTATATTCGAAAATTCGTTTTTTGTGAAACGAAAAATGTAAAAGGTTTCTTTAACTAATTCATTTTGAGCTTAAAATCGAGTTTCATTTTAATTTGATTAACTTATTGTATGGTCAATTGTTTAAAAGATTTAGTCATTGGCAATATATCGTAATTTTTTTTATTAATAAGCAAGATTGACGTGATTCTAAGCTCTACTTGATAGATGATAATTGAGTCATTTAATAATCTATCAACTCCAATTTTTTTTCCTACCTTGACTTGCTCGAAACCAGTGCTTTTTGTTATTATTTTTTGGCATAAAATATTAATTGATGATTAGAACATTTAAATTAAAAAATATAAAAATATACGTATGTCTCATGATTCTTATTTCTTTTCAGATTCACTTTTTCAATTAAAATTACGTGATGATTCCTTCATGCTTATAAAATAAAATACATTTGTCAAGTCGTAATTTTATATGCGGTTTCACGACAACAACCACGTCGAGAAGAGTAAAAGAATGTTGAGAATTTTCATTGTTTATAGCAATACTGCTGCTTCTGTCGCTGATGCCAGGATGAATAATTAATTTTGAGATTCGAGCAAAACACTCGCAGCCACTTGCAAGCTCCATCCAGTTTTTATTAACGTCTCTTCACATTTTTCACGTGATGCTACGCCTAGTCTGTAGATGTTGACAGAAGAAAAAAATAATAGGAAAAAAAAGAATTGTATTTGTGAGAGAATTCATGGGGAAGTGGAAAAGTAAATGAAAGTTATTACTAACAAAAGCATCAAAAAGGCGGAATCAAGAACTAAGGGTAATTATCATTTATACAATGAAAAATTGTTCTTGAATAATGCACACAATAGAATAAAGTACAAACTTACTTGGACAATCTTTCAATCTTAAAATGCCTCGTTGCGAGATCTTGGTTCCAATTTGTTGCCTCTAAAGCTTCCGTCGCTTCGTCTTCAGTCATATTATCCATACTAAGCTTATTCATTAGTTCAGCAACGCGACCATACTGTTGATTTATCTTCTCAAGTCTTCTGTTTATTTGTTGCTGCGATAACATCGGAGATGATTGAGTTGGTGGAGCTGGAGCTGGTCGTAATACGGCAGCTTGGGGTCGCCATGCTCCAATTTCTTCATATGCAGCAACTTCATCATAAATTGCTTGTTGTTGATGAATATTTGTTCCATAGATTGAAGCAGTTGTGTCATAAATAACTGACGGAGCTTGTGATGGCACTGCATCATAAAAATTTTCACTGTAAACGGAATCGCCCGCAACGGAATTGTAAATGTTTGAGTCATATAGCACACTTCTATCATCGTTCATTGTTTGACTGACATAGCTATTGGAGTAATTGCCATTTGAGACATTTTGGTTTGTTTGCAATACTGACAGTGATGATGATGACGACGAAAACGATTGTATTTGTGAATGGGGTGTAAAGTCGTAATTTCTTGTCATTGGCACTTGCATATTCATCACTTGCTCTAAATTAACTCTAGCTTGTGTATTTTCTTTGGCGCCTTGCAATTGCTCCGAGAGCATTTGCTTTTCAACTCGTTTCGGTGTCACTGGTTGGCCATTTATGTTCTCATTTTGGTTACATGTTGTAGCTATGGAAAGGGATGCTAGACTTGCACTCAATAATTCATTTAACGGATCATGTGATGACGATGACATTGTATTTGTTATAGTTGTCATTGCTCCTGTTGTGGCATATTGATTAGGATTATTGTTATATATTGGCTCTACCGTAAATGGTACCGAAGAGTTTGCATAGAGATTTTCAACAGGTGTTATATGAGTTGTATCAAAAGGATCATTAATGACATTTGTAATATTATTTGGATACTGTGGAGGCATTGGATATGGTGGAGGGATTCGTTGTATATTTTGTTGTTGCTCTTCGATTCCATCTGTTGGAACATCTATGGGATCATCTAATAAACAACCTGTTTGGGTCAGCATAACACTACTCTGACTTTGTAAGTTCATATTCATTGAACGAATTTCTTCCGGCGATAAATCAATTAAAATTCCTTCGGTTTGTTGTATATGAGGAGCAGGTGGACGAGCTGGCTTCGGACGATTTTTCATTGTATTTTGCATTGCATGCTGCTCATTTTGCATACGATGTTCGTTTACCAATTTATTATACGAAAATTGCTTGTTTGCAGTAGTTTTCTTCTCCTTTGCAAAATGTTCCGAAACCGCTTTTTGCTGACGACTATTTTTACTCACCTGATCTGCAGATTTTTGTCTCATTTGAACAGTATTTGTACTGCTCCCGTTATACGCTGCATCAATAAATGATGGTGAGCCCCAGCTTTGACCAGCTGCTGATCCATGAGCCACGTGTTGCAATGTCCCATGAAGAGGCCGACTTATGGTATTTAATGTTCCATGACGATTAAAACGAAGCACTTCAAGTATATTGCGTGGAAAAGTTCCAATCTCAAAGGTACGTTGATTTTGACCTTTAAGAAATTTGAGCTCGGGTCTGCCATCAATAATAGCAATGGTATCATTTTGCTCAATTTTCAAACGTCCTTCAACACAATATGTGCTTGTTGCTTTCACAAGCTGTGGAGCTTGTCCAACAAGAAATTCTCTATTTGAACGAAAAAAATAGGATATGAAAAGAAAATGGATCAAATCAAATTAAATCAAGCAGGCAATTTTTCCTTTTCTAATCTGAGATGTTTAAAGAGCATTTTAATGTCAATCTTTATCAAAATTGAGGATAAAGGAAATTAGAAAATTGATCACAAGCTGTGTGACATAAATGACAAAGTGTTTAGGAATGAGAGATAATGCTCTACATACATAAAAATATAGTGTGTAGGCTATTGTAATAAAAAGAAAGAAAGAAAGAAAGTGTAATTCGATTCTTACTTAATGGCTGCAAATGTTGGCCGTTCTGTGGGTGTTTTGTCCCAGCACTGAAGCATTAACTGATATACATCTGGAGGACAAGCATCGGGGTGATAAAGTCTCTCTCCTTCTCTATCGATTTTCTTCAGGATTTGAGAGCCATTAAGGCCGATCCAAGGATCTTCCCCAAATGTATAACATTCCCAGATTGTCACAGCAAACATCCAAGTATCACTAGCATGACTAAATTGACGATATCTTAATGACTCTGGCGCACACCTAATGTAATAAAATATTTATAAAGCGTGAAAATAGGAGTCACGAAAGAAATGAAAACATGATTGAAATTTACCATGGAAATGGAACTTTTTTGGGCTCAGTCATCACATAAACCTCATCTTGTTGAGGAAGCGCACGCATTAAGCCAAAATCAGCAATTTTTATCTTATTTCCTTTGGCAATGAGAACATTTCTACATGCCAAGTCACGATGTAGGAATCGTTTCAATTCAAGGTAAGCCATTCCAGTAGCAATTTGCACTGTAAAATTCCATATTAATGATAGTGAAATACATTTACATTGCTTTCTTAGAAAGTCTAATAGTGAGCCATTTTCAGCCAGTTCTGTAACCATCATCATAGGTTGCGATAACACAACTCCAAACAACCGAATGAGATTCGGATGATCAAGTGTATGCATTGCTTGAACTTCCTTAAAAAATTCTTCAAAAACATGCGGCGATAATGTATCAGCCTTTAATACTTTAACAGCAACAGGTATAATTCCATTTAAACTATTCCATTCGCCGCGTTTGACTACACCAAATGATCCGTCTCCTAATTTTATTGATAATGTTATGTCTTTCTCGTGAATGAGGCAAGTAAGTGCTTGGGATGATGTATTTTTTGTCACATTTTCAGCTGATTCTGCAGATGACTTTTTACCACCCGTTTGATGGTTTATCTGTTTTCCGCCTCCAATAAGTTTTGACAATATATTTTTACGCCATTGTTGTGCTCTCTTTTTCTTTACATGGTCCACAAGCTGTCGAATACGAGGTTTAGACAGCCCAATCTTTGCTAAATCATCGGAATGGACATAATCAAAATGAGCTAGTCTTGTAATTTGTAATTCATCTTTAATTTGAGTATAAAACGATTCTAATTGACATTCAGTTAAAAGATCCAGTAGCCACTGTGTATCAGTAGATTCAGGGAAATTTGAAGCCATTATTAATGATGAAAGATTCACTAATAGAGATTCACTTAATCAAGATTCGTGTATTCAAGTCATTGAAAACATTGAATCATTAGTATTATGTAGAAATGTTTACAAAGAAACCTTGAATATCAGGGAATTTTCTTAAATAGTCGCACTTATTTACAATATTACGCCCTTTCTTGGAACTGCGATGAGTCACAAATGTTATAAACTAATGCATAATTATAATATAATCACTAAAAGTTAATACTTTTAAATAAAAGTAGTAGACTAAAGCAGAAATATCGCAAAATATCACTTATTTTTTCCTTTATTCTCTTCAAAATATTTCAGTATATAATTTGTTAGCAAATTTGTTTTCAAAAAGGTTGCTTAGCCTATCATTTTGTCCATTTGTCTTGTTATTCGTTAAAATTTGTGGGTTATTTTATCGGATATCAAAGTGAACTCGGATTTTTTATTATTAGCTCGATGTTATCAAATTATTTGCTTGGATATTCAAAATGTTTATAACAATTATTAGTTAAATTAATCTATTATTATTGTGCGCAATGACTTTTTAACTTGATTTGAATCAGTATAATAATGATACAAGTGATAATGTTCTGTTATAACATGATAAACTCGTATGCAGTTTAACTCATTTTTGCAAAACACATGCTTCGTTGGAACTTTATTTACATTTATAGAGAAGAATTTTTTAGAAAATTTAATTCATTAAATTTATAAAAGAGAAATGGCTGTAAGTATCTTAATTTCAAACAATTCCTTTAAATAATAAATAAGCTTGCTTATTTACATATGAGATTAATGAATTTTCGATTGAAAAATTCATAAAAAATTTAAAATCCAATTTTCCTTGCATGTTAAATAATTAAATGGATTTTCGATATATTTATGTACAGGGCGAGAAAAAAGGAAAGGTCGGAACCCGTGGAACGAAGCAAATTGTAGAGGAAAATGTTGCAACACTAAAGTTTTATCGTAATATGTCTCTTGTTGCATGTTCAGTTTTCCTGCTCATCACTCTTCTTCTTAAGACATTAACTGGAACTCTTATCACCATGACTATCATTTCCTTTGCCATTCATGGAGCAGCATATCAATTTATGAAAATGATAAGTCGTCCACAATTGACTGAAAATGGATCGATTATCGATTCTGGCACTGATTTGAATATGGAAGGAGGAATTGCTGAGTAAGTAGAAGAAATCCCAAGTTTCTCATTGAACACTCCATCTACTTGTCTGATGGCTTATTTTTGCTCAGCACATGATGATGTACTGTAAATATGTCTAACATAATTTTTATAACTATCAAACAGGCACGTAAAGGACATCATAATTCTCACATCAGGCACACAAATTCTCGCTTTGCTTTCAAATTGGTTTTGGCTGCTCCTCCTCCTTGGCCCAGTACGAGCTATATATATGCTTTGGGGCTCAGTTATTAAGCCTTGGTTGTCATCGAAAGAAGACGTTGATAATCCACAAGTTAATGAAAAGAAGCAAAAGAAAATGGAAAGACGAATGAAGAGAATGAGCTCAAGATAAGAATAAATTGAACAATTTGCGAGATTGATGGTGTTCTTAGGGAAAATATTTGAATTTAATTTTATTATTCCTTGTTTTTGTACAGATTATTAAAGAGCTGGTGCTCCTACTGGTTTTAAGTTGACGTTATTATTTAACACTTAATTTTATTAAATAAATTGGAAAAATAAACTGAAAAATACAGAATTTTCTTAATAATTCCTTAAAGCTGTTGGTAATTTACAGATAATAACATTCAGATTAAAGCTCTTCAACTTTGCCATCTCATGAATATTCATATGAGATTCTCATCTTCCTAAGACGAGAGAGAAAAATTACATCAACAAATTTCATCTTCCTATTTTTCGGCACGATCATTTTACGCTATCTAACCACCATCAAAAATACACATACGCAGTTTAAAGGATGGAAGTAGAAGACATAATGATGAAAAAGTTTGGAATACAATTTTTTCGGAAATGTGAGATTATCTCTTCGATATTATTTACTGACTAACTTTTTTATCGAGCTAGAGGATGATTGAGCATCAATATTGGTTGATTGGCAGTTTATAAAGGAAAATAAGAACATTTTTAATTTTTAACGAACTTTTCTTATTTGAAACTTTTAAATTGGTTGCTAAGCAAATGTTTAAATTTTAAATTTTCGGTTATTTTTTGAAAGATTGCTGTTATCATAGATACCATTGCACTAATTGCCAAGCTTCAATCATTCACAATTGAACTGTTCGGTCAGCAAAACTATTAGGTTAAGCGAATGCTGAAGTGCGTTTATAAATCTTTCCGTTGCTCAAACATAATCCCGACTAGCTTCTTTACGAGAACACATATGAAAATAAAGTGAAAATTGAGTGAATGCACACATGAGGTTAATGGAAGAGGAAATAGAAGAAAGAAAAAAAATTTCATCAAAAATTTCATAATGACACACATTTTTCTCCATAATGAACCACGTGTTAATATATTTCGCAGCCGCTTGAAAATGTAGGAAAAAAATTGTGAGAGAACGAGAAATTTCCTTCTTCATCCTCATCGCAGTTTTATTTTCTATAAGACAATGAAAATAAGCTACCGCAATGTTTTGAAAGTCGAATGAATATTGAGAAGTGAATATATGTCTGGCATGCATATGATGATGATGATGAGAGTTTCCCTATATCTTACACTATATATATATCTGTGTGCGAGAATGGAAAAAGTCAGTCAATTTGTATTTTAGAAGACGTTGTGAATAAAAAGTAGTTGAATTTACGGGAAAAACTCTCAATTAGCATTCACACATGTGAGCGTATATTTTTAATCTTTTTTTTTCGTTCCTCATAATTTCGCCGGCTGAGAAAAAGATCTTTTACTGAAAAAAATCTGCTCACTCGGGATCGAAAGTCTGGTGAAGAACGTAATACTTTTGCTCGTGACACGGAAAAGAAAAAATTTTAATTTAAATTTTTTTTTCTTTCTCGAAAAGGCAATGAAAAAAAAATTTTTTACTCCATTTTTATTTGTTTTTCTTTCACTATAATTCTTTTTTGAGACTATGTGGCATAAGACTTACATAAAAGGCATTGAATGATATCAAAAGATGTGAACATTTCAATCAAAAAAAGTGATGGAAATTCCTTGAATGAAGGAAAGAAGAAAATTGATCGATATTTGAAGATAATTCATTCATACTTTTATGTGGTTGTGTGATGCTTAGTGATCTGAATAAATTTGTGAATTTAAAGCCTTCACTTCCACGTCAGTGCATGAAATTCTTTCTCTTTTTTAACTCGAAAGATACAGAAAATGTGAATATATTGCAAGAAAATCTTGATTGATGAGATGGAAAGAATGTGAAGTTTTTAAGCCAACATTTTGCAAGCTGTATATATGAAAATATTGTTAAAATTGTGAATCTCTTGCACAGTGATTATTCAAATGTGAATACACAATGTTGTGGATATATGTATGATTATGGTTAACGACAATATGAACAGTTATCATGGATTTCCTGTTGTCAGGGCATCAAATATAATAAAATAACCTCAATCCTACTTACTAATCTACTTGTATATCCAGTTAATAATGTTCAATCCCCCAAATATACTAAACCAGACTCCAAACATTTGGATAAATTAATAAGATCAAATTAAATACTGATAGTTTAATCTTCATGCACAAAGCATTTACCTCCACCTGACTCTATTTATAAGTATGGAAAATGTAAAGTTTATACAACCTGCCGTTGCTTTTAGTTTATAAAATTAAATATCAGGTAATAATTGCTTCCTGCAGATGGTTTCAAGAGGAATTTTTTGCCGTAGAATAATGAAAAATTTTATGTAAAGTAGTCTGGAAGGTCAGCTATGACGTAATATGCAGAAAAGTTTGCAAAATGCGAAGGTATTTCTATTACAGATTAAAAAAGTAATACCAAAGAAACCAATCAAATTGAAATTCTTGACGTGCTGATTATACAGAATTTCCAATTCATAAAATGCATGTATATCTCTACAACAAATACAGGAGAACTGTGAATAAGCTCAAATTTGCATTCAGAATAACCAATGTGTTTGCTAAAAAATCTGGTTCGCGAAAAATCTGTGCCAATATTTCCATAATAATACACAGAATTTGAAATTTGATATGCTTGTCAATATCAGAATAATATTTTCACCGCCTACATGTACATGGCATATTGAAATTTTGACAAATCAAAATGACATTGTACCCGTAATATGTGTGGTAATCATAACATTTATGATTCTATACTCAAATTCACTACTTAACTTAATAGCTGTGAACAAATTTAAAGAACATTAGTTCAGGTGTGTTCCTTCCTATATACATATTTTGCTAATAACTACCACAAGTCTGCTGAGGCACATGATTTTCTGCGGAGAAAATTTATTGCGTTTTCTGGTTTTCAGATAATTTATTGACTATTTGTATGCAGCTTAAGAAGGCGTTTTATTGTTATAACTATCGAATTACTTACCGTTTAATGAAGTTAGGAAATTCTTACGCTGTATCTAGGGAATTAAATATCACTGCTTCTATTTCGATGATTATAGAACTTAATGCATCCTTAATCTATAAAGTCATTATCTCGCAATAGAATTATAGCGAAGCGTCATTCCTCTAAAATGGAACATGAAAATCCACTTAGAAAGTATTTTCTCTCGTCTAAAATAGTAAGATTTAGATAATAATCTATTTATGAAGCAAATGCAAAAATTGTGCAATTTATTTCCATCGCCTACACCTTCTTTTGTGCAATGAACGAGATGAAATTTCTTCAAAATTTTTCATTTTTGCACGTTTTGCAAATGCCAAAGTGAAAATTGTTTTCAAGAAGGAGAACATCTCCTCAATTTTTGAGACACAAAATTTACGACTTATTGTTGTTAATGTGAAATTGTAAGAAAATATTCATGAACTGACGAATCCCATAATGTAGGGTATCAAATTGACATCATAAAAATACCTTGAGCTCCAAAAAGAAAATTCTGCGATTTTAATAAAATATTTTATCAACTACCGTAGGATGTAACTTTTCAAATATAATACTACTCAAAATGAAATTCGATTTGTTTACTTCTTTATCTCGAAGGTCAGTTACCAAAGTGATAAAACTTTTAAGTCCCAGTAAGCAATTCAATATTCTTGCGATAAGAAATATCAATTTTTACTGTCTAAAGCCACATTTGATTCACTTCCGATATAGAATTTCTTGAGGAACTGACAATATGATGGAATTGAATTATCTAATCAAAACGGTAGCATAGCGATGATAAGGAAATTTATGATAAACACGTTCGAAACATTGTTGCACTTTAGGGAAGCAATCAATAAATCTTCCTTAAGCTAGATGCCTCAAAAGATATAAAGAATTGCATATTTTGTGTGAAAAACATATGAAAAAGAAATGAAAATTCAAAAAATTTAAAATAAGTCGAAATCCACATCATCGTCAGCATCAGATGCGTGAGTGTGTATTTAGCTGTGTTGAATGTGTATTTTTATTAAGAAAACTGCTAAAAACAACAAAAAGCAATTAAATAAAAATAAAAAGAATTAAATTTTTTTATCATACATTCCAAAAATAGATCACAACACCACACATATGAGCAAATACAAAGGCGAGTGCGCGAAAATTCATTAAAGAAAAAGTGAAAAAATATTATATCATAGAAAGAAATGAAGGTGAAACGAAGATATTATTGGAAAATTAAATACAGTAATGTACTTTTAAATTACGTGTAGAATTGTTTAAAAAACAATCGGAAATTAACAAAATTGAAACAGGTTGAAATAGTCTCAAAAGACATGAAATAACCGAAATAATAAACAATATTAATTAAAATCTCGAAAAACAATTGCAGACAATCCGTAAGATAATTTTATATGTGCAAAAGATCTCCCTACTGCGGAAATTATTTTTAGTTCACCGCAAAATGTGAAATATAGAAATGAAATCATCGATGATTAGAAACAAAATGTGTTGCTCATAAAATATATAAGAGTAACAAAAGATTTTCTTCTTGCCTGTTACTACTAATGCTTCTACAGAGGAGAAATTTTAAAAATACAATCATGAGAGGAATCAGACACTTTGAGTATATGAATATGAGTGCATATGCATTATTGTGTATGAATTCATCATAAACAAGTCAATCGTTCCACGACAAACATGTTGCATAATTTTCATTTCCTCGACTGGATTGGAATAAAAAGAAGAAATTTTGTGGACGTGAGAAAAAAATGGAAAACAGAAGTCAATAACTCATAGTGGAACAAAATATTATTTTGGAGTGGATGCCTCGGGCTATAAAATTTAATTATAGACACTTCATGTAAATATTTCTCTTAGAGCTTCTTCTTCGATCCAATTGCGATAAATATCGCAAACATCACGTCGATCTTTTTCTTTACTAATTCATGCGTAGATTCTGCAAACAAATTTTCGGTAATTACTTTAATGTAAGGTTTGACCTGATCTTACAGAAATTGCAATTTTTCTGATTACTTCGTTAATAAGGATTCAAATGGTCGAATCGAAGGTTGTGCAAATATTTTAATGAAACTTTGTAGAGCAATTTATTAAAAAAAGTAAATTTAAGATCCAAATAGTGAACCCTCATTTAAGTGTAATTAAAAATTCATTCATTTAAGTAAAGCAAGAGGAGAAGAAAAAGGAAAAAGTTTTTCAATTAATTTAACCACAATAAAATGGAATAAAAAAATTGAAATTAAAAAAAGTTCATAATTTCCATGAACTTGAGTGAAAATGTGAGAAGCAATTAGGGAGATAAAGTGCAAATAAGTGCAAAAATCCTGTTGTAATGGATTGAGGATAGTAAACAGAGCTTTCTAGAGGAAATAAGAATGAAGCCGGCAACAAGATTGGAAAATAAAAAAATATTAAATGCAGCAATTACGAAATTTTCTTCCTTCTTTCATTTCCCACTAGATGAGCAATTTTCACATTTTATGCTGCATGTGTTGCATCTAAAAACTCTGTTCATGCTGCAACTGCTGTTGCTCCATTATTTTTAGAAAATTACTTTGCAACCCTGCTTTTTTATGCTCGCAGCGTTTTTTTCTTCTGTTTCTTGTCTGAATGTGAAACATTTTTTTGTTGCAGCAGCGCAATGCATTTTTACATGCCATTTCTCCACATATTTTCCACATTCAGCTGAGTTTCTATAATGAAAGCTTCATAAGTTTCAGTTTGCCTGATATCACATAAAATCAGTATGCACTTTATGTATTATAAATCTGTAATTTTTGCAACTTCCTTAATTTCACATTTATTTCCACATAGTTTGAAACAAAACTCAAACAGAATGAAATTGAACAGAATTTTCATGCGGTTACCCTATTTTAAATCTCCTCGTTTCATGATTGTAGTGCAGTACTATTTAATCATAGCATATTTAATTGTGTCAATCAAAACATGTTTGAAATGGAAATGCTAGAAAATCAAGAACCCTTAGGAACTTAAATTATCTTGATGAAGTATTAAAAAACATTTTAAAGATAATTTTGTTTAATGCTTATTAATTTCAGGCGTGTCATATTCAAATTTATATGATAAATGAGATTTACTGCGTTCAAAAAAAGCTCTTAATATGAGATTTTTTTTATAAAAATAATCTATCAAAATTTTGTAATCAGTTGATATAGAACGATGTATTCGTAAACGATTTTCAAGATAAAAATGGAACATTTTCTCATTTTAAAATGTTTCATGAATAAATGAGTAGCAGTTTGAAAAGAAAATCTTGTATGATTCGTATTGTATTCTTCATATTCTTTAATGGAATGAAGACATAAATCAAAGTCAACTGATAGGGTCAAGAAGAAGTCAACATAATGAAAAATTTATAAGTTTCACTCAAATCTGTCGGCTTTTAAATGTGCTTAAATTATGCAAATTTTTGTGTAACATTTGTCGGTTTCTAATGCATAAAAAGCTTTTTATTAAATTGTTTCCGAATCTTAGATACAACTTCTAAATTGAAATGAATTATTTACCAGATTGTTGATGAAAAAAATGCATTAATTGTGAGAAAAGTTTACAAAAGTTCATAAGATCGAGTCAATAAAATAATGAAAACCAAAAAAACTATTTTCATTTCAACTTTGAGAAATATTCCTCATTTTCTCACTTTTATAAATACCATATGTACGTATTCACATACACGTAAGTGAAAATAAAAGAAAATATGAAAATTTTCATTTGTATAGCGGTGAAAAAATAAAGAGAGTGAGTGAGTAAAAGGGAAAAGCCTGATGGAATGCTTATTTTGTTATGTAGATTTCATTTCTTTCGCTTAACTTCTCATCTCATATTCTTTCCTTACTGTATATTTTATATATTATGCTATTCTCTCTCTCCATCTCGCGCGCGAACGTTAAAAATAACTTTACATCAAAACCTAGTAATGCTAAAAAATATTATTTCATACACTGTAGAGCGAAACGTGAAAAATTTTCCTCTCGTCTCCTTCTGTTCAGTATTTTGTTCTTTGACTTTTTACGAAGAGATGGGCAAAGCGGGAAATTCATGTCTTTTGAGAAATTATCACTTCGAATTTCTTTAGCAAATCCTTTTGAGTTTTTGACATCATTTTAATTTTCATCATTTTTCGTGTCATGACAAGTGTGTCACGGCACAAAGGTTGCCAACCACTGAATTAGTTATATAAATCAAATAGATATAATGCATATTCATCATACAAAGTAAAAATGCGTGAAGAATCCTCTCAGTTCTACACTCATACTCCGCAATATAGTTTTCTTCATTACTTGTTCTGACTATAAAGATGATCGTCTTGATGTTGTAGCTCTATTTTCATCAGTCGGTTGAATTATAATAAATTCATTTTTGAAACAGAACGAGTCAAAGCAAATTGTGGGAAATAAAAAAGGCAAGAAAATATGAAAATAAAAATTGCGTGTAGTTTAGTCATAGAAATGTGTTGATGGATTCGTGAATGCCTCCGCTATTTGATAATGGAATTATGTGAATGAAAAAAAGAATCAAACGATAAATAAAATTGGAATAGAATGTGAGTCAGTAGTGACGGCAATAACTCTTGATGAATATTTTAGTGCTTTTGATGAAATTCGTGGCAGGTTGTTTAAGCAAGTCAAATGCAGTATATGAATAATAATTGTAACCCGATCGACACAATTTATTCATGGGAGTCAATTAGTTGCCTTATCGCGTCCAAGTGGGAATTTTCATGTTCAATTCTATAAAAATGGATACTCAGATGTCATGTGCCCGTCATGAATAAGTCGTTTCTATCGGGATATTCATGGAAAATTTCATATGAAAAAAATGTCAAATAATTCATTGTCAAATTAAACTAAGTTATGCACAGGTCGTAAACCTCATCCTAACTATAATATACATACATCCACAGCATCGCACACAAAAACTATATAAGATTTTCATGAGGAAGTAATTTATTTTGTCTGCATCTATTCTCATTGCTAATTTAATTTTAATGAAAGCATTTGTCACAATAACTCACAAATCTTTTTCATAAAATCTTAGAAATAAATTCATTTTATGTGAAAAGAATGAAGAATTAATGGGTTCTGAACATAATTATGAAACAAATTTGCAATAATTTTCTTTCTCCTTTTCTTCGTTTTGCATAAATTTTCATAATAAAATGAATCTCTATACAAAGTATGAAGTTTGATGAAACAATTTAGTCTGACTAAATCAGGTATCCTCAAATAGATAGTGCTGGTGAAAATGACAAATTTTGTGACATAAAATTAATAAAATAAAAAAGTGAATAATAGTGGAAGTGACGGCGCTTTAAATATACAGTTTAAAATGCAACTTTAGTTTGTGTAAAAAGAAAATTTTTTGAAAAATGTTGTCTACATTTTACAGAGTGCATTGACATAAAAAAGTTTAATGACTTATGCTGCTCGAGAAAAATGAAAATGAGAAACTTATCTTGATGAATTTTTCATTTTTTACATCTTCAATTGTTGTGAATTTATTTTTGTTCTTAAAAGTAAAAAACATAATTCAAAATCTGAAAATTTTTCTTGTCTGTCGTGTATGTTGAGTGTCATTTGTAAAGATTAAACTACATGCAAAATTTTACAGTTGTTCTAAGTTTTTAATTAATTGATTCCCCTAAAGGAGCTTTACTTAGTTTGAAAAGAAATTTTATTTTCAATTTTACTTCTTCCTTCTTTGTTCATACCACTCAACTCACCTCTACTATGTAGACTGTCTGCTTTCTATGTTTATGGTAACCGAAGGAAGACGATTAAATAAAATTTATTACCATTATGTTGAAGTTAATAATGGAAAAATTTTACATTCAAGGAAGAAATTTTAATTTGATTTAGAAATGAAAAGTGGAAGCAATTCAATAATTGAATTTTATTAAGGAATAGAAGCTTTGGTCAAGGTTCAATTCACTGCATAATTTATGGAATTGTCATCAAAAATCTTCTTCCTTTTTTGTGGACATTTAGAATAAGAAAAGGATTTTCAATATGATACCCATTTAAAACAATTCTCAGTTTGTTACTTGTTCTCATTATAAATTAAAGACTTATCTATAATTGAACCTTTTCAAACTTTACCTTTTCCGTTTTTCCTTCATTCATTAAAATGTCATTCGTCTTAGAAATTTTAATTGGAAATTTCAATTTGTTCCATTTTAATAATTGATATCAATATTCAGATGCTTTTGTAATTCTATTGTTTAAATTATGAGGGGCACTTGATAACAGAATTCTATTTTTTGAAAGAGAATCAAACTTTTTGGTAGTCACTCAAATTCTGTTTTCAAGTGCTTTCTGTATCCCGAGCGACACAAATGAAGAAGACTCCACCACGAAGTATTTATAGACTCCTCCAAAGCTCGTTTATTAACATCAAATGCAAGTCGGTTTCGTGTCGATATGATCCTAATAATATAGCTTTGGCGGTGCCACTTTTATTTGTGTCTCTCGGGTATGAACTGACAAGAATATTCATTAAGCTCAGAAATAATTAATCGTATTCCTTATTTATCTACCTTAATCAATAAACTTCCTTATAATTAAAAAGTGTATCAGCTGTATAAACTCCCTACGTAACAAAAAGAAAACAAAATATGTAAAAGTCATAAAAATAAAATTGTTGTAAATTTTTAAAAAGAAAAATTCTCAATTTTCAAATTTTTTCTCCTTTGTTAAAAAGAGAATTTAATTGCTTACAAAAAGTTTATTTTTACAATAGCGACATGAGAATTTTTTTCATAAAGTGAGGAATGAAGAAAAATTTTAATTACCAAGAATAATAAGAAAAGAATATTTTTAATGATCCAAAAACTTCGAATAAGATATACACAAAAAATATGAATTCACAACAAGGAATGAAAAATCTGTGTTGAAAAAGAAAAATTCATCAAAATTATTCCCGAAGTATAACAAAAAAAAAGTGAAAGCAAGAACAACAAAACAATAAGATTAGAAGTTTTTCCTTCCCACAAGCATGAAAGAAATTCAAATAAAACGCAAAATATAAAAATAAAAAAAATATATTTTTCCCATTGCAGAAAGAGAAAAAAAAAGTGAAAAAGGAGGAAGAGCAGCACTTGTGAAAGCAAAAGCATTTCGTGCATAAATAAACGTGAATGTGCATATTGTTATGGTTGTATCAAATAAACATAGAGAAAGATAAATATACGACAATACGTGAAATCATCGTCTAATTTTTTTCTGTTTATCTACAGCACAAAATCATAGTAGATAGATAGATAGAAAATTGTAGATAGATTTGAAATACATCACGTCTATTTGACAAACGTACCCACCTATCTATATCTATTCTATCTGTTATAATCATCATTGTTATATCAACAGCTTTGTTGTTTGACTAAATGTTTAAATTTGAGGATAATGACAATAAAGTATTCTGCATTAAGGACTCAAATGTTGAGCTCTCAGCCACATTTGAAACTTTACCCAAGGATTTGGATACAATAACAATTGAATGGTAAGTGCTAATTTAGTCGAAATAATGTATGAATGCCAGTTTACCTTTAAGCGATGAATCGAGTTTTCGATTAGGATTTATGGGTTAATTGGATCGTTTGGGTGGTTTATTAAGCTTGATACTTGTGAATGCGTTGTGTTTTGTGGGAAAATTTGCATTTATCAATTAGATTTATGTATAAATTCATTTAAGTACTTATGGTCGAGAAACGTCTCCAAGCTAAAATGACCTTCAAGAGATTGTCTTTACCTGCACACTAAAAAAAGGTCACAATTGATAGTAAACAGCACAGAGAGAGAAAAATTAATCCTCAGAAAATTTCTCATTATTCCCTTTCTAGTTTCCATCTTACCTTCATTTATTTTCAATTAATTTTAATTCAAACAAAAAAGTTTGTCTGATGCTTCGTTGTCTCCGTGTTCAATCATTATGCAACACTGTTCAACAGAAAAATTATAGATCGACGTAAAAGTAAAAGAAATTGGAACACAAAAACGTTGATTGGCACATTGAAGGAAAATCGATTTTTGAATTTATTGTTACAGGACTTAATTGATGTAAGAGATTTATTTCCTTGAAGCTCGTTCGTTGAAGGTGTTCGTTGAATCATTTGCCTATTGATTGAACTTAGTGCTTGAGTAACTGTGAAATTCAAAGATGAAATACATGTAAGACTTCTGTAGAATTCGTTACGTATGTGTATCTTTGTGAATTCAGGAATGAAATCTCTGCAACAAAATATTGTGGGTAGAAATTGATTCCAAATAAGTAGAAAGTTATGTATATGTGTTTCATCACCAAAGGTGAATCCTTTTAAAAATGATTTATTTCTAAGAAGTTCCTTTTATTACATTTTGAATATTTAACCTACTTAAAGTAAGGATATTATAAAAGTACTAAGACATCAAATAAAGCACCATCTCATTTTTTGCTGAGATTTTCTTTTTCATCGCGACCAACTTTCTTCTCAATTTCACACCATAAGCTAGACAAATGAGGTTAATTGGATGTAAAATGTTTCAATAAATGAAATCTAATGCATAATGGAAGGTCAGCATTACCTTCCTTAACATGTGTATAGGATACGATTTAATCCAACTACTTTCAAGTTAATAAGAAATCTCCATCTGCAAAAATGTTCACATTTTACTTAATTCTATCAAATATGCTAATTAATTAAAACGAGTACAGGAAGAAATCCCTTCCGAAACATTGATTTGTAAAGAACTTCGTAGCTGTGCTCTTCAATGAATAAAGTACTAAGGAACATATCTTTGTTAAAGGAAATGTTAAATGTTTATGTAAAGTTATTGCGTACTATGCCTATGTTAGAGGTCAAAAAATACCTTTGGGTGAACTACATCTGAATTATTTAAAAATTAAATACTAACTTGCTATGGTCAAATGTCTTGTGCCCAATCAAATTATTCATCATAATCATCATGTTGTGTATAGTAGTAGATTGAAACTAATTCTTAATAGATACGTAGACATCACTTATACTGCTCTATTGAATTGAGATTTCCATCAGCACTCATTAAAAAAGAAAATGTTGGATATTTTTATCTTCAAAATGTTTCTATTTTTGCCATCAAACTTTATCTATATATTAGTCATATCCATCGATTATTCATATCTGTGGCTATTTTTAAAGACAGTATTGATCAAATTTTTATTTTTACTGTGAAAATCATGCTTTTGGTGTGGTCTATACAGTATAATCACATCAATTCTATAATGTTGCCAATTTGTTTCCGAACAATACGGGGATGTTTAGTCAGCGAGCATAAATTTATGTTGATGATAATTTGAGAGTAATAAATTGTCGAAAAGTAGCCTTGGAGGTTGTTTCTTGTGGCAATATTTTACTATTTCTAATTTAGTACAGCTGCGATAATTTTACTGTGGATATTTGTAATTTGATATATTGACAATTTAATGATTGTTAGTGGCAATTTAAAGAGAATTATTAGATGCAATGAAGAAGTAGATTGTGATTACGTACAGATTGACATTGCAAAACTTTTGTTCTTTGTGGGACAATTAGTGGATTATTTAAATAACCCAAATTCGATTTTAGTATAAGCTGTCCCATAATAAAACAATTCATCTATTAAATCACTCAAGTTTAAATTTATGTTGGACGTGAATTTATGTACAAAAATAATTAAGAGAATAGATTTTAATTTAAACTGAATTTCATCCTGGTTGTCTACTCGTCTAATTCTCAAAACTATCTCCTACCTTTCAAATTGTTTATTTTAAAACTGAAAGTATGAAAAGTTTCTCATAGCAACTAGTGTAAAAACCAACTGAAATGGTGAAATGGTAGAGAAAAAAAATTTAATTAAATTTTCATAATCCATTATGGTGTGGATATTATGGAATTAGTGCAAAAATTAAAAGTTGATGAAGCTATAAATTGGTTTAGACATAAGCCATTCATTGTTTTGTATCATCAAAAAATATAAAGATAAACAATAAATTAATCCTTGGAAAATTGCATTAAATATAAAAGTTTTAGATAAAAGTTTCTTAATCGAATCTGACAGGTGATAAGTAAAGGATTATAAACGATATTCGACAAAATTAATTCAAGTTGTATCGTATAAATTAATACTAAACTAAATCTACGCAACATGTGGTTCAAAGCCACTACAACAATTTACATACAATGGCTACTAATGATAAAAACTCACTAATCACTTTGAGACATTGATGTGTCTCATCTTATTCTATTATCAAGATAACATCAACAGACACAAAACTTCTCTAGATTGCGATGATGTTAGTTGATGACTTTTTCATCAAGAAGAAAATGTTCACATCCACAATGAAAATTTACGAAAAATAAGCAGATGAAATAACATAAAGCAACAACAACTGAGATGAAATAATAATAATATATAGACTAAAAGACATTTTGGCACAGGCAAATATTATTGAAATGGTAGAAAGATGATATGCTGCTCGAATACATATGAAATTATTTTTCTCAATTCCCTCTCATTTTCGGATATCTTTAAAATTAAATTTTCTTTTTTCCTCAGTATAAAAAATGTGGGAAATATTGGAAATGTGGGAAAATATGTGTTAAGGTGTTAAGGTCACTTAGCAAGATGAAAGTCTTCTCTAAAGCATGAAACCAAAAAGCAATCAATTCATTAAAATTCAAGGATTAACTTGCTCAAAATAATTATCTCAGTAATAAAGGAAAATTTACACTGGAGTGCATTTTCATAGAATATAATCCAAAATTAATTTGAATCCGTTTTCTTGTGCTTCATTGTTAAAACTTTTCAAAGCTCTAGCAGCAATTTTCGTAATGAACTTTGTAAAAATCAATTAAAACTTTTAAATTACATCATCGATTCTCCTCAACTTTTCTGACTGTGCAAATGTAATAGATACGATCGGAAAAGAATTGGTCTGAAATTGAGAATTATAAATTTCACTGTGTTCATGATGTGATTAAGATAATCTGATCAAAAGTGTTGATATAGACAAGTTTGAACAGTTTTATTGCAAACAAAGAATGTTTTAATCCTAAAATAACTGTGAATAGGTCAGAAATATTTTCTTAAGAGTCAAAATTATGCTCTAAAATCTAAACTTTTTCTTTCTTTTCATTTCAATTTAGCTAATTTAAAATTTGTAACAATGAGAACATTCCTATCAATTTTCATGCTACATACAGCAAAGTTTGGCACAAAAAAAAGTTATTTGAACCATCTTGTTTCATTTAATTTAATTAATTTAATTTGCCTGGTGTGTTTGATATTCAAAAGTATTCGACATATAACCCGAGAGACATACATGTGGTATTTCTATTAAAATAATTCCACAAGACATAGGTTAATCTAACAGTTACTCGGTCTTCTTTGGGGACCAAGCATTTAAGATCCTCGAAACTTTTGGAAGGAAATGTTGCGTTCATGAAAAAAGCTATACTTAAAAACCGGAAAGACAGAAAGACAGATGAACAAAAAGTCGTAAAATAATGTTGAACATGTTGAAGAGATTTTAACTATGATAAAATTGGGTATTCTATTATACCATAAACAAATAATGAAAATAATATGCCTAACGCATTAGAACTGAAGAAACAATTTTGAAAAGTTTTAATGGAATAGCCCATGTACATACTTGATATGTTCAAAAGATTGTAGTGATGAAATTTAATCTAGTATAATGAAAAGTTTGTCTACTACTTGCTCCTTCCAGCTTGAGTTCTGAAGCTTATTTGTGCTCATCTAATTCAAATATTTGTTACATATCTCAAAATCTGAATTTTTCAAGTTTATTAAAGAGAAATATGAAGAAAAAAAATGAGATGAAAAATTCTCTTAATTTTTATCTCAAAAGATAAAGGCCATTAATTAAAGAGGAAGAAAATTTTCTCTGAAATTGGCTGAAATCAAACATCTCACGATCGTTCCTCTCCCCAGTCATATTTAAAATATATGAAATCTCATGAATTTTCGGAATTTATTCCTCTCAAAAAAAATCTATGAGAAAAAAAAATCGGAAGAACTTTCACATTTTGTAAATTTTTCTTCTTCTTTTTCACAATTTTACAAAAAATAAAAAATGCTCAAAGAAAAATTTTTCATTTCGTGAGAGAAACTTTCAACGGGAGGAAATAGGAAAGATGCTATGATCACCAAATGTAGTTTGAGTTGAGCAGCGATCGAATCAAAATATCGAGCAGAATTTTTCATTTCACTTTTTTCGGTTTAATTTTAGAAAAAGAAAAAGAATTTCTTTTTTGTGTAGTTAATAAAAATATAAAAAAAGTGAAAAGAAGAAGAGGAAAATTGGTCATAAATTTTCCAGCGTCTAGTCAACTGTCGTTTATCGTGCGTGTGTATATGATTTCCGGTGTTTCGCGGTTTTAAATTAAGTGAAATTGAATATCTATTACCATTAAATTTTGTATGTGTAACGTGATGATGAGCATTCATGGATGAGATTAAGTTTTTCAGCACTCAATCGTTAATGTTAAAGGGAACTAGCTTTCTCTTTCAGTTTATGTAATATCGAGCATATGGTTACTAATAGCTCTTAAACCGAGCATTATAAAATGTTGTCTTGATATAAACAATTTCTAAATATTTAAAATATCTAGCACAAAATAACTTTAAATCGATTGAATGCTCAAACTACAAGACTCATCCATAGTCATCAAAAATCTATAAAAAATACCAAATATCTTGTGGAAAAGCTGAATGGATTTTTTCAATTTTTTTCTTTGTGTCACAAATTCCTCAGTGGAAAAAATAGATCATTGCGAATAATAACAATAACAATAATTGAATACAGCGTGCGCTTAAAAACCCATAATGAGAAAATTTTCATAAAAATAGTACACAGAACGCCAGCCAATAATTTAGCTCTCGACATAATTGAAGGATATTTTGTGAATTTATAAAACAGAATGAGTAGAAATTGCATGAGAAGCTTCAAAGTATTAAAGCAAACAAAAGTGATGACGGTGATGTTAAAGAAGAAGAAAAATGTATATCCTCTTGCCAGAGAAAAATCTTTTCAGAGCGAGCAATGACATAATTATTTTTGAAGGACTAAAAATATATTGATAATTGGGCATTGTTTCTGTCTTGAGACAGAAATGTTTATATGAAGCAAGAATTGTTTATATAAAAACAAAGCAAAAATGCGGTTTTCTGAATATATCTCGCAAGTTCCTCAAGGTTACAACAGTCTTGCTACGAATAAATTTGATAAAATGATTTCATATTTTCAAAGAGCTGAACGAATTCATAAAAAGTGCTAAAATCATGACAGTTATTGACAATCTCGAGAGCAAGAAAAAAGAAAATGAAGAAGTATCCTACATGTTAGCTCATAACATCAAAAGGAAATTGCATGATAAATTTGTCAAATGTTATTAAAATATGCGGCGAATCATGTAGTCTCTGTATATAAGTAATTTCGATACGGAAATGTTCCTGTCGTATTGGCTCATATGAGACGAACGTTTACAAGTTGTTGGAACTATCTAATTCATTTTGTAAAATATTTTGTAATTCAATGTATGAAAAGTTTTCTCTTTGTTCAGCGAATATTGAGATATACAGGACAACTTTGTTCTCAGCATCATAATCTGAACTTCAATTTCAATTACATTTTCTAAAGCCAATGCATAACCCAAATGTTTCAAGGCTAGCTTTTGAGAATCCAAGAAATTCCAAGTTTAATTAATAATTCTCGAAAATATTAAATTTAAAACAGTTGAGTTGTTTTGACTTATTTAACTGTAAAACTGAACATTCTCAAAAATATTTCAAAATTCAGTTGAAAATATTTTATGCTCAATAAATTACTTGTTTTTGGAATTCCAGTGAACAAATTTATTTAAACATTTTTGCGAATTTTTTTCTCGTCAGTATTTAATGAACAAAATTAAAGCATAAATAAAATTTGCGATACACCAAAAAGTTTTAATAAAGATGAACAAATTATGTAAAAAGAAGAATTTACGAAATAAATTTGAGTTAAAAAACGATACAAAAAGTGGCAAGAGACATAAATCCGTCGACTATTATAAAAATGGTTTTAAGGATTTATAATCTTTGAGATTAAATTAATTCCCATATTCAAAAGTTAGAAAAACTCATTGATATCACTGACATTCTGATTCTTAGCATAACTGTCTGATTTTCTATTATCTTCTTTCCAATCAATGCCACAATATACATACGTGATGGTATCAACTTCGACCAACATATGTATGAGAATAAATTGTGTAGGCGACGGACAAATTGAAAAGGCCGTGATTCGTGTGTGTATAGTCACAGAAGCACGATTAAGCAAACAAACTCACAGATGATCACTTCACTGAGAAAAATTTCTTTTTTTTTTCACAAACATAACAAAAAATTGTATTTTACCTTAGAGGAGAAAAGAAGAAAAGTGAGATACTTAGCTTCATCCACTATGACGCCACTCGTCATCATTGAACGTTACAACTTTTCTTCTTCTTTTTTGTTTCAATCGCATGAAAAAGTAAAATAAAATACTTTTCTTCCCGAAATATAATTAAATGAAAATGAGAATGAAGAGAAGTAGACACTCAAATAATTTATGTGGAACATAGCTACGAAAAAGTTAAACAATATTTTCTTTTGTTTTACATTCCACACAAATGAATAAAAATTAAACATTTGAACAAGGAAGTTTTATTATTTGCTTGTGAATTATATCAATCTGATATCAAAAAGATTTTTGGGTAGAGTCATTTCCTTCAGTATCAGTGTTGGTATTTAAATGTTGACTCCAGAGAGTCATTCGTACAATTTGATTTCGGAAATGGTTACAAATAAGTCAGTTGTAATCAACTTTACGAATCACTTCTAACTTTAGGGATACAAGAATAGAATTTCAATTCGAGTGAGGTATCCTTAACATTTTAGTAGGTTATTAGCAAATCTTAATGAAGAATAAGATTTTGTTGATTCGACTTTATATACAATTCAATTTCCTTCTCATAATTAGGTTAATATAGTTTGTAAATATTATACAATCAGATTATTATCAATAACTGCGTAAATCAGAATTTTAAACGACATCAACCTTACCGACAATAGAAATTGTCTACCTAGAAACACAAAAGTTTCACTTAAAATTTCTTTTTCTATTCGTTAATACGAAATTTTTATCAGACTAGAATCTATGAATATTCAAAATCTACGCTTTAGGTGGTAATTTAATTATGCTTAAGCTGATTATAGCAACAATGTTTGTTCAAAGTGAAATTTGAATAACACGGGAGCTAAAGAGGAAGAAGATTTTTTTGTGTGGTGTTGATAATTCAATATTTAGTGAAACTGTAATAATGCTGATGAAAACGCTATTCAATAGAATTAATTAATTTATGAAGATAGAAATTTCGCTACACATCTTCTATTTTTACTCTCGTATAATCTCTAATTTATCATTATTTAGATGCTTTGGGTAAATTTTTCATCAAGAAATTTGCGAATGAGATGCTTCATTACAGCAAACTATCATCCCTGTTTATATTATTAATATTAATCACTTATCATATATCTTTCTGTGAAAATTCATTCCTCTAATATGCAGTCGTGTTTTATCTTCATTATTTTTGTTTATTTCCTTACTCCCTGAACATCATGCGTCATATCTTAATTGGTGAATTCAAATGAGTTAGCATAGATTAAATGCTTCTAATTTCGGCATTAGGATGAACAAAAATTACTCAGATTGAAATTATGTGAAGCGTTCTTGTGCATAATTTTCCTCTAATTCGATAAGCATCATTTTTGAAACCACAAAACTCATTAAATTATAATTACTACAAAGTTCACATATTTCAGTCTATCAAATGATATTGTGAATATAAAGCTTTCAATCATTAATCTCAATTTTATATGAAAGAAAATAATTAAGATATACGAAAAAATCTCTCTTTACATCTGTCAAAATAAAATACCGACAGATACTTCATCTCATACCCTCTCATACATAAGATAACTCAAAGAAAATCATTTTATTTGAGGAATGTATATACTCATCCATTGATACCAATTCACACGCAAATTTGCCATAAAATAAGAAGACCTGAAAAACATAAAAGAGTATTTCTGACCGGCAAACGTGTAAATGAAATAAAATTCATCTTCTTTAAAGAAAAATCAATCCACTGGGAATGTTACTTCATATGAAATCCATATTTTTGAGCTTCAAATGCCAAAATCTCTACTAACTCTTTCGTCTTACACTCATTTTATGATTGAAATAAAAAAGTGATAAAAATAGTGAAGGAAAGTATGTTTGAAGCTGATAAATATCTTTAGTCTTGAATGTACACACAGCTGTGATGTAAATATTTCTAATCAATGTGTACTGAAGAAAAACAAATTTTTCCGATCATTATGAAACTTTTCTTGTCTGGCAACTTTTTTTCACGGAAACTTTCCCATTTAAATAACTTCCACTTCTTTTTTTACTTCTCATGATGTAAAGTTGAAAACTTGAGAGTAAATAAAAGAAATTGAATGGAAATGTGAAAATAATTTTGAGAGTGCACTTGATGGTGTTTGCAATTGACCTAGAAATATCTCTAAAATAGTATTGCAGGAACAGTCATTTATGATTTGCGTTGGAATTAAATTTCACCTTCAAAAAGAAAAAGATTTAATTAAAATTTCTTCTGACTTTGCTCGTATGCTTCTTGAACTATTTATTTCATGCATTATTTTCATTAATCATAACGTCTGTCACATCATGATATGCTCTCCTAAATCCTTCATATGAGAATGATACTAAATCTTTCAGTTAATATTCTGACATTTCTCCAACATTGTATGTTATTATCATTAGAACTGATATCGAGTTTTATCCTTCTTCGTATTCATGCAATATGATACATACAAGCTTTAATCTTTTCAAAATGCCTGAGGAAAATAAGGTTTAAGCTGTTAATTTGATGTATATGACCCTTGAAACACCTTAAGGATAATTCTAGAACAATCTCAAAATAATCTGTCGATTGAACCATAAAGTGTGTTTTCAATAAGCTCAAACATTAACAAAAAAATTGAGACAACAATTTTTTCACACAAAATGTGCTGAACAATACCTTTTTATAGCTACAAAGATATTACATCAAAATCGAAATTTAATACACTTAATTACACTCATAAAATATTCATGAATATTTTCAAAATGTTTAATCAAATTAGTAAAAATTTATAAAATTAATCATTAATGTGAAAAATTCATCATTCTCATAAAAAGGACCTTAATTTCTTCCTCATGTATTAAATTTTCTGAGAAAATGGGTCTAGTAATAAGTCAAATGAAGCCTTAAATTTCATAATTTTTTCCACCCAATTATTTGATGTTTTCACAAAATGTTGAAATGTTGATTTTTAAAATCAATCAACTTTTTTCAAAACATCTTGTAACGACCGGGATCTTTCGGGATAAGCTGTAAAGTGAACGACATTGTTTGCTGCTTGATTCTTGCTATAATGCATGTGTCATCCACTTCGTACTGACCGTGACGGCAATATATCTAAGACATATGAACGCAAACTTTGTATAGACTTGTAGCTGCAACATCATCACATTATTCATATGATTCATATGATGAATTATTTAAAGTGGTGAAAAATTGTGAAAATAATTTCAAAAATGAGAGCGTGGCGATAAATGAAAGAAAAGAAAACGGGAAAAAAATTTCATTGAGTTCTGTTTGCATCATTCATCTTCGGTTATGAGAGAAAAAAAAGGCAAAAATAATTTAATAGTAAATTTCCATATTGCATAATGTAATATTTTTGCAATCAGCTTTTCCACAGTGTGCAATTGAAAATATGAAAGGTATTTATTTTCTTTTATAAAAATTTATTTACATGAATCGCAGCATAATGAGTACATTATAAGCAGAGATCAAGAATGAAATATTGGAATCATAAATTATTGTAGTTTCTGCTCATTAGTCATTATGACATCATCAATGAAATTAAATTGAAAAAACGCTTTTGTCTCATTTGTGTACGTCTGTCGCGCGGTAGACGAAGAAGATAAATTTTTTGTTTGAAAAAAGAAAAATCATAAAATTTGATATTTGAAAAATGGGAAGCAACTGCTGTAAGTCTAATCCTGGTGATAAAATATATAGCACTGTGTCATCAACTTCGTCTGTGTATTTGAAAAGGTAATTAAATATTTATGAAGGTATAATCTGATGGGTAATTTTTAATGCTAATTTGTTGTTGATTTTACTAATTTGATCGTGCATTTATGCTTTTTTTTGATGAATCTTTTTCAAGATAAATGTGAAATTTTATAAATTTCATAATCGATTTAAATATTCAATGATTCGAAAACTGAGATAATTTCTTTACTCAACTTGGTTAATCAACTACCTCAAAAATAAAACATACAATTACCACCTGTAGTATCAATCCTAAAAATTCAATTATATATGTATGTGAATGATTCTAGATTGAAAGTTTGAGAAAATTAAATTAAATTTAAAATTCACTTTTTCATAAAAATAATTTCCCAGTGGAAACATTCGTAGATGTTAATTCACATTACCGAGTTAAATGCTCACGAGAGAAAATATCGGAAATGAAAATTGAGAATTATTCTTCTTCATATTCTCATATAAACGAGTACTTGGTATAAGCCAATATCCATTATAATACTTAGCTGGAAAATGCTCTTAATATTGCTTCAGTGCTGTTATTACAATTGGAACTGCATTCATTTATGTGCTCATAATTTTTTATAACTTTGTAGGACAGAACCTATTACTTAATAGTATTACAACAAATCAACATAAATGAAGCTTCAAAAATGTAATTTATTTACTCACAAAGTCAGTTGCTAAATATCTTTCATCGCTCAACATATGAACTTGCTGTTCATATGAATTGAGTGGGTAAATATTGTGCTATTTTTATGGCAAATTCATTTTTGTACGATTTTGAAGGATTATTTTTTGTACGAAATATGTGTCATAAACATGTCGGGGATGAAGTCAGATAAAAAAAGAAATGCTTAATCCCAAATATATTGTAGATGCCTACACTTTTGAATTAGAATAAGAATCCATGACACATTTTAAAACAATTTCTTTAATCATCCAGAACAGAATCTATGACGTCAGATCGTTGTAAAAATAAAATTCATTTCCGTTCATTTAAAATCACGATGGAATGAGGAAAGAAAATTGAAATCTCAATTGCACAATGGGTAATGATGGCAAAATGATGGTTCATTAAAAAGGTCTATTCTCGTCTTTATGACTTCCATTAAAAGAATTTCCGAAAACACTCCAAAAGGTAGATATGACTTTTATTGTGGTCATAAATATTCAAACATTAAACTTTTCACAAAGTTCAATTGTGACTGTAAAAAATATTTGGTGGCATGATTGTGATTTGATTGAATGACTTGCGTGGTTGCGATTATGAGTTTCTGTATCTTCAGCATTTGATGGTCTATAACTTAAAAAAAATATAAATGGTTACAGGAGACTACAGAAATGATAGATGGGGAGAATGCCACATGCTCAAAACTTTTTGGCATTTTCATCACTGAATTAATCCCACAAAAAATCTACAAATTGGCATTACGAAATCATAAAACAAAAAACTTACTCATCACATTTTTCTCTCCCTATTTTTAGGACACGGGATGGCAAGCCAATAACAAATTCAGAAAAATTCAAAGTCACAAAAACAAAAAATGCTATTCAGTTGGCAATACAACACGTGCAGCGTGATGATGCCGGTCACTATACATTATATGCAAAGACAGATACTGGAGAGACATCTCAAAAAGACATTGAATTACTGGTTGAAGACCGTTCATTTGGTGATAATCCGCCTGTTTTCCTAAGACGTCTCAATGATCTCGCGGTAAAAGTTGGCACACGAACGCGCTTACTGGTGGAAATAAGAAGTGCAACTGATGTTCGTGTGACATGGTACCGTAATGATAGGAGAATTTGTGAAAATGATCGGATTAATTTTGTCAATGAAGGCTCATTCTACTGTCTAGAGATCTCATCAATTACTTTAGATGATGGTGGAAAATGGATGTGTATGGCTGAGAATTTGGGTGGTAGAAATTCATGCTTGGCTACGTTAAATGTTTTAGGTAAGCATCTAATTAAATAGCTTTTTTAAGACATTCTTAAATCAATTCAAAAAATTTATTTTACAGTACCAAAAGCTTACAAAGCCCCAGAATTCGTAGAGGAACTTCGTGCAATTCTCACAGAACAAGGCACAGTATCATTAGAATGCAAAGTTGTCGGTGTTCCAACTCCAATACTTCGATGGTTCAAAGATTCAAAAGAAATAAAGGCTGGTGATGTTTTTGCACTTACAGCGAATCCCGATGACTTAACGTCACTGGGAACATACACATGTGAAGCAGTCAATTGCATGGGTAAAACTTATTCAAGCTCTAAACTACACATTTCGGGAAAAACTAGTCGAGAAAGTTCATTACAACCGTCTAGTAAGCTTCATGGACCACCACCAATTTTTACATCAGAACTGAAAGATATCAATTCAAAAATTGGAGATTCAATAGCATTAGCATGTCAAGTGATGGTTCCACCATGGCCAAAATCTGTCACATGGTATAATAAAGAAGGTAAAATTGAATCAAGCGAAAAATACAAATTAATTGAGGATGGAATGGGTTCATATATTCTTGAGATAAAGCCAGCCGAATACAGTGACGAAGGTGAATGGAAATTTGTGGTTGCAAGTAATGAAGGAACAGTATCAATATCAACATGCTCTGTCCATATGGATATACCAAAGAATTACCGCAAACCACGTTTTATGGAAAATTTAAAAGCAATTCTAACTGAAGAGGGTCTTGTGTCATTCGAATGTAAAGTAGTTGGTTTTCCAACTCCATTATTGCGATGGTTTAAGGATGGCCACGAATTAAAGCCCGGTGATGTTTATCAATTAACCGGAACAAATTCATTAGGTTCATACAGTTGTATTGCTAGAAATTGTATGGGAGAAGCGTGTAGTTCTGCTGTATTAACTCTTGAAGACATTCAAAATCAACTCAATGAAAATGAAAGAATTGAGTTGCAGCAAAAGAATCAACCACCAAAATTCATCAAAGGATTGATGAGTTGTGACACTAAAATAAATGAAGAATTTAAATTTACAGTTCAAATTAAAGCTTCAACAGAGCCTGTATTTTCATGGTTTCGTGATGATTTGCCCATTGATAAGACTAATGAGCGGTATGAAATTTCAGCAGAAAAAGTCGGATTTTGCCATTTGACAATCAAATGTGTTGAATTTGTTGATCAAGCTGAATGGAAGTGTGTTGCAACGAATGAATTTGGACATTCTACATCAACATGCTTCTTAAAACTTCAAATTCCGAGACATTACAAAAAGCCCAGATTTTTGGAATGCCTTCGCGCTGTATTGACAGAAGAAGGTAAGAATATTTAATAACCCAAATTTATTATGCTATATATTTTTATATCATCATTATTTAATGTCTTCCAGGTGCCGTAAATCTTGAATGTAAAGTTATTGGCGTTCCACAACCAACACTTCGATGGTTTAAAGACGGTGTTGAGTTAAAGCCAGGTGATATTCATCGTATTATATCTGGTAAAGATGGTGAATGTAGTCTCGGAACATATACATGTGAAGCACGCAATTGTATGGGTGTAGTTACAAGTTCAGCAACACTTCTTGGTTATGAGGAGAACTATAAAAGCATTCCTAAACCAGAGCCTGCTAATATTTTACAAAGAAATTTGTCGCTTTCAACAATTCATGAAGAGAGAACATCACAGCTGTATGACACACCAATGGGAGACATTACAGTCGATGAAAAAGGTGATGTTTCATTCTCATTCGATGGAAAGGAAGTTTCAGTCTCATTATATGAAACACCCGACTTGACGGAAGAGGAAGCACTGCAAATCGTTGAAATGTATGCTGATCAAATTTCAGAGCATGTTACAGAACAGAATATTGTAGAATTACCGCCATTAAGATTTGTAAAGGAAACGACACAATCAGGAAACCTCCTTATGGAAGCTGTTGTAATCGACGTCTCACCTGATTACTTCCCGCCAGAGGAAGATATGAGAACGGAAGCTGATATGGAAGATATTTCTGTCGTAGATGCCTTGTCACAAGCCTTTGAGGATCCGCTCTCAGAGCAATCACTTTCAAAACGACGACGAAAGGAAGAATCGCTCAAAAGTGGTGAAGTGGAAGAATTTTTCAGTTTATCACAATCAAAGCAAACAAAGCCATTATCTGTTTTGGAAAATTATGTCGTTGAAGAAGCACACAGTGATGAAGAAATTACAGAAACTGATTTACAAACATTTGAAAGTGCCAAAAGTTCTGAAAAAGGAGATTCAGATAAGCAAAAGAAAATTATCAAATCTGATGATTCTTTACAAGAACAGCCACCAAAATTACCACCAAGAAAACGGACAACAGCTGATAGTAAAAGTAAAGATGATGATTCAGTTTATTTACAAGACATCTCTGGCGAGCAAGGCGATGGACTCAAAACTCAAACGAAGAAGAAAATTGATGTCAAAACAGTTACAATTAACAAATCAATAATCGAGAAAGTAATTAAGACAGTTATAATTGTCAAGCAGCATTTAATTGCAGTTGAAAATGAGGTCATTGCACAATCATCATTAATGATGTCACCAACATCGGGTGACAGCAGCATTGGTATTGTTAAGAGTGTACTTGAACCAATTAATGCAATTGAATGTAAAGTCAATGAGTATAATGGAGAACAGAATGTTGACAATTTAGTAGAAAATTTGATGCCGGACTTGAAGAGTTTGAATCACGGATTGAGTATCATTGAAAAGTGTGTTGAAATGGATTCTGAAGGGAAAACATTAGTTCAACGGACAAGTGTTTGTGTAATTGAAAGCGTTGGCATACAAACGTTAGCATTTTTAGAAAGCCTTAAGCAAGTGTGTCTTCATAATGTCCAAGGATCCTTGCAAAATGAATCTCTGCTGATAATTAATGACATGCAGACTGGAATCCATATAACAGAAGATACAATTAAATCACAAACACTCATTCAAGAAGCCTCAGCACTTGAAGCATCTCAAAGGGTTTCCGAGACTGTAGCACAAATGCAACAAAATGTGCCAGAAACCGTGCCACTAGAAGTTGTTACAACAGCTGAGCTGCCAAAGGAAGCAAACTCATTCAAGTTACTCTGTCGTTATATTCTCAAATTTCAAGAGATTCTTGAGACTTCTCAGCAAAGTGACGTGAAGAAAGAAACATTGGCTGAAATCCAGAAGCCTATTATTGCAATTCAAAATGAAATTCAGTCAATCGAAGAGAAAATATCAAAGAATAGCTTAAAAGATACAATCGAAGAGAAAATTTCATTTAAAATTCTCGATACAGTCTCACCACCACTTTATGAACTCAATAAATGTTTCGAAGCAATCAGTAAAAATGTCGAGAGCGGAAATAAAAGCCCAAAAATTCTCGATCCATTTATTCTTCCGCTACAAGAAATTCAGACAGGCCTCGCACTCATTGGACATGAAATCGATAGTGGATTTATTAAAAAGGAATCTCCCATTGATACTGAAGATAATCAAAAATTAATTAAGAATGTTTCACAGAATGTCATTTATGTTGAAAGTAATATTGAAAATATTCGTGACAGTACAAGCATGACTGTCTACGACTCATTAATTCAATTGAAAATAACAATTTCAACTCTGGTTGAAAAAATTACTCGAGAGCCATTGACGAAGGGAAATTTGCAAATCATTTATGCATTAAAGATTCCGCTTGAAGAATTAAATTATTGTTTCCGACATATTGAGGAGCGTTCCACGTCCGGAAGTTTAAGAGATCTTCTTGATCCATTAAATAGTCTAAAGGAAAATATGGAAGTTGTTGAGGAAAAATTAAGACAAATGAGAATATCAAGCAATGTTGAAGATATAAAGAATATCAAGAGCTTAGTTGATCAATGTGATGCAGAAATTCAACTTTTTGACATCATTCAGCTTGATCATCAAGAAAGAGTTAATCAACAACGAATGTTGGAGCAACAACTTTCTGAACATTCACAACATCTCTCGGAAATGCAACAACGAAGCCTTTGGGCTCAAGAGAAATGTGATGTTCTCACAAATGTACAAAAAAATATTGTCAATATACAAGAAATAATTGGATTTGAAAATAATCAATCGTTTAGTGAACAATTGTCAACTTTAAAGACACTCGCAAATCCATTACGAGAATTGTCAAGACAAATTGCAAATATTCGTGAGGAAATTCTCCTCGAAAATGTAAACGACATCTCAATTAATGACTATAAAGCGATCCTCAAGCTTGCCAATCCGATAAGAGAAATTTGTCAGCAATTGGCAGTAATCACAAAAGCAAGCACATTCGAATCAGCACAAATGTTCTCAAGCACAAAATCAGATCACGATAGTTTGAAATCTCTTGTTGTTTCACTCGCAGAACTTCGTAATCGCATCGCTACAATACAGCATGAGTGTATAACTCTTGATGAGATTCAAGGAGAGATTAGTTATCCACAAATAAGCTTAAAAACTGCACGTCCATTAGAAGAATTAAGAATGCGTGTTGAGGAAATAATACACAATATTGTTGAGCCTGATGAAATTTCTACAACATTGGATGATGTCTCAGTCATGAAAACCATGTCAGAAATGTCAGATGAAGTGAAGGTTGAAAGTTCACATCATGTAGTCAAGGTTACAGAAACGAAGGTTGAAACAGCATACATTGAAGATAAGAAGGAGGAAAAAGTTATTGAAATCAAGCAACTTGATGTGGAAGCTTCTGACATTGATGAGAAAAAATCACGAGAAAGTCAACAGCATGTTGATATTAAAACGGATGTTGAGACAGCTGAAAAGATTGAGAAGGTTGCAGATAAAGTAGACGAGACTGGCAAGGTTTCAGAAGAAGAATCATCAAAAATAATTGAGGCTTCAAAACAAGATGTTTTCGAGCCTCAAGACCAAAAGTTCTCAATGGAAATTCAAACCCATCTGATAAAAATGAAAGAAGAAATGGAAACAGTTATGATAGCTGTTCAAAATATGCGACGACCAACTACTGAAGTTCAGACAATTGAGAAGGAAATAAAAAGCGTCCTTGAACATGTTTCAAGCTTACCAAATAATCTGGATGAAATGAATAAAATCATTAATGTAATTGAAACTGCTGAAAAGTCTATTGCAAGTAGAAAAACTTCCGACGTTATTTTGGTAAAGTATAATTTAGAGTCATTGAAAAAGACACTTAAAATCATTATCAAGACAATTTATCCTGACCATGATATGAAGAAGGAAGAAATTCAAGAAAAATTGGAAGTAATTGAACAAAAAGTAGAATCCAAAGAAGTACAAATTGTAGACGAAAGTAAACATTTAATTTCGGAACCAGCAGTAGATGTAAAAGACGTTAATACTTCCATTACTCAAGCTGAAGATCAAGTCAAAAAGGTTAAAATTCTCATCAAAAAAATCTCAACAATTCCTGAACTTCAAGCTGTTGAACAAGAACTTGAAATTGCATTTGAAAATCTTACTGATATTGCAACCAATCCAGATAAATTTGATAAAGCAATTGAAGTTATTAATGTTGCTGAATCAAAACTTATGGCTGAAAAGTCTACAGATTTAGTTGAAATTCGTGAAAATTTTGCAACATTGAAGCAAATTCTAATAATTTTAAAGAGCTCTGTAAGTCAACAACATGCAAAGGTTGAAAATATTAAAGAACATGTTCAAACCACTGAAGTGCAGATTGTTGAAACATCTAATGACTTGAAGATTGAAGAAACGAATGATGCAAAAATAAAAGAAGTTACATCTGAAAGAACTGAATTGACAGAAAAGCATGTAATTGCTGAAAAAGTTGAAAGCATAGTTGATCAAACGTCTTTAGGTCATTTGGAAACTGAAGCTGTTGAATTCAAACCTTTAGAAATTATTGAAATTAAGTCAGAAGAACTTAAAATACTTGAAGAAAAAGCACCAGAAATGACAAAAACTGAAACATTTGTTGTTGAAACTATTCAAGATGTTTCGAAAGATGAAAGTAAATCTGAATCAATAATAACAAATGTGACAGAAAAACAAGTTGAAGAATTAAAAATAACCGAAAATCAATCAACAGAAACAGCAGTATCTACAACTGAAGTCACTGTTACTGCTGAAAGTGTGGTTGTCACTGAAAGTGCTGTTGTTACTGAAAGTGCAAAAGAGACAATAACTACAGAAACTAAATTAGAAATCAAAGAGCAAGTAGAAGCTATTGTTCAAGAAGAAGCTCAAACAGCAACACAACAAATCCTTCCAGAAATTCAAGAATATCTCACCAAAGCAAAGGAGAATATTGAGACAGCTACAATTTCAATCAAGAAAGCTCGCCGTCCTACAGATGAATTAAAAGCTGCTGAAAAGGAATTGTCAACAATCTTGGAAAGCATTTCAGACTTGCCACAAAACCAACAGCAAATTGAAAAGGCAATTGAAAAAATTGAAGCTGCAGAAACGTCATTATCAGCAAGAAAAACTAGCGATATTGTGATCGTGAAGGAAAATTTAGTTTCACTTAAAAAATCATTAATAGCCCTCAATAATACAGTAAAAGCCCAAAAAGCTGAAGTTAAAGATATTCAAGCTAAACCACATAGTGCTGATATCGAAATTGCTGAAATCAAAGAAGAACTTAAAATTGTTGAAAGCAGTCTTGAGAGCACAAAAGTTGAAGAAATCAGTTCAGAGACTATTAAAGCTGTTGAAAAGCCTGTTGAAGTTTCTGAAATAAAGGAAGCTGATGTAAAGGTATCACAACCAGTTGAAGCACCCGAAATAAAGGAAGCTGATGTCAAAGTATCACAACCTGTTGAAGCTCCCGAAATAAAGGAAGCTGATGTAAAGGTATCACAACCTGTTGAAGCTCCCGAAATAAAGGAAGCTGATGTCAAAGTATCACAACCTGTTGAAGCTCCCGAAGTAAAAGAAGCTGATATCAAAGTATCACAATCCGAAATTCAGACAGAACTGGCATCTACCAAAGTCAAATTGGAACCTGAAATTGAGCAAAGCCTCACAAAAACCAAAGATGAAATTGAAACTGTTACTATGGCAATCAAAAAAGTAAGAAGAACCACTCCTGAATTAGAGTCTATTCAAGGTGAATTAAACGTTGCACTAGAAAATATATCAGAACTTCCAGAAAATGTTCAGAAAATGGAGAAAATTATTGAATCAATTGAAAAAGCAGAAGCTGCAATTGTGTCAAGAAAAACAAGTGACATCGTTCTTGTCAAAGAGTGCTTATCCAATTTGAAACAATGTCTGATCACATTAAGCACCACTGTAAAGTCTCATAAAGTTGAAATTATTGAAGCAAAACCTAAAGCTCAAGTAGCTGATCTTTTAATTTTCGAGACTTCTGAAGAATTGAAGATAGTGGAGTCAAATGAATGTATTGCTGACAAAGCTGAAAGTTCAATTTCTGAAGAAGTAAAGGAAGCAATCGTCGAGAAAGTTGAACAATCAATTGTTGAAAAAACAGTTTCTGAGAAAGTTGAGGAACAAATTATTGAAAAAGTTGAGGAAGCAATCGTTGAAAAAGTTGATACAAAGACTACCGAGACTATTCAAAATGAAAAAGTGACAGAGATTTTACAAATTAAGGAGGTAGAGGATAAATTGATTGAACCTATTCAAATTGTGGAACAGAAATCATCTGAAACAATAGAGCTTGATAAATGTCTTGAAAAATCCAAGGAAGAGATTGAGCACACAATTGAATCTATTCACAAAGTTCGTAGAACAACGCCTGAAATTCAAGCCATTGAAAGACAATTGTCTGCTACTTTTGAAAATGTCAAGGATATACAAAATAATGACAAGATCATTGATGAAATTTTAAATAAAATTGAGGCTGTCGAAGAGTCGATTGCAATAAGAAGAACAAGTGACATTTCTAATTTGAAAGGAAATTTAACAAATTTGAAGCAATGCTTAGTTACTTTGAGAACTGTTATCGTTCAGCACAATGCTCAAGTTCAAACAGTTCAAGCTCAACCACAACAAGCTGTCATTAGTGTCATAGAAAGTAAAGAAGAATTACAAATTACTGAACCATGTGAAGAAGAAAAGAAGGAAGTAATAAAATCAGATGACAAAACTAAAACAATTGAGTCACAGTCAGCTGTTGAATCTTCCGATGTACAAAAGATTGAAGAAATTAAAGAGGCACAAGTTGAAAAATTGCCGGAAATTATTGATGAAATTACTGTCTGCCTAACAAAAACTAAAACTGAAATTGAAAATGTTACAGCATCAGTTAAAAAAGTACGTCGTCCGACATCTGAACTTCAAGTAGCCCAAGAGCAACTTATCACTGTACTTGAAAAACTTGAAAATCTTCCAAAAGATCCCGAGCAGATTGAGAAAGTTATTGCAACAATTGAACAGGCAGAAGCTTCTTTGATATCAAAGAAGACTAGCGATAATGTTCTTGTAAAGGAAAATTTGACAACGTTAAAGCAAGCTTTAGTATTGTTGAGTTCTGCTGTGAAAGCACAGAAAGTTGAGGTTAAAGATCTTTCGCAAATATCTCAGATTCCTGACTTTAAAATCATTGAGTCTTTAGAGGAATTGAAAATTGTTGAATCGAATGAAAATTTAGCTGAAAAAGTTGTGGAAGAAAAGATTATTGAGAAAGTTGAAGAAAAAATTGTTGAGAAGGTCGAGGAAAAAATTGTTGAAAAACCAACAACAACTGAAGCACCAGAAATTCTCAAAGATCAACCTCAAAAAGAGTCAGAAAAACAAGATGAGCAGACAATTTCTGAAACTAAAATCGCTACACAAGAATCTACCGAATCAGTTGAGCTTCAAAAATGTCTTGAAAAATCAAAAGAAGAAATTGGACAAACTATTGAGTCGATCAAAAAGGTTCGACGTTCAACACCAGAAATTCAAGCTATTGAAAGACAATTATCTACAACATTTGAAAATGTCAAGGAAATTCCAAATAATGAAAAGATTATCGAAGATGTTTTAAGTCAAATCGAAGCTGCCGAAGCCTCTATAACAATTCGAAAAACAAGTGATATTGTTTTACTGAAGGAAAGCTTCTCAACTTTAAAACAATCTTTAGTAACGTTAAGGTCAGTAATTGTTCAACAAAATGCACAAATTAAATCAATTGATTCAAAACCACAACAAGCTGAAATGAGCGTTATTGATACTAAAGAAGAATTAAAGATAGTAGAGCAAGGAAAGGAACTTATTACAGAAGAAAATTCAGCCACAAAAGAGTTCACAATAGTCGAAGATGTGACAAAATCTGATGAACAAAAGCCGGTTGAAGAACCAGTTATTGAAAAGCCCAAATTAGTCGAAGATGTGACAAAATCTGAAAAGCAAAAGCCGATTGAAGAACCAGTCATTATAGATCTTAAAATCAACGAAAATGAAACAATATCTGAAAAGCAAAAGCCAAATGAAGAACTAAAAGACATTAAATTAGAAAAGGTCAAGGATTTAAAATCAGAGGAGGCTAAAATTGAGGAAGTAGTAGCACCAATTGAGGAAACAAAACCAGAAAAAGAGATAACTAAGATATCTGAAGCTACAACACAGCAAATTGTTCCCGAAATTCAAGAATGTCTCACGAAAACTAAAGAAAATGTTGAAACAGTCACGATTTCAATAAAGAAAGCACGTCGTCCTACAGATGAATTGCAAGCTGCTGAAAAGGAATTGACAATATTACTCGAAAATATTTCCCAATTACCACAAAATCAGCAACAAATTGAGAAGGTTATTGAAAAAATTGAGACAGCGGAAGCTTCTTTAATTGCAAGAAAAACGAGCGATATTGTGTTGGTAAAAGAAAACTTAAACTCATTAAAGCAATCATTGGTTACTCTTAATAATACAATTAAGGCACAAAATATTCAATTATCAACTGTTACGGAAGTACCACAAATTGCCAATTTACAAATTATTGAAGTGTCTGAAGAACTGAAAATTGTTGAATCTAATGAAAGTCTTGCTGAGAAGGTTGAAGAGAAAATTAATGAAACGAAAATAGATGCTGAAAAAGTTAAAGATGTTAAGGAAATTGAAAAATCAGTGAATATTCAAGAAACGTCAAAAGAACAAGCTGTAGAGACGTCTGCAGAAACCAAGCCACAAGATGAAAAACTTAAGATTGATGAGCAAATTATCGATCAAAAACAAGAAACTTCTGAGAATATTAATGTCGATTTTTGCATTAAGCAATCAAAAACGGAGATTGAAAATACAATGGCATCAATCAAATCTGCAAAACGTCCAACCCCCGAACTTCAAGCTACCGAAAAAACTCTTTCACTTACACTTGAAAAAATATCAGAACTCCCAAATGATGAATCACTGATCGAAAAGGCTTTATCATCAATTGAAAGTGCTGAAGCTTCATTAATTGCTAAGAAAACTAGTGATATGGTATCAGTAAAGCAGCATTTGAGCAATTTGAAAGAATCTTTTGTTACATTGCAAAATACAGTCAAAACTCAAAAATCAACAGTATCAGATGTTAGTGCAACTAAGCATACAGCAGATTTAGATATTATAAAACCATCAGAAGATCTCAAAATTGTGGAGTCAAATGAAAATATTGCTGCAACTGCTCAACCTGTAGAAAAAATTATTGAAAAATCAAAAGTTGAAATTGAAAATGTCGTGGAATCAATTAAAAAAGTACGTAAGCCTACAGTTGAATTGAAGTCAACAGAAATAGAGCTTGTAACAGCACTTGAACATTTAACTGACCTTCAAAATGACGAGAAGAAAATTGAGAAAGTTATTGAGTCAATCGTAGCAGCTGAGACTTCTCTCACAGCAAAGAAAACAAGCGACGTAGCACTGATAAAAGAAAATTTATCGCAATTGAAAGAATCTTTGACAACTCTGAAAACAAATGTTGAGGAACTCAAAGTCAATATTACTGAAACACCAACTGTTGATGTCAAAGTATTGGATCTTCCAGTTGTTGAAAAATCAAGTGATTTGAAGATTGTTGAATCAAATGAAGATCTTACAGTAACAGATGAAACACCCAAAATTGAAGAGCTTGAAGGTGTCCAAATAGTTGAGAGTGAACAGTTAACGGAAGTGACATTAAGCCTTGCAAGTGCACGAGATGAAATTGAAAATATTATGTTTGCTATCCGCAAAGCTCGTCACCCACCATCGGAAGTAAGTGCAGTGGAAAAGATTCTCACTTCTGCATATGAGCAATTATTTGAGCTTCCAAAGGATGAGACATTTATTGATAAAGCTATTGAGTCGATTGAACTTGCAGAAATATCGTTGGTACCACGTGGAGCTGGTGATTTAATTGTCATTAAAAATAATCTAGGAACAGTAAAAGAGTCATTGATAAAGATAATTAGTTTCAAAAATCCACAAAAAGCAGAATCTCTTCTTCACGAACTTCAAAAACCACAAATTGCTAAAGTGTCTGAAATACAAGTAGAGAAACAAGTTGAAGAAGAAAAGCCACAAGAATTGACAAGCAAACAAAAGCTTGAAACTTTAATCGAGAAAACAGTTGACTCGATTAGAAATTCACGTCGACCTATACCGGAAGTGCAAGCAATAGAGAAGGAATTTACACTGACATTTGAAAAAGTAAGCAATCTCGAAAATGACAAACAGGAAATTGAAAAAGTTATTGAATTGATTGAAACGGCTGAGATATCACTTGCTGCAAAACGTACAAGCGATGTAGTTTTGATAAAGGAAAATCTTGCACTTGTTAAGGAAGTACTGAACACTCTCAAATTGACAGTACAATCGAAACCAATTGAAATTATTGAGTTGCAGCAACAAAAACCAGAGCAAGCTATTATTGTGGATGAAAAATTGAAAAAAGAAGAATTGGAAAAGGAAATTGTTGATAAAAAATCTGTAGAAAAACAACAAAAAAGCATTGAATTGGAGGAAAGTGAGGCAAAACTTCCATTGCAAGCTGAAATTCAAGAAACACAAAAGCAGCAATCCAATGAGAATGTTGAGAAATTGAAAACAGAAATCGTTAGTACAGTTGAATCAATAAAGAAAGTTCGTCGTCCAAATACAGAGATTCAAGCAGTTGAGAGAGAATTAACAATGGTTATTGAACATGTAAATGAACTGCCAAATGACGTAAAGAAAATTGAAAATGTCATTTCAATCATTGAAAACACAGAAGCTTCATTGATCGCCAAAAGAACTAGTGACATAGCTGTGGTGAAAAATAACTTATCAGAATTGAAACAAACCTTGAATATTATTAAAACTGCAGTAAAATCAAAAACAGTTGAAATTGATGAAATTAAAGTTCCTGAAATTTCACAAGCCGAACAGAATATTGTGCCGGATTTATTGAAAGAAGTAAAAGAAGAAATAATTGAAAAATCCAAAGCCCCAGTTATTGATAGCGCACAAACAGAAAAACCAATGCCTAATGAAGAACCTAAATCAAAGACTGAAGAAATTGTCGAGCAATCGAAAGTTGAAAAACTGGATGAAACCCTTAAAGAAATTCCAAAGATTGAAGAAATTTCATTGAATAAAGACCTAGGGAACCTTAAATCAGATATCGAAAGCTCAATTAAGTCTATTAAGAAAGCTATTCGTCCAACATCTGAACTTGAAGATACTGAGAAGATCCTTTCAATGGCATTTGAAAATGTTTCTGAATTTTCTGGAAAAGTGGAAGATGTTCAAAAAGCTATCGAATCAATCATTGTAGCTGAAGTATCTTTAATTGCAAAAAGATCAAGTGATATGATTGTTGTTAAAAATTGTCTTGGAAACTTGAAAGAGAAGTTGACAGTAATTAAGAATAATTTGAAACCTCAAAAACTTGAAGCAATTAAATTAGAGGCACCACAAATCGCAACAATTGGAGATTTGAATGAAAAACCACAAGAAGAACCCAAGAATGTCGAAGAAAAGCCTAAAGAGGAACCAAAGAAGGTCGAAGAAAAGCCTAAAGAAGAACAAAAGAAGGTCGAAGAAAAGCCTAAAGAGGAACAAAAGAAGGTCGAAGAAAAGCCTAAAGAGGAACCAAAGAAGGTCGAAGAAAAGCCTAAGGAGGAACAGAAGAAGGTCGAAGAACAGCCTAAAGAGGAACCAAAGAAGGCCGAAGAAAAACCAAAAGAAGAACCAAAGAAGGTCGAGGAACAGCTTAAAGAGGAACCAAAGAAGGTCGACGAAAAACCAAAAGAAGAACCAAAGAAGGTCGAAGAAAAGCCTAAAGACGAACCAAAGAAAATTGATGAAAAACCTAAAGAAGAACCAAAGAAGGTCGAAGAACAGCCTAAAGAGGAATCAAAGAAGGTCGACGAAAAACCAAAAGAAGAACCAAAGAAGGTCGAAGAAAAGCCTAAAGAGGAACCAAAGAAAATTGATGAAAAACCTAAAGAAGAACCAAAGAAGGTCGAAGAACAGCCTAAAGAGGAACCCAAGAAACCAGAAAAACTTCCTGCCGAGCTTACCAAAATTAAAATTGAAATTGTCGATACAATTGATTCTATTAAGAAGATTCGTCGTGCAACATCTGAATTGACAACTACCGAAAGTGAGCTTAAATCAGTTCTTGAACATATTAAGGAAATTCCAAATAATCAACAAGAAATTATGAAAGTTATTTCTTCGATTGAATCTGCAGAAACATCTCTTGCTACCAGAAGAACAAGTGACATTATGGTAGTAAAGGAGAAATTGAATTCATTAAAAGTCAGTTTGTCATCATTTAAGAGCGCTGAAAAAATTGTTGAAGAGAAAATTGAAAACTTGACAGAACAAGCTGAAGTGAAAGAATCTTCAACTAAGTCTGAGCAAGACAAACCAAAAGAAGACAAGGTTGAAATTGTTATTGAGCCTAAGCAGGAAGAAAAAGCACCAGCAAAATCTGATGAATCTAAATCCGTAGAAGTTGATAAAGCAATCGTTGAGGATAAGTCTAAGACCGAGATTAAATCGGATATTAAGGAAGTTACAAAATTAACTGAAGCTGATAAACCGAAACCTGAAGAGGATATAAAACCAAAGGTAGCAGAGTCAGTTACTATTCGAAAATTAAGAACAGAAATCGCAAACGTTTCAGCTACAATTAAGAAAGTTAGACGACCAACACCGGAACTTCAAACTGTTGAAAGTGAATTATCAATAGTTATAAAGAAGTTACCCGAATTCGAAAACGAGATTGAAGAAATAAACAAAAATATTACGATTATTGTTAAGGCAGAAGATTCAATTATTACAAAGAAAACGAGTGATATGCTAGCTGTAAAAGAAAACCTATCAAAATTGAAGACTGTTTTGACAGAAATAAGAGATTCTATCAAGCCAATAGCTGAAATATCAAAAGAAGCAGAAGAAAAACCTAAAGAAGTTATTCCACAAGTTGATGAATCTAAACCAAAAGAAGAAATTGAGAAAAAGAAACCTATCGAGGAGCCCAAGGAAGTTCCCAAACCTGAAGAATTGCCAAAGATTGAAGAAAAACCTAAAGTTCCTGATTCACCGACTGTTCGAAAATTAAGAACAGAAATTGAAAATGTTTCAGCTACTATTAAAAAGGTTAGACGGCCTACACCTGAACTGCAATCTGCTGACAGTGAATTAACAATTATAATCACAAAATTGCCCGAATTTGAAAATGATGTTTCTAATATTGAAAAAGTCATTAAAATGATCACAAGAACTGAGGATTCAATTATTACAAAGAGAACGAGTGACATGGTTGCTGTGAAGGAAAGCTTATCTAGCTTGAAGAACATTTTGTCAGAATTGATTGATTCGAAAAAACCAAAGATTGATAAGCCAAAAGAAGAAGAAAAGTCCAAGGTTGATGAAAAACCCAATGTTGTGGATGGTAAATCTGATGAAAATATTGAAAAGAAGACAGAACAAGAAGTTTCTGTTGACACCCAGAAAACAAACGAAATACCTACAGAAGTTGAACAAGCTAAAGTTGATATTAAACCCGCCGAGGTTGAAAAATCTAAAGAAGAGCCAAAGTCACAGGAAATTGAAAAACCTGAAGTAAAGGAACAAATTCCTGAAATCAGATTAGATGAAATCTCATTAAAGATCAAATCCGAGATTGAAAATGTAATTCACTCAATCAAAAAATCCCGACGTCCAACTTCTGAATTACAATATTTCGAAAAGTCATTGAATGATATTCTAGAACTTAAGGTTCTTGCTGAACTTTCAAAGAATTTAACGAAAATTCAAGAAGTTTTAAAATCAATTGATGTTACGGAATCGGCATTGACAACCAAAAAGACATCTGATATGATACTTGTTAAAAATAATATAAGTTTATTGAAGGAAGTTCTCGTTTCATGCAAAAATAAATTTGCTCCACCACAAGAAACTAAAGTTGTTGATAAGCCCAAAAAGTTATCTGAAGAGCCTCCAAAACAAGAAATAACAAAACAACCAGAACCAGAGAAGCTTAAAATACCGGAACTACCAAAAGAATTCGAACAGCCAAGTGAAGTTCTTTTGGATATTCATGAAAAGGATTTAATGTTCCAATATATCATTGGCATAAAACAAGACATTGAAGAAGTACTTGTCATGATTAAAAAGACAAGAAGACCATCAACAGAGTTGCAAACTTTACATGAAGCATTATTAGACTTAAAGCCTAAAGTTGATAATTTAACCAAAGATACTGCATACTTTGAGACAGTGCTTCACATCGTGACAAAAGCAAAAACTGCATTGCTTACAAAGCGAACAATGGACATGATTTTATTAAGAGAAAAAGTTACATCACTCGAAACTTCATTGACACTATTAAAATCGACTATTGTCACAGAAATTAATGGAGAAATTATTGCTGCTAAGCAAAAAGAAGAAAAAATTGTGGAAGAAACAAAAGCAAAGGAAATCATTTCCGAAGAGAAGAAAATCGATTCAAATAAAATAAGTGTTGAAGCCGTTGAACAAAAGAAAGAATCTGTTGAGATTATCAAAACAGCTGAAGAAGCTCAAGTCAAAAAAGTCGAAGAGATTCCACGTGAGACAGAAGAAGTTGAGCCTCAAAAACCAACAAGACGGCGAAAGGTTGATGAGCCAGCTAAAATTGAAGAAGTTAGAATTGAAACAAAGCCTGAAACAATCCAAAATGAAGAACCTAAATCACAAGTTAGACTTGAAACAAAACCTGAAACAATCCAAAAAGAAGAACCTAAATCTCAAATTACAATTGAACCAGAAGTTGCACCAGTTCCAACTGAAAGACGTCGACAACGGCAAGAAACAACTGAAATTCAAAATGAAACTGAACCAGTTAAACCATCACGACGACGAAGAACCGATGACCTCAAAGCGGAAGAAAAATCTCTTCCAAGAACTCCAGAAACCCGTCGTAAGAGAATGCCAACATTCATTGCACGTCTGAAAAACCGATCCGCTCCCGAGAATTCGATTCTTAAACTCACATGTGCTGTATCAGAGCCTGAAGTTACTGCCAGATGGACTAATCAAGGAAAGATCTTGAAAGATTCCGAGAAATATTCGATTGAAAATAGCAACGGCGTCCTTTCTTTAGAAATTAAGAACGCTTGTGCACAAGATGCAGGAGAATATTACTGCTTTGTATCAAATAGTTGTGGTGAAATCGAAACCAGTGCTTTTGTTACAATCTTCGGTGAGGACGTTCAACCATCAAATACAACCTTTACGAGAAACCTCAAGGGTGAGTTGATGATTCATTATTTTATAGCTTTTCAATTGTCAGTTTCATGTGAATTAAATTTAATGGTCAAATTAAGTTTCAGCAAAACTAACACATTTAATGCCAACTTCAAATAAATTAAAATTCATTCATCACATGCAATTACGTGGAGGCTTTAAAATATCTTTAAATTTAGATCAATGTGCCGTGATGCACAACTGCTGACTTTTGTTGTTGTCTTCACAAAAACATGAATGCATGGTCGTGTCTATATTTATCACAGCATTATCTCTCAAATTAAAATTCTCTCATTTAAGCGATTACTAATCGATTACAGGTTTAAATTGTAGATGTGAATTTTCGCACAAATTCGCATCACTTATACATAAATTTCAGAAATCGGTTGACGAAATTTTCTGAATTTCTATAAGATTCAGTCAATTGATTTTGTGCAGTCTTCTTGGTGCTTTCGATTGTTGAGGTAATAATATAAAAAAAATAAATTGATTTTTAGTGCAAAGTGAGAACCAAAAAAAAAGAAGAAAAGAAAAAAAAATCATTTAAAAAATTTATTTTTCGTAGAGCTAATTGGGTTAATTCGTGAGATTAGGTGGTGAAACACGCATAAGAAAAATTTTAAACTTCTAGTTCAAAAGTGATTTTATAATCAAAAAATTTTTGTGTTGTAGAAAAGTAAAGAAAAAGATTAGTAGACGGTAAAAAATGGTTCGCGAACGCCGTGGAAAAAAGAGTAAATCAAAGGATGTTGAAGAAGCACCTCCAGCTCCAGTATTATTGGAAGTTCCACAAGAGCCAGCAATCAACAGGTTTTTCAAGCGTGAGAAATCACCATTTGAGGTAGGAGATAAAAAAGAATTACAGGTAGCATCATCACATGCAATTATCGATAAAGCATGTGTGATGGACATTTCTGGTGGTGCTGCTCAAGTCGCAGCCAAAGTTGATGAATACATCAATCTCCTCTTCACGGATTATTGTGCCCTTGATCAAGCGAGTTGTGGTGATATTAGTAAAGAAATTAAGATTGTTGTCATTGAAGAGGAGGGTGATTTAGCATCCATACAGCCAGCTTTAAGCGTTGAAGAAGAAGAAAAGCAAAGGAAAGAAGCTGAAGAAGCTGCACGCAAAGCAGCAGAAGAGGAAGTTAAGAGACGTGCTGAGGAAGAACAACGGGCAAGAGAGGAGGAAGAAAGATTAGCTCGTGAAGAGGAAGAGCGTATTGTTCGCGAAGAAGCTGAAAGGATAGCTGCTGAGGAAGCTGAAAAGATAAGAATTGAAGAAGAGAAGAAGCAAGTAAGTATGTTTTTAGGCTATGTGATCTACATTTGAAAAATCAATTTGATGATCAAAGAGAATTAAAATAATAACATGATTAAATATGGATAGGCTATTGAAGAGGAAAAGCGCAAAAAAGCCGAAGCTGAAGCCAAGAAGAAGGCTGAAGAAGAAGAAAAGGTATTTTTTCAATGATGTCACATATAAGTTTACACGAGAATAAACAAAATTTACACAAAACACGAGACAGACAATTAAAATTCTAAGCACGTGCCACACCAGACATGACACAGATATTTTTGATTAAGAACACAAATATACCATAAAATGAAGAAGAAAGCTAGAAAAAAAAGTTTGAACTTGATATTTTATTGTGTGACATCATTTCCAAATGTTTTGTGATCATTTCGCGACATTCTCAATAAATAATAATAACAATAAAAGGCTAAAAAGGAAGCCGAAGAGAAGGCACGACTAGAAGCCGAAGCAGAAGCTGCACGAAAGAAGGCCGAAGAGGAAGCGTACGACTCTGATCGTGAATTAATTCCACCGAAAGAAGAGGATGACATTAATTGGGAAGCAGTCGAGGAGGACGCACCGTTAGTACCAGACGTTTTACAAGAACTCATCGAACAACGTGCTACCGAGGAAGAGGAAGAAGCACCACAAGAAAGTGAAAAAGAAATGACAGAACGAGACCGTGATTTAGAATGGCAACGTCAGCGACAAATGATGAGACCGCCATTGGTGATCTCACATTTGAAATCGCGTGCTGTTCCGATCGGTTCAACGGCCAAATTGACATGCAATGTCACTGGGCCAAGTCTAAGTGTACGCTGGTTGAAAAACGGCAATCCAGTTGAACTTAAGCCAGATAAATATAAGTTTTTCAATAGCGAAGGCTTATTGAGCTTAGAAATTTTGAATGTCACTAAAAAAGACGCTGGCGAATACACGTGTTTCGCTAAAAACAAAAACGGCGAAACATCTACAATCGCTTCAGTTACTGTTTATGATACAGACGTTGAACGTCCAATCCCACCTACATTTATTACAATTAAAGGTAATAATCAATTACATTTCTTTAAAAAAATTTCAATGTCATTGAAAAAGTGGAAAAAGTGAAATCCGAAAAATATATCAGTCTAGTGAAGTGAAAATAACTTTCAATTTTGTTCATATTGCATATATAACAAATCATTCATCTGTAATTTTCCTTTCTTTTTTTCATAATGTATCGTTAAAATCAATTGTCATATCGATAATCGTATCACTTAATAAACCTCACAATCAATAATAACAACAATTGAAAACAGATAGAAGTAAGGTAGAAGAGCCACCAAAAGAAGTAGAAGAAAAGGTTGAACTGGATAAATGGGGTGATCCGATCAAAAAGCGTAAACGTAAAGTTCGTCCCTTGTCACTATGGGCACAACGTGAAAAACTTGAATTTACCGTTCATTTACCGGCGACCTTAACAGTCATCGAAGATAGAAATGCTCGTTTCATTTGTGGTGTAAGTGGCGGCGGTGATTTGGAGATTACATGGTATAAGAATGATAAAAAAATTCGTTTTGAAAGATTTCCACGTATATTGGATTATACACGCAACTCAACAGGCTGCATTGGAATTGAATGTTCTCAAATGGCTGATGCTGGAGTTTATAAATGTACATTCACTGATAAGGAGAAAGGTGAAACTCTTACCACACAATGTGAATTGATTGTTGTGCCAAGAATCAAGCGAACAAAAGAATTGTCAAAAAAAATTCCACCAGCTTTTGTCCGGAAGCTTCAATGTAAGTTATTTTATTCAATTTCTCGCAAATTCATTATGCAATTTCGATGCACAAGACTTAAATTTAAAATTAATTCTATTAATAGCTACAAATTTTTTATCTTTTCTTTTCTTCTATTCTTTCATCAATCACCTTTAATCGTTTACCGCTGACTTGGTGACGCGTGTGTGAATAAATATAAACAATTTAGACACTTACAAGCCCGAAGATGATCAATTAATAGTTCATTGTACTATTCTTGCAAATCCTGAGCCATCAATTAAGTGGTATGTTCAAAAGGTTCCACTTCATTTATGCCCATTGCCTCGTGTTACAGTCTTCAACCATCCTGATGATGTACATGAGCATACAATTGCTTCATTAGTTATTTTAGGGCCATCATATTTGGATAATGGAGAATATGTTATTGAAGTTGAAAATGATGCTGGTTTTGAGCGTAGAGTTTTGAATATTCAGTTTCAAACGGAGGAAGAATATAATGAGAAATATTATCGACGTTATTTGGAGCATAAAGAACATTTCAAATTACATGAATATGGACCTGGTGAAGAACGTTGGGAAGATATTGTTCCAGAAGTTAAAGAATTTCACTTCTATGAACCAGAGCCAGAAGTTGCTGCCAAAAAAGTTAGCGCTAGTGGGAAAATAAGAAAGCGCAGAAAGAAACATCGATTAGTTAAGAAAAAAGTTATGATGCCATGGGGAGAAGAAGAGGAACAAGAAGTTAGTGATGAAAATGCAAGTTCTGAATCATATACAGCTAGTGAAAGTGAACAAGCTTCTGAGCCAGAAGAAGAGGAAGGCTGGGGTCCCGAAAGTGAGCCTGAAGAAGAACAGTCTGTTGTTGGAGAATCTAAGGAAGCTGAAACCGAATCAATGGCTACTGAAGTTCAGTCAGAGATTGCTGAAGAACAAAAAGAACCAGAACCTGAACCTGAGATTGTCACAGAAACCGAGCCAGAAACAGTTGAAGAAACAAAAGAGCCTACACCAGAACCAGTTGAAGAAATAAAAGAACCTGAACCAGAGCCGGAACCTGAACCAGTTGTCGAGCCTGTTGCAGAGCCAGAACCAGAAGCAAGTACAGAAATTCAAGCAGAAAACTTACCAACAGAGAAACCAGCATTCAAGCCACCAGAATTCGAAGATTTTGAACCAAAGAACAGAGATTATGAGCCAGATGTAGTTAGAATGCGCCAAGAAGATCCTGAATTCCCTTACATTTGGAAACGTCCCAAGTTTTACATCACCGATTTTCAATTGCGCAAAAAATTCTACTTTGTCAATAAACTTATTGATGTAGAAATGGTCAAGGGAAAAACTTTACGATTAGAAAGTTTTGCAGCTGCTCTCGGAAAAGTGACAGTAGAATGGCGTTTTAATGGTCGCATAATTGGTGAAACACATAGACGAACAATTGAATTTAATCCACATAGAAATTTGACAGTACTCGAGATTGAAAATACTCGTGTTCAAGACAGTGGAACTTACTCCGTTGTATTTTATAATGACTATACTGAACCCTTAATTGATGCCTGCAAGGTCAATATAATTGTACCAAAACCATTAGAAACGGCTGATCAACCACCAACATTTACTCGTCTCCTAACAGGTATTAATCATTACAAGTTGTTGAAATTATAGTTTTTTTTTCGTAGATAGATAGAAATAAATTCGTTGAATTTTCTTTTCTGATCCGTTATAACTGAGCTTTTTTTAATTTATTCAGTCTGTGCTTGTATACAAAAATTTATTTTCATATTCACTCACTTCAAAGCTTTTAATTAAACACTTCAAGTTCAAAAATTTGCAACAATGTTGTTATATCAAAAGCTTTCAAAATTAGTACAGCACTTGATTATATCAGAAAAGTTACGAATTTACAAAAATAGATTACAAAGTACTAACTTTTTAATAATAAAATAATCCTTTAGATACTTACAAAGAGAGGACTGATGAGCTTATTCTTGATTGTCATGTTAGAGGTATTCCGAAACCAACAGTTACATGGTATAAGAATGGTAATGAAGTGCCTACAGACAATCCACGTTATCATTTTGAACATGATGATGATGGTAACTGCACATTTACAATCATAAACCCTATCAAAAATGCTGACAGAGGTCGATATGTTGTAAAAGCAAAAAATCATGTTGGTGAAGATGAATGTCAATTGCGTGTATGGTTCCGTGGAAAGGAAGATGATGATATTCACGAAAGAGCTGAATATCGACGTACACAAAAAATGTACAAGAGTCGACATGTAAAAGAAAAAGATGAGGATGAATGGGGCGGTGAACTTTATCATTCAAAACGTTTGGATAAGCAGAAAGAATACGACCATCGATACAAATTGAGCTGGTTAAGTCGCATAACAGCACAAACTTTGGCACAAGGATCTACATTGAAATTTGTAGCATTTGTTGATGGCAAATATCCACAATTTGATTGGTATTATAATGATATTCCACTAGTTCATGGACGTAAATATCGTCAAATTGTCACGAAAAATGGCAAGGGATGTCTCATCATTCACAATGTTCAACCAATGGACTCCGGAATTTATCGATTGGTTGTCAAAAATTATGCAAATAGCATTGATTGTGAGGCAAAAGTGACGGTTTATGCATATGAACATAAAGACTTTGATCCCCCATTGTTCTTGAATACACTAACAGGTAAAATTTTACTGTTCACTGTTGTAATTACTTCCAGTGTATGGAGATAAGTATGATATATGTATCAATTATGTATGATTATTACAACTGATGCATGCCTCAAAGCTACGATTAAGTTTTATGTAATGCAATTTGTATCATTTTATTTTATGTTCAAAAATTGTGTCATACTGATAGTTTTTTGTACACAGATTACTTCCTCCCATATATTTTAGAATGAATAATATTGACTGAATATTGATAAGCGGCAATAAAACTAATAACTGATAAATTTGTGTTATTTTATGAGCATTGATGTCAAGTAAATAAAATAGTTTTATATTTATTTTGTTATAATATCTTGCATTTGAATTTTGCGGTATTATAGCCAATATGGATAAATTTCAAACACAAATACATTTGGATTGCCATGAATATTGAGATTACCAAAATCAATAAGTATTAAATTTGATAAGCACATGAAACCGACAATTTGGAAATTAATTTATATATGAAAATATTTTTCATAAAATCCTATCGATACACATTGTTCATGTATCACCCTGCACACCCCTTAAATTGGAAAATATTTTTCATTCATTCGAAACAAAACTATAAATCCATGAAAAAAAAATTGTTCATTTCCAGACACATATGATCAAGTGACTAACAAGTTAATCATTGAATGCAATATAAAACCCTCATTGGACTTTTCTAATCATAAAATCAAATGGTATAAGGACGATATGGAAATACGTCCATCATACATGACATCGTCAGGTGGCATACCAACGACATATGAGCAAGAAATTGATGAAAATACGGGTCGTGTGAAACTAATTATAACTTATCCGATGAATACAGATTGTGGATTATATCGATGTTGTGTGCACGATAGAAATTCACATAAAGTAGACGAAATATCACATTTAGTATACAAAATATTCAATCCACCGCCTCACATTCCGCTCGAGGAGCTTGAAATTGGTGAGAAGAGAAATCGAATTGTATTTGACAATTATCTAAGTGACATTTATGCCGACGATACCAACAAGAGTATTCGTTTGAATTGCAAAATTTCACAGTGCAATGCACAATCAGAAATTAAGTGGTATAAAAACAATGAGGAACTTCCGATTGAGGACTATCGAGAAAAGTACCGCTTCACAAAATCCTATAATAGATTGTGTCTTGAAATTTTACATCCGAAATTGAACGATGCAGGAACATACGAGTGTCGTGTAAAAAATCAGTTCAATGAGATATCTACAAAATGCAACGTTTATGTCAATGAAAAGGCTGAGAGTCAACGTTCAAAGACCACACCTAGAGGTAAGCTTCACATGTCAATCGATTAACGTTTTATTTGATTTTTCCTGTATTTAAAAGCCAAATTTATTGATCTTCATGCAATTTTTTATAAACGTGATATTAAGCACTTCATACAAACTTTTGCAAAGGAAAAATCATTAAAACTTAAAAGTTATCTCATTAAGTTCATAAAGTTTAATTCATTCATTTCATAGAATCGAGCTTCATAGATTTCTCATCTGGTACTATAACTGATACAGAACGAGGTGTCAATTATTTGAACGAAATTGAAGACAGCAATAAGATACTTTTAGACAGAAGTACGAGAGAAATTGCTGCAAAAATTCATCGATCAACTAATCTTTTTGATGTTCCACCATCTCAAGCATCATTTACAGCAACTGAACGACCGAATTTCGCTACACCACTCAGTGATCGAACAGTCACAGAAAATTCATCATCTGTCAAATTTACATGTTCTCTACTCTCGTCTGAATGTGATATTTCGTGGGAGAAAAATGGAATTCCAATCCGTCCTTCATCCAAATTTACACAAACATTTACCGATGGTTTAGCAATATTAGAAATTTTCGATGTGTCTGACGATGATGCTGGTAAATATGCATGCATTGCATCAAACAAATTTGGTGACAACTCAACATCGGCTAGATTAAAGGTTTATAGTGGCTTTAAGCCGTCTGTTAGTATGCCACCTACTGTAATGCGCCAAATGAAAGGTAGGAAACGAAGCTTTTTTGTTGAAATTCTTTATATCATTCAGTTTTAGTTGAATGATGAAAGGATTTCAAAAGGATAGAAGAGAGAAAAAGTTCATCACTTTATATCTTAATTGATGTTCCGTTTTTTTTGTTCTGCTCTGTGCTACTTGTTTGTCAACGTTTTATTTAATGTTATTTCTCATCCGTCTCTTGTTCATCACTGACCATTTTTTCAGAACTACTATGTCACTTTGTCTTAATGTTTAATTCTGGCTTTTATACTTTAATCAAAATATTGCGTAAAATGCGCAGTTGTAATTTAATTTTGTAACTTTCGTTACTTTATTTTAGTTACAATGGCATTTAAGAACTTTGTAACATAATAACTTCATTCACTGTATTCATCTATTCAGTCATTCATTATTATTTCTTTAGTTATGTTATATTTTTTCGGATGCAACGCTTCTCCACGTTTTTAATTTAGCATAGAATTTTATCCTGTTTCATAAACATGTTCTTCCTTATTCTTCATGCTTGAATGTTTTGTGAGGATAATTAAATACATTTATTTAATTAGTAAGAGCTAGAATCAAAATGAAATGTTGAAGACCTAGAAAATCGATTGTGTGCATTCAGGAAGAAAATTTAAGTTGACTTAGTTATAACAAATACAAAAGTTTAGAGAATTTTCATTACAAATTCCTCTGTATCCACCTCCTTTGTAGCTTTGTAACTTCAGCAGATATCATAGAAAGAAAAGAAAGTTTTTATAGAACAAAAAATAGTAAAAGAACTCAAAATCGTAAAACTTTTCGCATTTTTAAAAGAACTTACGAACTCAACATACCATGCCACAGTCGTAATATGTAACAATTTCATTCTTTTTGGAGAAAAATTTTTGATTAAAAAAATTAATTTCATGTCTTGAAGATGAAAAATTTTAATTAAGAAAAATTGCGAACCACAAAAAAGTCAAGACTTTTGACTCAAGTGAATTCCAACAGCTATTTTAATTAGAATGTTGAGATTTCTTTTCATAAAAGTTACATGATTCTGTCTTTAGTAACTTATTGGCAGGAGAATATGTTCATACCAAAAGTAGAATAAGATATATCTACCTTATTCCATGAAATTCAATTTAAAACAAAGCATTCCGGAATCAAAAGCAAATTTTCAGCTCTCGATATCAATTTAAATTCTTTTCAAACCACTATCACAAATAGCATAAATGAATGTGAAGAAAAAGAGAAAAAAAAGGAAATTCATGGAGAGGATAAAATTTTTTTAATCTACTATAATTGCATTTTTCATTCCATTTGAGTTTCAATGACAATAAAAAAATTCTCTTCTCCTGTGTTTGCACAAACATAGAAAGCTACAATCTCCATAATGACTTGTTGACATTGGAGTGCCGTGTACGTGGAACACCAAAGCCTCACATTCAATGGATGAAGGATGGCGATTATATCATGCCGGGAGATAAGTACCAACAAACTGAATTACCTGATGGTACATGCAAATTGATAATCCATTCACCGGATCCGGAAGAAGACTCAGGAACTTATACATGCGAAGCTGAATGCAATGGCTGTAGTGATAGCATCAGTCACAATGTTCAATATGAGGGCTCCGTTGAGAATCAATTCAATCGCGTTCATCGTTATTATCATCGTGATCCATTAAAGCCATACTTTAAAACAGGCTTGGTTGATACAAATATTCCATCAGGTGGTAGCATTGCATTGTTTGTTGAATCACAACCAAATTGTGAAGCTGAATGGTATCGTGATAGATGGACAATCGATCATAAGCCACCAAAGCGTTTCATTTTCAATGATGGTAATGGATTCTTTGCCTGTGTCATTAATCATGCAACAATGGATGAAGCAGCCAAATATACTTGCAAACTATCAAATCCCTACGGTACATCACAATCAGCCTCATATATTGATATTATTAATCCAAATCAAGTTGGTAAAGGTCAAAAACCACCAATATTTTTGACACGTCCACAACCAGAAATCAAGATTCGTGCTGGTGATCCATTCTCCATGTCATTCAGAGTTCAAGGCGAGCCAAAGCCAAGAAGTAAGTATTTTATTGCATTCCAAGACTGAATGAATAAGAAAAAAAAATCTTAGCAATCATTTTATTATTGTAATACTGTTTACTTATACTATTTATTTTATTTTCATTTCATTTAATTGCACTTTATCACCAATGCATACATAAATAAAACAACATTGCTCTAGTTCAATGGTATAAGGGCGCCAGGGATATTACCAATGCCGGTCGCACAATCAAAGAAGTCTTCAACGATTACGTACGATTCTCTATTAAAGAGTCTAAGGAGAATGACTCAGGAATTTATTTCATTACTGCAAGAAATAGGCACGGTGTTGATCGCTCTTTCTGTCAAGTTACGGTGAGTTAATCCTTTTAGCCTAAATTTTTTCAAAAAGCATAAATTATGATAAGTAAAACGAAAATTATAACACTTTAAGAATGAAAATTTATTACAAATTTATTCAGGCATTAACTCATTTTTTATTACCATCTCAAACCCTTAGTACACTGAATATTCGACATGTTTTCTAGCACTCGCTATAATTTATATTAATACACACACATACATAAACATATATCTCATCTCATTCTTTCGTGATTGCATGCAATAGATTTACATTCTCGTTCAGTGGCACTGTGTACATCAAGTATGAGCAGGAGAAAATAATTCAAAAAAAATGTAGTTTGTTGAATGTCGTGATTTAATGGAGCGAAATTTATACCACAGAGGGAGAGTGAGAGTTGAACGTAGAGAAAGAAAAAGCATAGAAAATCATATAGTTGTCATGGCATAAAAAAGTTCCTTTGACTTTAATTTATTGGCTTAAAATATATTTAAAGGAAGAAAACATTTTCGTTTTATTTTTTTGGTACATAAATTATGGAGCAAAATTTCCTTCCTCTTTAATTTAATAAAACTACTTTTAAAGCTGGCTCTTTTCCTTTTTAACGACTCTCATCATTCCATGTTGAAATAGCAATTTTTTGGACAAAAAGCTCAATTAGTAGAGAAGCATCTAAAAAGTAAAATAATCTCTCTGCTGATTTATGTAAATGAATAAATAAATTGATCAGGGGATGATAAATCAGCAGAAATAATTTCTTCCATCGACATGTGATATATAAGCAGTACCCAAAGAATACTTTCATTTTGTCGTGAATAAAAGTGAAAAATAAATTTCTGATGCTCCTATATCCATCCCTTGATATTCAAATATATTTTAGTTAGGAAGAATTTCAACTTTACAAGAGACAATCTCTCTAATTTGAATATTTCTTCATCCTCATTTAAGACTTACAGTGACACACAGCTTTGAGCTTAATACACGTCATGAACTATAGCACCATTAAAGGCATTAACACTGACTCAATATACCATTTCACCCTACTACATTATATTAAATTAAATGTATAAATACTGCCAGAGATTTAAATCACCTAAACACCTTAATTTCTACTTAATTGCTTGTGCTCATTTACATTTTATGAACTCGACCGCGAGTCCATGTAGAAAATGTAAATCGGAATGAGAAAATAATTTTCCACTAATTTGCTTATCGCACAATTTTATTTTTTTTTATTCTTTTTTTCTCCTTTATTTTCCGGCTTGCAACACTGTAACATACTATTGCTTTCTAATGACTTGGCTCCATAACTCGCATTAATTGAATGAAAAAAAAAATCCAACTAACAATCTTAAAAAATACTATCAAAATATGAAAAATACCAATGATAGGTTAAACAAGCCCGTACAGGCAAAAAAGATGAAAAGAAAAATGAAGAAAAAGTTGAAGAAAATGTTGAAACTGTTGTTGACAGGTCCGAGAAAGGCAGGAACTAAGCAGTGGCGATTCATCACAACTGTCAAATATTGACTTTGCCGATGTTTCATACATGAAAAGTAAGTAGGCGTTCGAAGGATATATAAAATCTTTCCGTAATTGCAATAAGCTCTTGATTTGTCATGTCACTTACCACTGTTACCGTCCAACATTGTTTATAACATATTCCAGTGTCTATTTTGTTGATCACTGGATGTTGACTGACTTATAAATTAACTTTTAGAATCAATTTTATTTTACTATAGTGACCTTATGAAAATGTCTCCATCTACATACATACTTTACATGCAGTAAAGTGATGCGTGTAAAAAGGAGAAAAGAAGGAACTAAAAAAGCTGTTGATGAAAAAAATAATTTATGCAAATTGACTTTCATAAAAATATTTTACATTAATAAGTGCCATTTTTTGTGTTAAAAGTTTTCGATCATAAAAAGTGATAATGGTATGCCATTAAAATTAATGTGTCGCCATGGAATGTTCGTTTTCATTGTGTATTTTTTAAAAATAAGAAAAATCTTGTGTGTTCACACGATATGGAAATTGCGTATAATTTTTTTTTCATCCAATAACTGTGAGAGAATTTCCTTTGTGTATATGATGAGATTATGAGGGGAAGTGAATAAATTTTATAACGATCCATGTGAGAATTAAGTGTCAGATAGAAATAAAGAAGAATTGAAGTGCGTGTATAATAAATCAAGAGAACATAAAGATAAGTGTAATGGTATATAACATTTCTATATGTATAATGTCAAGTTTGTCGTGTTTTACAATATTTTCATGCATAAAATTAGTGAAGTGATTTTTTAATAGTGCTTGTTTGAGGGATAATTTAAACGGATTATGGGTTCTTTTTATTTGAATGGAAATTTATTTTTCCTCTGAGATTTACAACAATGCCAAAAGTATGTTTTATAGAAAAATAACCCTGACAGCGTGCTATACAAAATATGACTATATTTTATAAATATTTTCCAGTCTACAAAGCATTTTTTGTCATAAAAATTCTATGAAAATTTGACTTATAAGTTGCCTAACACTAAGGGGTTTATGACATGTGGAAATTTACATCCCATAAAATTATAAAAAGTTTAAAATTTAAAATTCCGTTTAGAAATTTTATAAAACCAAACCTTGAACTTGAAAACAGAAGAAAATTCCATTTCAGAAATGGAAACGATTTAAAAAATTATTTTATTCTTATGTTCATATTTGTTTGTGTTTAACTGAAATTGTCATAAAATGTAAGTATGACTCAATAATCGTTTAATGTAAGCAAAATCTGTTGCGATTGCTATATAATTGTTATGATATGTCTTCTTTCGTTTCAGTTCAACATTTAAAAAATAAAATTAAATCACTTTTTTGTACACAATGCAAAACATATTCTAGAGAGAGAGAGAAAGAGAGGAAGAGAAGGGATAATGACACAATAATCGAGCATAATGTTACTTTATAACATGTCTTTTTTTTGTTTAATATCTTAAATCATAATTATAGAATTAATTTTTGATTTTTATTTGACTTGGAAATGGAAAAGTTTTATTGCCTTCAATTTCATTTAAAATAGAAAAAATCATATTTAACGTGTTCTTTGATAATTTTTAATACTTTTTATCTGCATATATCTTTCTTCAAATCAGAATTAAAATTCAACATCAAACTTTTTATAGGAAATGCTCATCAAGCGCCAAAGTCGGTCGTGTGAATTGTAATAAAATCGAGTAGAATTTTTTTTTTGGTCGCTTGAATGTTAAAATTAATTATTTTCAATGTTTAATGAAGAATTTGAGAAGAGTTTGAATTTTTAGAAAAACAAATTTCAATAAATCTTCATGAGACTTGATTATTTCTTCATAAACACATATTTTTTACTTGCTGAAATTTTTGTTATTTTTACTTTTCAATTTTTACATCGATTTTTTTATCAATTTTTAATGTTTTTCTATTTGTAGATTTTAATTTAAAAACTTCTTTCACTTTATTTCATACACAATTTTCAATTCATGATGCGTTGTGAAATTTAATTTAACTTTACTTAATTAATTTTATTCCCTTTTTTCTTAAGAACAATACAACAATTCTGTTGAATAATCTGCAAATTAATTCAATGAATTTTCAATCTGTAACCATTTGTTTTGATCAATTTAATGGATTTGATTGGAATTCCTTTAAGGAAAACTTCTTTTTTATCTGAGTGAATTCTCATTACATAGTAGCTTTATTTATCATATTAGAACTTTCAGTTATTAGTAAAAATCTTCAGGAATTTTTAATTTAATCAATTTAATATTGTCAAATTGGGCTGAGTTTTCTCATAAAATTGATAAATTTAAAATTTCAGCAGAGATTTTTTTAATGAGATTATTTTAAAAACCTCAAAACTGTTATGTAATGATAGAAATAAAATTTAAAACCAATGACACTGAGAAGAAAAATCGATGCCAAATGTTTCATATTATGGAAAATGTATTTGATTTTCCATCTTTCTTTGTTTATCAAAGTCTGCCAAAAGCTACATTGGGAATTGGAAACAAATTCAATTTTAAACATTCTCCATAGCAATTCATGAGTGTTGAGATATTTGCACTCGAGAATGTTCTTCCTCAGGAATCAATCAAACATCAATCATAAATGAAATATGATATGAATATATAATATTATCATTCAATTGTAACTTTCAATAAAAGAAATACTTTAGCATTATGTTATTTGAAAAATTCTTTTTTTAATAAAACGATTTAAAACAATTGTGTTATTTTCTTATGAATTGAGTTGCGACTTAAGTCACAGTGAGTAGTTCAAAGGAGTAGACTTCAAAGTCACAGTATGAAGAGTTTTTATCAATTTTCTTTTTGTCAACTATCAATTTTACTTAAGCAACACCCAAAGCGTTATTTAAATAAATCTTCATATCTATTGTATTTACACTTATTTTATTGAAAAAATTTGAACTCAAAATTAGTTTCGATCACTTCATGGATTTTTCTTATATAAAGCTTCACATATCGAATGAAAAATACAGTGGAATTGACAAACAAAGCCAACATAAGGAGCTTATTGCAATTATTGCAGCATGAAATGAAAAAAAAAAGAACTTGAATAATAAAATAGCAACTGTTTTTCTTTATTTTCTCTTTTTTCATGTCAATTTTGTGTACTCAATTTACAAAATTGCACAACACATTATGAATTCCATTTCTCTCAATTCGACAATATGTAATGAATGAATGCATGTGCTCCACAATTGTTAATACAAAAACAAAAAAAGATCCCCCAGGTCAAATACCAAATGAGCCAACAGTCATTGACAGCAGTGCCAATCACTTGAGCTTATCATGGATGAAACCGCAATGTAACGATGCAGCTCCAGTAGTTGGTTATCGTATTGATGCATGGCTCGTCGGAAAGGAAGGTGACGCTACATGGAAGGAGATTGGTACATCGGGACTAGCAAGTTTTGACGTTTTTAATCTTAAACATGGCTGCGAATATCACTTCCGTGTGACACCACGTAATCGTTATGGTTATGGACCATCGACACAAACCACATATCCGATAATGTTTGGAGATGTCGTAAAATTGCCTGAATTTACAAAAATACTACCCGGACAGCTTAAAGCACTCATCAATGATGACATAACACTTGAATGCGTTGCAATGGGTTCACCACGTCCCGACATTGTTTGGTACAAGGACGGCATTAGAATAGATTCAAATGAGAAACATGTAATCTCTGTTATGGGTCCATTATGTCGTTTGATAATTCACAATGTTACAGAAAATGATAATGGCCGTTATACATGTGAAGCGTCAAATAAAGAGGGTCGCGTATCAACGTTTGCACGCGTACAAACTGTTACAGATCCAAAATTACTTGAAGCAGATAACAAATTAAAGAAGAACATTGAAACTGATTTAGAGCAATTGAGTGTTGACGATGAAATTTTGCCACAATTTACAATGAGATTAAGAGATCGACGAGTTCAATGTACTTATCCCGTACGACTTACATGCCAAGTACTCGCTGTACCACATGCAACAATTGAGTGGTTTAAAGAAGGCATTAAACTTATCGAGGACGCTCGTATTGCATTCTTACAAGAGGATCAATTTAGTACACTTGAAATTTCACGAACATATCTTGAGGATAGCGGACAATATACAGTTACTGCACGCAATGAACTCGGTTCAGTCTCATGTCATTGTAATCTTACAGTCGATAAAGGTATCCGCGCTTACATTTCACCAGAATTCATCAAACCACTTGACATCGTTTGCACGTATAATGAAGGCCAGGATATTCATTTGCAAGCACAAGTTGAAGCATATCCTTCTGTAGGTGTAACTTGGCATCATAATGGTATTAGATTGCGACCGAGTCGAAAAATTCAAGCATCATTGGATTGCGAAGGAATCGTTACATTGATAATAACGGAAACGACAATAAAGGATGCAGGCACGTACACATGTGTAGCATCGAATGCTGTCGGAAGAGTAGAAAGTACTTGTCGTATCAACATCATTGAGAACGGTGACAAAAAATCCCGAGTTATTCCATCGATTGTAGCACCTGATGCACCGTAAGCTTTTTGTGAATTTTTTACATTATATTTTACATTTAAAAACTTTTTCTATCATAAATAGATACTCGAAAGAACCCTTATTCCTTATAAGACCACGATCAAGTGAAGCAATCGAAGGCGATACAGTCATTATTATGTGTGAAGTTATTGGTGATCCCAAACCAGAAGTCCTTTGGCTGCGAGACTTTTTGAAGGTGAGTTTTTAATAAGAAAACTTTTAGTACAAATTTTGTTCAATGACTTGTCTAGCCACAAACAATTTCTTAACTTGGGATTTTTAAGGAAGAAAATTTAGCATAAGTGGCTGCATACTATTTTGACTGACAGCTTTAAGTGCTTATTTGATAGAATTCTATCGAGAAAAATGCCTTTCAAATAACTTTTCAACTCACGTTTCATTCCTTCTTATTCTTAGACATTTCCATTCTATTCAAAATCAAATGACATGTTCACTCTCGTCGAGTGTATACAGGATATTCCTGCAAATGTCAAATAAATGCAAAAAGAATTTCCGTAAACGAAAAAAATATATAAAGATTATTTTTCAGCAGAAAAATTTGTCAAATCACATCTAAAGCAAGTTTAGGCATTGGTATGAGTACTTCATGCTGTTTTGTTTCTTCATTTTAACTTTTTACTTTCATTTCCTCCTTTTTCACATCTTTTTCTGACAAATATCTCAACGACATGTGAAAAAATTACATCACATTATTTATACGACACAGTATGGTGCCCTAAAGGAAGCTCCCTAACGTATGCGGTTATGATGGATGATATGACTACAAAGGCATAAAAAAAATTGTATGACTATCGAAAATATTCTGAGAAAAAAATATGATTGCTGACAGGAGTTGATGATCAGCACCTAGATTACCATGTAAATAATTGCGGAATTTCTGTAGAAAAGTTGATGATTTATTCAATCTACCAGAAATATTAATTGATTAAAATTATTACATCATTTATTATCAAAAGTTAAGCCGAAGTCATACATTTTTCACATGAAACTACCAAAAGCTATAAAATTTCCATCCATTGAATTTTGTCAAAAATAAAGGCTGATAAATTTATCTTCGTTCTCCTTTTTTCTGTCAATCACAACAGAGAACTGTTATAGAAACCACAAAAAATGTGGAAAAAATTGCGACTGTTAACAAAGCATTAAAAATAAATTAACTGAAGCCAAAGAAGCATAACAACAATGATATAAAAAAAAGAGTTTAATTTCCGTAAAATGAAATGATATGGAAATGTTTAACATTCTTGCGTTTCCTTCCTCACATTCGCCGTCTCCCTAGTTTTTCTCCATCGTATTTATTTCTTTTTTTTTCCTCATTTATGTCATTTACGGCGTGGAAATTCAATTGTGAAATGGCAAGCATTAATATTTTATGCAAAAAAATGATTGTTTAAAAACATTTCCAGTCCGATATAAGTACATAAGGTGCATTTTAGGAATGCTATCCAAACATTTAAATATTTCAATTTTGAACGTGCATACGTTTATTGGTACGAAATCAACAAAAATTATGAATGAAGTAGATTTAACAACAAGCAATCAGAATAAATGTTCGAGTTTCTTTGTCAATTAAAATTTGTTTAAAAATACTTGTTCCATATTGAATGTAATGCCTTTAGAATTGATTCACTCATTTCAATTCAATTTAGTTCTATATGAGCATGTACCATTAAGCTTCATATTCATATGCTCATAAAAAATATAATTGAAAATTGAATTTTTTCCATTTCGTTTGCTTTTTGATGGAGGAAATGAGGGAACATATGAAGAAATAAGGGAAAGTTTGCATATGGGTGAATATGATGATAAGTACTGTTATGATCGTTAATTCATGAAACTTATTGAATTTTCATATCTTTTTATGTAAAATATTTTAAAATAATTCTTTTTTTTCATAACTTATGCGAAAATGTCAGCTAGGATATCAAATAATAAGAAGTCGTATGATCAAAATGAAAAAGTTTTTATGCATGCATCATTTAGCAATATGTATGATGATGAAATGTAATTTGCATAAGTGAACACTTTTCAAATATTGCTAAACTTTTTCTCGTGTAGTGTGTGAAACTTTTATTAAAGGTTCTCATGTGGAGATGGATTCTTTTCTTTTATTTTACACTAAGTTTGCTCTAGCATTTGCATATTTTCTGTCTAGGTATAAAACTTTTGAGCGTCTTTAAAAATATTTAATAATTTTCTTCAATATAAATTTTAAGTTTCCACTTTAATCAATTATTTTCTCTTAAACTATAAAAAATGCAAAGTAACTTTCCACTGCTGATTAATGCTTCAATAATTCTCAGATTGCATTTTTATACTTGAAGAAACATGTGTGCATATTAAATAATTCATAGCTTAAAATGAATCAGCTCTTTATACAAAAATATTGTAAAGTATGTAGAATGACTTAAAAGCATCTTTCATAATATAAAATATAGCATTAGAAACTGTTAAAAATATAGGAAATGATTCTACATTCTTGCATTTAAAGGAAACTTCATCTTATGAAATATTTAAGTATGCTTAAAACATTTATGTTAAATTATATTTGCATTCTAGCAAATTAATCTTTATCGTGTTGAAATGCTTTACATTTTACTACGCGGAAAATTTAAGAATTACAAAACCAAATATTCTCACGTTCATCAAAAAGTTTCAAAATGTACATTTAAAATTTTGTATCTTGTTACTTACATATAGCTCAATTTACACTCTCATCTGTTTAGTCTAATTATGCAAACTATTCAAGGAGATCTAAAGGATAAAGGAAATTTTTGGAACATTCTCTGAAGGCATCCACTAATGGAAGGGAAAAGTTTCTATCGTAAAACTTTTGCTTAATTGTTAATTTATATTAAAAACTCAAAATTTGTTAAATGAAGATGATCAGTGTTTTTCAAACTGTGTACTATAAAACAAGCTATAGTTTGGTTTAAAAAAGTTTGAACAATACTGATGGATTAGAATATAAATTTGATTAATTTGTTTTTGGTTTCGAAAACTTTTCAATTCAACTATTTAAGACACCTTGAATCATTGATATTTCATCAAAGGATTCAGTTCAAATAACGGAATTTGTTAAAATTTTAAAAATTTGTTTTCAACATCCTAAATAGAAATAACTCTCTTTTTAGCCTTACTCTCTACTCATACACACAGATAAGATGCATAAACACTTATCAATTCAAAACACTTTAAGCTGAAACTATTGCTTTTTTTCCTTCTCACAATTCATTTTCAAGTACAATATTTCTTTTCAAAGAAAAAAAGAGAAACAGAAGAAGTAAATTGAGAAGAGTAAGTAAAGTACGAAAGAAAAAATATTACATCTGAGCACAGTGGCATAAACAAAAAAAAATAAAAATTATTAAGTTTCTCACATCACATTTATTCATGATTTGCACGCGGTTGTGTGTAGGCCGAAAGTTTAACGCAGTGTATAAAAGATAAAATAAAGAAATAAGTAGAAAGAGATTAAAGACTTTTAGCGCGAATTTGTTTCGGAAAAGAAATTTTTTTTCTTTATTACTTTAAAAATAAATTTATGACTACTGTACACAGTCTGCTTGTACTCGAAAGTCTATTATTAATAAAAATCAACTCGATACACTTAACAATTTTTTACCGCATGTGATTTATTCATTTGAAAAGTGCTCGTGGGCGTTTGTTTTGACGGTAAATATTGTTCATATTGTGTCATATGTCGCATAAATTTAATTATTGTTATGCGAATGAAAATATGATATGAACAAAAGGAGCATAAAACGTGACGATACATTTAATTAAATTTCAACTCTCCTTTTTATTTATGTGATTTTTTTTTCGATTGTTGATTGTTGAATGAAACTCAATAAAAAATATACAAAAAATGTGTGAATTGATGATAGAGAAAATAAGGCAAAAAAGAAATTAAATGTATTTGTGTGAATTACCATATTGATGAAAAGTTTATTGTGAAATATTGGCTATAAGTGTGATTATGAAATTTTATAGCCTTTTGTGTAAATAATCAAAGACGGAAAAAAATCGATAAAAATAATTTGTGAATTATAGTTAACTTTCTAGTTCAATTTTATGCTGTTCAAAAATTTTAGAATTACATTTTTTTCATATAGTTCATATTCCAATGTCGAATAGAAAGCTCAAATACTCTTGTGTGTTCAGCAACACTAAATTTTGATACAATCCATTGAGTGGTTAAAACTGTGGTGGTTCAAAGTATAGATAAAAACATAAATTTTTAGTAAATGCCAATATCATGAATTTTGGAATAATATTCAAAAATTATACGTAGCTTATGTTTCCACAAAGCATAAATTGGCAACATATGGTAACAATTTAATAACCGTATCAGAGACAAAATAACATGGTTGTTACAATATCGTTTAGTTCCTACTTCTACATATCTATTATAATGCCGCGGAAAAATTATATGTTCTTTTGCAAATATTAGACTCGATAAGTACTTTGGTGTGTGACAAATTGTGCAAATCTCTTTCACTTTTTCAAGGTAAAGAACTTAATTTAGTCAAGTTCAAGTTCTTTGCCTTATTTTTCTTAATTTATTGCACTTTAACTGTTTTGTCGACAGCTTGTTCTTTAATGAGTTCAACAAGACTCATCGTAAATGTGCTCACTTTTAATTTCATTACCACAAAGTCATCACACCTTCTCAGGCGTCAGTAAAATTATTGTGTGTTATAAAATTAATAACATTTTATTATATGCTTAACATATAAGATATGCAAATATTTATGGAGTAAAACATCAAAGTCATTACAGAAATTTCTTTCACAACTATTTTTTTATGAAATGATAATTATTTGCTTTAATTAACGCAATTATATACATAATTAGCTCTAAATCAAAAAGCGTTGTACACGATATTTAGTATCATATGAAACTCGTGCTTTACTAGTTCTAAAAAATTAATAAAAAAGCTGGAGATTAAAAAGTGAGATTAATTATTATGTGCACAAGCAATTTAGTATGAACAGAATTATTTTTATTATTCTATTGACACTTGAGTAAATTATCAAATTGAGTATTTCAATTAACGCTATCGATAGTATCAATTATTAAATATGTTTCTAAATTTAAAATGCAATCTAAAAATTTTCTTAATTTTTTTTAAAATAATAAGTCTGACTGAATTCATCAAAACAGTTTGTATTGTTCAAATATAGACTCAAAATTTGCATAAAGTCGTTAATACAAATTCCTCGTGATGATGCAATTAATATCTTACTCAATAACAGATCATATTTGGAATTTTTCCTATAAAAATTTTTCTGCCTCAATTTGTTCAATTAAGATTAAGTTTTTAAATCAATTTGATTGATTAAAATTTTACAATGTTGATGAACAAAGTTTGTGGAAATATACAAACAGATTGAAATTAAACTCCAAGCTTGGAGATATTTATTTAAAATTGCAGACATTTTTTCACAGTATTTTATAGGAATATCGAATTTTAAGTCGATTCGTGTGATTTTAATTTGTTTTCTCACGATAGTTATCGAGTAAATCTTGTGAAGTTGATCATATTAGACTGCATGGTTATAATTAAATGACAACAACATTAATTTTGAAGCAGAAAGATTTACAAATATCGATAGCAAAAGATATGAACAGTTCGAATAGTTTGACCTCTCGTTGAAATTGCATGAATATTTTTTTGGCTATCCATGACCACAATTACCCTCAAAAACCAATAAATAATGATCTACTCACCAAAAGTGAAAAAGTCAACTATAATTCACAAATTATAAAATAAAATAATAGTTTTGATAGATAACTCTTCAATGCTGAAATTCATCATCATCTTGTATAAAAAAAAAAATAATATTTTTCGCAATTGAAAAGAGAAGAATAGGATAACTGAAAGAAGAGTGAAAAGAAACATTTAATAAGTGAGAAGTGATTATCATCGATTCATCAAACGAAAGAAAACAAAATAAAAAGTTCGATAATTTTTTTGATTATAACGCAAAGCGAAGAAAGGAATAAGGAGAAAAATAATTTCGAGGTAAATTGCAAATTGTTAAAAAATTATACAGAAATAAAATTTAATTTGTAAAAGGCAGGCACTACTCAATTATCGACACCATTTATCTGTGACTAACAATGAATAAAAGCAAGTAGGAATGACATAGACTTAATTTGATAGAGCAGGATTAGGTTTCAGTCTTTGACTATTCACTTCCAAAAGTTCCCAAACAGACAAAGTTAGATCAGCAACGACGTCAGTTCTATCTTTATGGTCCAGCATAAAATTAAATGAATTGATCATATAAATTTTATGTCTTATCAGCCACAACTCATAAATTATCTTTATACAATAAAACCTATAATTTTTGCTGCCATTTCGTTTGTGCCTTGCTTTGCTCTTTCACACACAATAGTAAATGAATGAACAAGCAATTCAACAGCACAAAAATTAAATTGTTGAAAATTTTGTGCTTTGAGCTATAAATTGAGTTAATAAAACTCGCAGGTTGTTGAAATGAAAATGAATTATGTACATATATACTATATTCGCATACGGACGAGAAGAAAATGAGGGAGAGAATAATGTGTCGCGTGACATCAACGTCGATTATGAAAAATTAAATCGTAAATTGTTGACAGTTGTACACATTACTTATTTGCATTTTTATTGGATCATGACGCCAATGTCAGCAATTTTATTTTCACTTTCATGATGTTAAAGCTCAAAATGAATTTGTCATTTCCAGAATTTTACAATCGAAAATATTTACAATAATACTTAATTTTGTTAAGTGAAACAAGTCAAAGCAAAATTTAATGACTTAATTTCATGCTTCACTAACCTCTTACTTTCTCAAAGTTGTCGTTGAACTTGAAAAAATACGAGAAGCAAAATATTTTGATAATTGCTATGGGAATGTTTTGTACTCCTAATAAATGGGGTGTTTTTAATCACGATATTGCGTTTAATTTGTGCTGTTAAGCTAATTTTATAGTAAATTTGAGCTTTCAAAAATGAATTTGTAAGCACGACTCTGTTTGTTTTCCATTATATTGATTGTGTGAGTTGTGGTATTTTTCGAAATACGCTCTATATTTTTGAATGAAAATACCGAAAATATTGAAGGTAAAATTAAATTTGAGGTAATTCTCGACAATTTAATTTTTGAAACAAATTTTCCGTACAAAATTTGGCTTCATTATTTCTGACCAATATTTTGATTATCTTTAATTCAATTTATGCTCAAAATGATTTAAAATAAACAAATGTTTAAGTCATTCATCAGTTGATGAAATCTCTATATAATTTCAAAACAGTCAAACCTTTCTATCGAATTAACAATTAACGTTTTTACAAAAACAAACATTAAAAGTTATTAATTCTTTGGCACTTTTCATTCATAACTTGCCTTCAAGCTAATTAATCAATATAAAAAAATGATTTTATGAAAGTTGTTTGACATGAATTCATTAATAGGAATTAAAAATTGACATTTTTACCGATTGACAATGGTGCAAAAAAGTTATGCAGACAATTTACTACAAATGAAGCAATTACGATCAATTAAGGTCACTAATGATAAAAATAAAATATAGAAGAGATAAAACTTGAAATAAAATTTGCATTTCTTTATTTCATATCAAAGTTGATTTTATGTACTGAGCTTAATAATCCAAACATTACATGCAATTCATGCAAATTTTTGCATTTAGGAGAAATATTTTCATGTTATTGAGTTTTATGAAAATCATAAAATCTATGGTCAATAAAATAAAAGAAACTTTTTAATTTTCGTACTCTTCATTTTCAAAATTTTTTCGACCCCAAGAACAACTCCGTCCATAAGTTTCATCAAATTAAACAAAGAGTTTTTGCTTCTTTTCAAGCATACAGAAAACTCTTCATTTTGCTTTTTTCAATAAAAAACTTCTTATAATTACATTTCACTCAAACGTACCTATAACTATATTGTTAAGAGCAGTAATTTGTGCAGGTACATGAACCAAGCAGAAGAAAAACTTATATTTTCTCTAAAAAATGCTATTAAATTTCAATTACATGCAAGTCAATTTACCTTCCCTAAAATTACTTCAAATTACTTAGGTAAAATATATTTTTTCTACCTTCATAAAGACACAAGAAAAGTTTCCATAAGCTTTTAACATTTTTTATTGAGTTCTGGCAACTACTCAAACTTTTTTTTTACAAAAAAGGAAGAATTTTTCAAACTTTTGTTTCAATAAAACATGATAATTTGTAAGTTGGTGAAACTTATACTTCTATGCTGAAAATGGCCTAAAATCTATTAAAATTTTCAACAAAGGATCGACTGTTGTAATTTTTATTGGTCTATAAATTTTCATTCTATCAACATGGTTGTAAAACCGCTTTCATTACCCTCCAAAAACTATAAAAAAGCAATGGCTTTAAATTAATTTATGAGTGTAAATGCATTTTTTGTGGTTCTAGGAGTAAGGATAATAGCCGCAACAATATGAGAATAATCTAAAACTCCATTTTTACAGAACAAATATATTAATTACCAAGACTAAATGAGTCGCCCGCGACTGAATCGAAAAAAATTGTATATTAGATCATTGCACAGCGATTAAGCTAATTGCTCTTAATGGGACAACATTATAACTTAAATTAATGAAAGCAAATTACAATTAAAAATTTAATGTTCCCATGAACTGTGTAGGATATTTTGCAGCTCTTTCGTGTTTAAATGCTATTGCCATTATAAATCATTAAGTCATGCAAAAAAACGCAAACACAAAATTTTTATGAAGATTTTTGCAGTTAAGAAAAGGGAAGGAAGTCGAATAGAAAAATGTAATGCGATGGCAATCTGTTGATTCATTGTGCGCCTCAAACAGGTGTTTAATAAATCTCTCTCACTCGGTTCGAATTGATTACTATCATTTCCATGGCTTTTAACCTTACGTCTGTCTCTTTCATTGAATTCCTCTATGTCTATGCTCATAAATGTACAAATCATGCAGCAGGAATTCATAGTTTTATAGAATATGGACGAAGAACTCATGTTCAATAATTTTATTAGTTTCAAAATTTAGTTATGTTGGACGCAGTTGCAGCAACAAGTGAAAAAGTTTATGAATTCATGATAGCTGAATAGTAAAAGCACTTTTCGAATATCGATAAAAGTTTTATTGAGCTTCAATAAATTTTAGAACGTTTAATTTAAAACTTTGGCACATGCATGTCAAAAAAAAATATTTGCAGTTTTGGTCAAAACTAATTCAACATCACCTGAGCATAAAATTGCACTACAAAGAAGCTATAGATTTGAATTTTTGGAATCAAAAGCGGAAAGGAATACATATTGGAACAAATATGGTGCGAGAATAAAAAGCAATAGCAGATTCAATGAAGCATTAAATGCCAATTTTTATCGATTTTTCATTCGTGCTTCTTGCTTGTGCTTGTACACAAGCATAGAAAGAAAAGCAAAAAACGTAATTCTTTTGCTCTCATCCATTCCATTAACGAAATGATTTACGATTGCACCTAAAGTACTGCATCGGTCGTTATTTGCAGAAAGTAAATGAGAAAAGAGACAGTTATGGAAAATTTTGTTGCTATGCCACATATATCAATTTTCAATTATTAATCATGCATTAATATTCACTGCTGTGCTTATTTTATTTGCTATTGGCTGATAAATCAATAATTTTGCGACTTGTCCAGAAGAAAAAAAAACATATTTATTGACAGCTCTTGAGGAGGAAATGAAATATTTAATGACTTACCATTGAATCAGTAGCAAATCCAGCAATTCTCACAAATTATTCAGAGTTTACAAACAAATAAATTTCGCGTGTATGGAAAATGCGTCAGCATGTAATAACTGGAGCGAAGTGAAATGCACCATAAGCACGAATTGTAGAACTATAAAACGTGATGATTCTCATATATCATACAAGAAAATTTTCCTGTACAAAAACAGAAATTTTTTTCAAGCAAATATGCCAGATGCACAAAAGAGCCTTGCTGTGGCGCCTAAAGCTTCCAAATAAACAACAGATTTTTTTCTTCTTTTCGTTTTCTCTCTCTTTCTGTGTTCAAAAGTCATTAATCTTTAGCATTCTCTTGTGTCACATTCTCTCACCCTCCTCACTCACTTCATGAGACATTCCACTCGACGACTGACAATTTTTTTTCACTGTTGAACTATGAGCTAGTTGTTGCCACAATGTGCGGTTTAGCTTGTATAACATGAATGCGGCAAGCAAAGGGGAAAAATTGAAGGAGAGAAAAAGAGACAGAGCGACAAACAAGCCACATTCATTAATCAGTCAATGCATGTTATTACTCTGCTCGCTATGGTTACGTTTACCTTTTATCTGCCTGTTTTGACCATATTTGGACGTTTTTCAATCGGTTTACATTTCAAGTGCAATTCTTTAATATTAAACGTATAAAAAAGAAGAGAAAACGAAAAAAAGAAGAAAAATTGTATTATATAAATAAATTATAAAAGCCGTTTACGATTTTTAATTGCCGTTCAATGATATTTCCAGCTATAATGATGATATGAATTTAACGATGTTGAAATTTTCGATGACCGAAAAAAAATGTTTCTAATGCTAGTTCCATAAATGGTGCATTTTGTTGGACAAAAATGTTTAATTTAAGTAAGGTCAGTTTACGGAAAGCATTTACTTTTTTTAAAATCAGTTCTCTGAAGTTTGAAGCAACTTCAAGTCACTTTTTTGGAATACGTGAAGCAGTGCCCTTTTTTCATCTCAATTTCCTTGGAAAGTCACGCTCAAGTCAAAATTGATGTTTCTATTAAAGTGCATGAAATGATATGGCATCAATTAGAGCTTGAACGACAACCTTGTAGACTTTAAAAGGCCCTACAACTCTATTTTACATACAAAATCTTCCCTAAAAGCCCTTGAGACTGCTACTTCACTAGAAAATAAACATAAATAAATATTCCATGACACATTTAAAAATGGTATATGAATAAAAATTCAAAAAATTCAACAAGAGCGTGCAGAAATTCCATTTACCTTATATGATCACGATTATGAACACTTAGGAAATCGTCAAGGCTTTTATTTCTTTTCATTTCTTTTGGATGCTTACAGTTTTTATGATTCATGATGATTTTTACGCGTGCGAAACTCACTAGGCTGTATGGAATTGATCAAAGATAAGCCATTTTTGGCAATAAAAGAAATCTGAAGTTATGACTTATGACTTTTATGACAATTCAAATATAAATTTCTTAATTTAAATGTTCTTTATTTGAATAGGATATGCTTTATTATTTTCACTTTGGGCATCTGATCAGATTATTTTAACAATTTATTATAAATCTACATATTAATCACAACAGCGCTTTAATATTTTGTGATAAATACTCAGCTTGCTTGTGGGCATGGGTATGAATTACTGTAATCCATATGTTTAAAATGATCAATATGATTATTTTAGGATAAATGCTTGGAATTTCATTAAAGCTTTGCAGCTTATTGTCTTTAAATGGAATCACTCCCAGCTAAAAGTATCAATGTGAAATTGTTTTATGGATATTGAGTAAAAATTGTTATTTCTTTGATGTTTTATTAAAGCGCAATTTTCAAGAAATTCAAATGATGAGATCTACCTTGAGATTCATAATAACTCAATTTTAAGCATTTTAAATCAGTCAAAGTGAATTCATTAAATCAGTTATTTTTTATTGCCGGAAAGCATGTCTGAGTAAAAAGAACGAATCTCATCAAAATCCAATCTGCTCATGTTCATGTCATTCTGTTTGACAAGACATGAATCATAAAATCATTAAAAGTTTGAGTTGCAATATGAGATTGGAATTATAAATAGATTAAAAATGTTAATAGCTGTATCAAAAGTGTAGTAAAAACAGTAATTATCATCTCAATCATGAGCTCTTTAAAAATTTAAAATTGTCTAGACAGATCATAAATTTAAATCCCCAAAATGCAACCTTTAATAAGTAATATTGCTTAGAAAATGTCTCATATTGAATTTTAAACTTTTCTATTAAAGCCAAAAACTTTCGCTATTAGACTCACAATTATGACAATGATAATGACATACTTTATTGGCATAACACCAAATGCCACATTAAAACAGAGTCACACCTTCATATTTTCTCGTTGTTCTTCTTCCTTATTATTTTTGGCAAGCATAAAATATGAAATCATAATTAAAGTGTCATCTTTATAACCATTTTTTGAAATTTATTGATCAATAATTGTCTGACGTCGCACATAATGCTGTTTTTATTTTTTTTTTTTCGTTCGTTCGGCTTTTGGTTTCACGGGAAAAATTTTTTGGCTTAAAATTAAAAGTTATGGTTATGGCAATGAGACAATGAAGGGATGGGTAGTTGATTGTAGCTATTAGGATGTTACCAAAACAAACCATTAAACCAGTCCATAATCCTTAGGCAAAGTAAATGCCTCTCATTTTTTTCGGTTAGATAATTCATAATTTATGATTTAATAGAATTGTGTGTGTGTGCTATAAAGCCATCCATACCATAATGGGATAGAAAAAAAGTACTTTATATATAGATGGAAGGAACAAAAAAATATGAAAAATGTTTTTGACTATGCTGTTGCTCCCTCAAGCACTCATAAAAAATAACACACAGGAAAACAGCAGCAACAATATTGTTTATGGCTTGTTCGGAAAATTTATTCGTAACGGATGATTAATTTATGCAATTTAATGTTTGCACAAATTTATATAGGTAAATAGTGTATGGGAATTTTAAACATTTATTTACATAAACACACGTGTTCAGGCCTTTACACTAAATTTTTTATTAATTTTATAGATGGAGATATGCTTTCTGATTATTTAATAATTTCCACATGAATATGTTATAAATTAAATTTAAATAAATTTTGGAATACCATAATTTACACAACGAGAGATATGAATTAAATGGATTTTCACAAGCATTTTATTGTATAGGATATGCTAAATGAATTTTGAAAGGACACATTTGTTAATGCAACTAAGTATTTTCGCAAAGGTCAATATTTTAAGTCAAAAAGCAAAATCAATTCTTACAAGTGCAACATTATGCAGACTGTTCAATTGTATATGTCAAATGCTATTATTCTCCTTCATTCAACATATTCTCCTCCATACACCATTAAGTGCAAAATCAATTGAGATATGAAAATTGAGAAAAGGAAAGAGTATTTTATACAATTTACAGAAAATAGAATTGAATTGAAATCACTTGAATGCTTTCATTTTTGTCAAATAATATTGACATGCAATTTGAGAAAGTATGAGAAGTGTGAAATCAATGAAATCCAATAATCATGAATAATTTTTTTGCAGATATTTGAATAATTTGTGTATGCTGTTTTTTTGCATATCAACAATTTTTTGAAAAAGTCTATCTAAAGTATCACAAATTTCAATTCTATTCTTGAATCTAATTTGGAAAAAATTGAAAAAAAAATTCGAGGGTCGAAAAAGGAATTAAAGTTAATACACTAAAAAAAGTGTATACATTTTCACATATGAAAAGCTCCATTGATGAATACTTTTCAATTAATACTCGCTGCAGGATATTTTATTCAACAATTGAATAACATTAATTGAATTTTTTTTTCGTGTTGCTTTTTCCAACCATACAATATGGTGCATTGTGCACAATTGGACTCGCTTTTGTATTCAATTTTAATAAAGGACAGAACGTAATTGCCGCAGTGAAAATTGTTTCGAATTTTTTATGGACAAATTTAACAAATTTCGCAGTCCTTTTGGGAAAATGAAAGGGAAAATAAAATGGTTCAATTGATGTGCTTGACCACAAAAAATATAAATTTACATATACCAAATTCGAAGTAAATTAAAGCTTTTGATGGAAATTTCGTTGGCTTTTTAAAGAGTTTCTGACCAAATCATTCAAGGTTAAAAATCCATAATTCTTGATTCGCAAACAAAAATAATTAATCGAATTCATTAGATTATTGCCATCTTATTGACTCTCAATGAAAGGCATGATTCAGTAAATATAAATTAAGTAGTCATTGAGCAAATCCATTGTATCAACTTCGTCAAAATAGTAGCCATGAAAATGATTCACATATAATCATCTTTATTTCTTTTTTTTTCATACAGCCCGAATATTACAAAGACGCACAGCATTTTCGCAGTGTCATTGGAAATGAATCTGAGTATCGTTTAGAAATACCGCACGCAAAGATTGAATATACTGGAACGTATTCCGTAATTGCATCAAATTGTTATGGTCAAGCAAAAGCAATAATTTCTTTGCAAATCTACGCCAAAGGTAAGTAAATTTAGATATAATGTCCGCATTACTTAAATTCAGTCAGTCTCATTTGTAACAATTTGACGCTTTCTATTTACTATTCAAACATCATGAATTCACACGAATAATTCAATTTATAAAACAATTAATTATCAAATTACATGTCAGGGATACGAGCAAATCATATTTTAATTATATTAATAACAAGAATTCAAAAATGTTATTTATTGTTTTTGTATGTACTCATCATTGTTTCCACATATTTGAAGTTTAATTAATGATTTTCAATTATTTTCACATGTGAATAAATTAAACGATTTGTTTGTGCACAGTATTAATTATTTAAATTCAATTGATTAAAATTTCGGTGAATGTGTAAATATCCACATCGTTCACATACTCTGAGTATTATTTTCAATTTTATGTATTTAATCTTTCTGTACTTACCGGATTATGTAAATGTTTGATTTTCGGCATTGAGCTTTTTTCAATATTTTTTTAAACGGATTTGAATTGTTCAAATTTCCATAATATTAAATATTAAAACTAAATTTAAATTTTGACACTTGCTGTTCTGCCATAAACTCAGTTGAGCAATAAATGCAGACTTGCTTATTAGTTTATTTCATTGATAATCAATCGAGCTTAATTAAATTAAATACATCAAAGCACTTCTAGGAATTTTCCTTTCAATAACCATTCATCAAGTGCAGCGAACTAATGTATAAAACAGATATCAAAACATTCTATTTAAATGAGAGTATCTATATGGTCAATAATCGATTATTCTCGAGTTAATAAATAAATCATTCGTACATTCAGAACGCTCTTTGAACAAAAATTTCTTACTTACTTAACTGACGTTCCAGATCAATTGTGATCCATGACCTTTCTTAGTTGGCGTCTGAAGCCGGCTTTATGTCTGCCTTTTGGCAATTACCAATACTAAATTATACCCTACCACTTTCCAAGAGTTCATTGGCCGCCCATAAAGATAAATTAAATCTCAAATAGCAAATTACAAAGAGTTAAAATCGTCAAAGATTAAACAAACATTTACTCATTAAAAATTCCAATTCCATTAATAATAATTAGTAGAGAATTTGCATTTGATGATATTAGTTAGATCCATTTAATCAGCGTAACAATCGACTGAATAAATTAAATATTTTTCAACATAATTAAAGATTAATATTTTTTATTTTTTAAATATTCATTAAATCCATATTTATTGAGGTGTTTGGCATAATGCAATATTGATTGAAATTATAAACAATTATTTGCCAATTTAATAAACAAAGATATCAAAAACGCAATTACGACTGCAAGCAATTATATCCAGTTAGACTAGAATTTTATGACCATATGTGTTGAATCTTTATATGAGAATGACATCAAAAGGCAATTCCGTGTAATTTTCACGTTATGTGCTGTTAGTGATTCAAAAGAACCGGAAGTTCAACTATATCACCGAATTACTTACAGTTTTTTATTTTTGAAATACATATTTAACCTCGATCATGATCGTTTAATTAGAAAGAATATGAACAGTCCCTAAATTATTAATCATTAGACATAAGAAGCCCTAAATAAAAAGCAAAAGAAAACGCGGAGAAAGAATAAAATACAAAACGATATGGCAGGTCATGTACATTTTGCCTTGATAGTGAATTTCATCAATTTCACAATAAGAGAATTCCACTCATTTCCATTTAAAAAGGCATAGTAAGGGAGACTCACCAATGTGCACATACATGTAATATGAAGATGAAAAGCAATTGGTTTTCGATATGAAAGATTACAATACGTAGAATAAAGTCTCCATCCATACTCACTTAGCAACTTGAACAAGCCAATGTGCGAGTTTTTGCTAACAATGCCATTTATGGAAATTGAATGAAATAATTCCTTGAGATAAATGTGAATATTTTTTCTTCTTTCTTTATTCTTTCTCTGTAATAAATTTGAACTCTGATGCTCTTTTAGAAAAGTAAAGATAAAGAAAATTTTACATCGAGGAATGCAAATTTTTTGCAATTGCGGTAGAATATTTCGTAGAAGAATGGAATATTCTAAGTTAAATCAAAAATGCAGTTATTCGTGACTTTAATACTAAGTTGTGTCTATTAAATTAAAATCCTTTCTTTCAATACAATATTTTAGTTTAGATAAATTGGAAGTATATCATCGCAAAATTCTTTATTTACTTAATAATACTTACTCAAAAGTTTACCCTCGATTAAACTCAAAACCGTCGAAGTGAATTGCAAAATCTAAATGATTATTATCTCTCAAATTATCGCAAAATTTTTCAACAATTTTTCCATCACTTAATCTTGCAATCATCATCAGTTTTTTCATCCCTTTTTCATAATTCCATTTTTTAATACTTCAAGTCAATGAAAAGCGAAGAATTTTATTTCGACGTTTGCTTTTATTTACTTCATCGTAAATACTTAAATTTATTATGAGCTGACAAATCATTAAACATTTTAAAATGTATTCCTCAGATTCGTACTCATTGTTTATAGTTATAGCTCTTCATTGATTTTTCCGATAAATGTTGTCAGAGAAATTGAACCCGAAAGACACAAATTAAGAAGGCCCTCCCACGGAAGCTATCAAAATTTGGTAGCGATATGGAGTCAGAGACTTTAAAGTTCCATGACAGAGCTTTCTTCATTTGTATCGTTCGGAAAGAAGAGGATGCTTTTATTTAGAATTTAAATCAGAGTTCATAAATTGAATATTTTGATCGTAAAATTTTATAGAATATATTAGAAAATTTTTTATTATGACCTTTGTAAAATCCAACTAGAACAGTGGTGGGCAACGTTTTCCATGGCACACCTTAGTTGTAAGCCTCAAGTCATCCTCCTAGAATTACAACTCTGACTGAAAATAAAATAACATTACAAAAAAATTTCTCTTATCTTAATAACAATTTTCTTTAACTTCTTCCTTCTTTTCGAATCAGATTTAGGTAGAAGCATGGATGCTGGCTCCATTATTCATGGGTAAGTTTTTACTTTACTTTTTCATTCCCCATCAAATTTAATGTACTGTAGAAATTGCATAATTTTGCTTCCCTCCGAATAGTACATTGCAAGAATGTTCATTAGCTCGAACTGAACTTACAAAACAAGATGATAGAGACAAAAAAAAACTTTTTCATTACAATGATGAACCATGAAATGCATCACATTGTGCGGTAACGAATTGTTATGCAAAAATGTCAAGTGGAAGGAAAATGAAAATAATGTGAAGCACATTTTTGGAATAAATGCATTGAGAAAAGTTTCATCTTCTACTTTTGTAATTTCATATTCTGCACATAAAGTTAGTGTAGCGAAAAACGCTAATGACAAAATTATATACAACACACGATGTCACATTTAAAATTTTGAATGATTTATGTGCCAGGAAAGTTTTGTAATCAAAATTTTGTAGACATTTGCTCATGCAAAACTTCAATTAAGTAACTAACTTTGGATTCTGATTGCTAATTCGTGATGACAACAAGTTTTGCAACTCTGGGGTGTCATTTAAAATATTTATCTGCATGATTACTTCAATTATTTTGGCTTATAAGTTGCGTTTTCGACATAATCAGTTTGATAACTTTTAAATTAGAGCTTTAAAGAAAGTTTTCAATGTGCTAAAGGGAAACCGAAATAATTTAAGATTACATATATCAGGGACGTTTTCAGGGGGGAGGTTATTTGAGGTCATAACTCCCCTTCCCTTTTTGGAAAAATAATTGAATTTTGTAGTGTTTTTCGAGAAGAAAATTCCAACTACCTTTAAAAATTCCAATCCATACAAACCTCACTCGCACAAATAAATAAATTATCTTGAATGGTCATTAAAGTAATTTAATTGAATTAAGGGATTGATAATGATTTATAAAAAAATAATTTTCATAATTAATTGTTGCATCCTACATACTGATTTAAAGCTCCTTATCGTATTTACCAAGTGAATACATTTTATTATGATATTATCTAAATAGTTTTATTAATTTTTATATGCACATACTGATTTAAAGCTCCTTATCGTATTTACCAAGTGAATACATTTTATTATGATATTATCTAAATAGTTTTAATGTAATTACATCATTTAATTATCTTTTGTAATTATTCAAATTTGGGTAATATTTATAAAAGAATTTAAAATGCGCTCCACCATAAATCTAAGAGCACGTCAATTATTTCATACATTAGCAAAAATTTATTCTTGCGGTTGATGAACATTTTATACAATGTTCTATTTCATAGGGATAAAAAATTCAATGTATAGTTATGTGTGAGGAATGAGAAACATTCTACTTAATTAAAATTAAAATCCCATCATCATCACTTTTAATTTTAATATTATTATTCTTTCATGTGCATATTTTATATTATAGTAACATTGAAACACTTCCTCGTATCGTGAAGCACTTAAAAGATTTACGATGTTGTGATGGTGATGCAGTTACATTAGAATGTCATGTTGAAGGAACACCCGAGCCCAACGTCTTTTGGGAGAAGGATGGTAAAATTTTGCATGATAGATCAACGGAACATCGACAGAATTTTAATGGACGTAAAGCTACATTATCTATTCCACGTGTTTTCCCTGAGGATGAAGGTCAATATTGTCTCGTAGCATGCAATAATATGGGCCGTGTGAAGAGCTCCGCTTGTATTATAGTTGATGGTAATTACATTTTAATTAAAACACGAAAAGTTCATTTAACACTTGCTTGATGTTGTTTTTTATTCTCACTTTTCACAATAGTACCCGAGGAGAAAGAAAATTTGCTTAGTCGACAACTATCACGCCCAATGACCTTTTTGTCTCCAAATTCAACACCACGTTCAACGCCCAGATCAACACCAGCCCGTAGCATGTCACCATTTTCATTGCATTTATCGATGATATCAAATAATGCTCATTTGAGTTATCGTCAAAGGCGTTATCGATTTTCAGCACCAAAGTTCTATTCTGTTCCACATAATCGTGTATGCGAGGAAGGTGATACAGTAAGATTTCAATGTGCAATTGCTGGTCATCCGATTCCATGGTCAACTTGGGACAAGGATGGTGTAATTGTGACACCATCACAACGTTACATTATCAAGGAACGTGACGATATGCGTTATTTGGAAATTGAAGAAGTTTGCTTTGAGGATGCTGGATTGTATCGTATAACACTTGAGAATGAATATGGAAGAATTGAAGCAACTGCTCGTTTGGACATTATAAAAAGCAATAAAACAAATCGTCGCGGAATTCGTGCATCAAGTGCACCCAATCGTGATTCACGCAGTATGTCTCGTCGCATCATGGGTTATAGCACAAGAATTGGTGGACGAATGGCATTAGCTGGTCAACGAGCTTCTTCTATACCCGCCAAAAAAACTGTCTATCATGATGGTTATGATATCACAGACTCTGAACGTCTTACAATAACTGAAAATGATAATGAAATATTAATAGAAATTATCAATGTAAAGACATACGACGAAGGTGAATACACGTTGATGTTTGAAGATGAAGATGGTGTCATAACCACAACAACAACATTTGCAAAAGTTCATTATGTTGATGATGAAACTTTTGGAGAGAAAATACCACCAAAAATTAAACAGCATCTGAGCCAAAATGTAACAAGTATTGAAGGTATTCCATTAGACTTGACACTTCATCTTGACTGCAAAATTCCATTTGATTATGTATGGTTCAAGAACGGTGAACCTATCATCAATTCTGATGATTTCATGTAAGTTAAAGTATTTGCAAGAAGTCATCCTGCATTTTTATTACCTTAAAGTTTAATTTTATATTATTCATATGTTACATCATTTTTTTAATTATTTCACACAGATATATTGACCATGGCAACGGAATATTGACACTTCGCATTCAAGATCCGTTTGTTTTCGATTCAGGTAAATACACATGCGTCATCACAACACTAACGGGTGAATGTACATCCGAATGCGACGTTGAAATTGAAGAACTTTATGAAATTAATGTTCTCGATGTGATACCGGAATTCATAAAAGCTCCACTTCCTTTCATCTCACTGCCTGGTTGTTTAGCATCATTTTGTGCTCGAATTACGCCTGTTGACTCCGAAGTTATTTGGAGCGTGTGTGGTTGTGAAATAAGTGATGATATGAAAGATTATAAGGTTAGTCAAATATTTTTGAATAATAATTCAAGTTTCTTTAGTTTCTAAGTGTGTCATCTCAAATCACGTTATGAAATTGAACTTAAGCTTATTTTAATTATTATTTATTTACAAACAATTAAGTGTTTGTATAGCCTCGTAAAGTATCAGACTTAATATTCAATTAAAAACGTTTAGCGATAAGTTATCAATAAGAAAACAGCACAGATCAAAATAAATGAGTAAAGAAAAAGAAATTTAATTGAAACATCCTCATTCCCAGTGGAGTTTGAGTTCCATCTGCGGAAACGGCGCCCATCAATATCAATTAGATATTCATTCGGATTACAAATCAATTTCTTATTATTTTTCTAACCTTCATTTCAATGTGTATCGGAAATCTAGCAGGTCTATCTTTATAGGGAAATACGAAAGGTTTAAAATAATTTCAAAAAATTTAAGAATCAAGCGCTTTTCATGATGATAAATTGAAGCTAGTTAAAGCTCAATTTCTTTAAGAACTACGCTTTAAAGCACAATGTAAAACCAAAATTGAAGCCATATCCGTAACAGTTTTAACTATAATATCATTTGGTAACCTGATATTCAATGATATTCCTTGTAACTTTTTGCAATGTGACAAAAACCACACAGCTTGTTTGTACGAGTATGTGAATAGAGTAAAGTTACCAGTATTTCAATTAACGTCAATAAGATTGACATTTTACTCTTACTTTATCATGTCTGTGGTAGACTTTGTAGATATAAGAAATTCTAAAGCTAGGAAAATGTCAATGAGGAAATCTGAATTTGGAAAGTGTAACTTATATTTCCCTTGAAACAGATAAAATCAAGCTATTCATTTTAGGTTACTTAATGAAATTCAAATGAAATTGATGGCACGAGATGAATGGTTTATGCTAAACTCAGAGCCAATTTGAAATATCCAATCTGATCTGCTTCGATGAAATTTGCATAATTGAAATATTATATCAGTATCAGTGACAAAAGACAATACAATGAAAAGATCTAATTAATTCTAATGTAAATAGATTTTGTGAAAATACCTCTCATTTGAAATCAGAATATTCTCAAATTAAATTGATAAAATCAGTACAAATAATCCATTAAATCTTTCGGAATTGCATCTGATGTTGTCAAAATATTTGCTTTCAGTCCACTTTACAGTGAGCCAAACTTGAAGGGATGATATGCTGAAAATTTGATACAAGCATCTGTATTCACTTAACTATTTCAATTCAAGTTAAGTGCTTTTACTCTTTTCATTACATATGCATACATATGCTTTTAACAACAATCCATTTTAAAGTTATAGACATTCTGTGCAAGATAAAATATGACATGTCATTTTTACTGAGTTTTACAATTTTTAATGAAGAAAACGGAAGTGTGACAATGTAAATTCCTCTTCTGCTGTTGAGCAATATAGGAACAAGTTCATCGATCAGAATATATTCAAAAATTATACGTCAACATAAGTTTCCAATTTTAAATTGATCCAGAATTAGTGAAAATTAAGTTAACTCACATTGCAGCTCAAATATTTGGCAATCAATTTCCAATTGCGAATAAAAATGCCATCACTAAACCAATTCTAGAGTAAACTCAATTTTCCCTTTTTTTATTTCCAATCATCAGTGCTTTTGACATTAAAATTGGAAATTCCATTACATAATACATAAAAGTCGCTCTTTTCGCAATAACATGCAGCTACTGCATATCGAATAGTTGTTCATTTGAGTGCTGCTCCATTTGCATAACAAAATTGAAAATGAAATGAATGCAACTTTTTTTTCATGCTATTGATAAATATAAATATCAAATATCAGCAGAAGCGTCCCGCATTATGATAATATACATAAATTTATATCATAGAAAATGAACATCATGTAATAATACTGAAATGCATAGATAGAAATGGAAATGAAAAGTTTATTTATTCCAGACCAATAGATTTCTTTGCATATGTGTTATTGTGCCAGTTACCTTGAAACTATTTATTGATGTCTCGTCATCAAAAACATTTTTATTCTTCTTTTCTTTCTCATTTCTCTCACATACAAGAAACTAATTTTGTCATTAGTCACCAAACACATCTACGTATGTGAAACTATGTTTGTTGTTATACTATTTCATTTTGGTCTTTTACAATTTCGTCATACTTGATATTGGTATCATTAGCTCTGTTTTATTATAATCCTTGGCTTTTAAACAGTCAGTTTGTCTATAACTGTCTACACATTTACAAGATTTTTATATTTTGTCTAAAAATTAATAAGACAGATCCAGAAGAAAATTCGGTAATAAATTATTCATAGTGTATTACTTAAATCCGCTTCATGGAATTATCCTACTTGTCGCATGCTTAACCATGTCTTTGAGTGTGTAAATATTATCGGCACCATCTGATTCATATAATTACGGAAATGAAAGGAAGAAAAGAAACAAAGCGTAGTGGATGAATGAAGACAAAAAATCGTTTATAGTGGTCAGTTTGATAGACGAAAGCATCATGAGAAGGCATAAAAAATCATAATTTTCAGTGACTGTACAAAAAATTAAAATTTGTTAAATTCGATCTGTGAAAACAATTAAAAAGAAAAAAATTATAAAAATTTATTGAACGACATTAAGTAAAGTGTGAAGTGATATTAATTAAGTGCTGAGGAGGCAATAGCAAAATTATAATTAATAGAAGCAGTTGAAATCAATTTGTTATCAAGCTAATAAATTTCACTTAAATCTGTAGCGTGTGCGCGCGCGGGAAGCTCACGGCAATAAATAAATGCTATAGTAATAATTATGGAAGTACCTACAATACATGTAAGCTACGTGCTCTCCTTCGAGCTACTACTTCAATTATCATTTTCCACGCTGTTTTTAAATGATTTTCTATTCTATTCTGATGATTATCAACGAATAAATTAGTGAAAAAAAAAATATTAATTTTATTGAGAGTTTTTTGATGTTGCACAAAAATGTCATATCCATTTAAAATCAAACTATACTTTTTATCTCTCGGATATTATAATCAAAAATGTGTAAACATACTTCTTATCGCCAAAATAGTTTTTAGATTAAAAAATTTAGTTGATAAATTTTATCAAATATGTTTTATGTCACATGTACGCTTCCCTAGCAACACAAATGAAGAAGACTCCACTAAAACTCTTTTATTAGCAACAAATGTCAGTTATCTCCGTGTGTCATCCATATGATTGCAAAATCTAGGTAACCTTCATTAGGTGTTAAAAAAGAGGTTTAGCAGAGCCTTCTTCGCATGTGTTTCTCGGGTTTTTCTTAAGAATCTTTAATTTTAAATGCATTATATTTGAGATATAGTCAATGTAAAATAATAAATTATGAAGACTTTATATTTGCTCAATTTTTATGTTAAATATCAAAAGTGCAATTTTTCTATCTTGCTATTTATTTCTATATATGGGCATCAATACATAGTATGTCTGATAATTTTTTAATTCATACTTCATATTTGTTTAGATTTTTTTCAATTTTCTTTCATTTCTTAGAAAATGTATGTAACATTCTTATTAATCGGGGTTTAATTTAACTATCCATTAACAATATTATGGCAATTTTAATGTGCTTACTTCATCGATTATCAAATGCAACAATATCAGCTGCTATTTAGCAAAATAATAAATGAAACTTAATATATATCAAGTAAAAAATCCTGCTCTTATTACATAAAATTGTATCATTGATGACAAAACTGACCGCAAAAAAACTTATAAACGTCACATGTTCCTTGATCAAACGAGAAAAATTAGAATAATTTTTCAGTGGTTATCTCGTTATGCATTGAAAATCATTCGCGTCAATAAGCTGAAATTATTTAATTTATTTAATAATGGTGTTACCTGATGATAATTAGTTAGCTTAAATGTTATTATAGAATAGGCTGATTTGACTCAATATTTTGTAATCAGTAGATGAATCTATATTGAAAACTTTGACCAAATTTTGCTGTATAAGGTCATAGACGTTTAATAATAAATGCGCTATTTAAATAGCTTTACGAGTACTTCAAACTCTGTTCTCTTCTCAGCTACTCTCAATTCCACTTTATTAAATTTCATCGCATTATTAATCATTTGTCGATTGGCGTTTGAGGTTGTAGCAAGTGAATTTTTTGTTCCATCTGTGCTGTTTTTTCTTCTGTGTTTACAATCATATCTCGTCTTATTTGTCGATGACTACAAACTGAAAAAAATAAAGAAACTTTACAAGATACTTATCTCAACTTTGTTATTTATGTCTGCTTTTTCTTCAAAAACAATCTATTTAGATTGAGCGATTAGAGGATGGTCTGAACGTACTTCATGTGTTAAGTGTCGATCATAGACAAAGTGGTGAAGTGAAGTGCCGTGTCATTAGTCGTAATAATCCAAAAATCTTTAATGTCTATCATACAAGCTTGACTGTATTGCCTGTGCCAATTAGTGAACGATACGAACCAATTGAAAGTGTTTTAGAAAATAATTGTAACAATAATAGTAAAAGCAATAGAAGTAGTGTAATTCATGATTTAGACTTATCGTGCTTCATCACAAAACGACCTGAGGATAAAACAGTTTTAGTTGGCGATTCAATCGAATTAAATGTATCATACATTGGATTTCCTGACCCAGTGGTACATTGGATGCGAGCTGTAAGTACATTTCCAACTTTATTTAATTTAATTTTTTTGATAAACTTGAACAACATTGGAAATTTAAACAAGATTAAATGAATGTGTGAGCATAAAAGTAAATGGAAAAAGTTTGGAAAACTTGCTTCCGATTTTATTTTCTCAAACAAAACTTTTTCATCTCATATTGCATTGAACAAAAGATTGGGATGTTGTTTATATATTTTTTTACTCCAAAGTAAAGACTACAAAGACTCAAATATTATCAAAGTTGATATTGCTTCCAGTTTCTCATTGTTTTCTTTCAACAAAGAAATTAATTGTCAATACTAAAAAGTGAAAATTTAATAATGCAAATTTGAATCACACCCAAGTTAGAACTAGACATCGACTGGACACTAACTGGTTAAGACGTTTTTTGTCCATTTGGTGCATATCCATTCTAAATATTTTGTTATACTATTCCATAATATCTGCTTTAAACACTAGTACGGAATTCCCTTTTTCATACATGAACATTTCATAAATCCTGTAAGTAAAAACAACGAAAAACTTTAAAGAAATTTTAAATAACTCATGAATCATAGCAGCGTGCAAATCATCTGAACATGACGTGAATGTTCATTATACTTTAGTATGCGGGTAGCGTACTTGCATTTACTGACAACAGTTTGCAAGGGATGAGACTTTATTTCAAATTAATACTGTCATAAAAAAGGTTATTTCTGATATTTTTCTCTCATTTCTCAGCCCATATTTTTATTATTCTCGATGAGTGGAACAAAAAATTGCACAATTCAGTGGAAAACAACAAGTTCTATTCTTTTGCAATGTCTTTATTCATTCCCATGTTTATTTTCGGTAAACAAAGATTGTTCATCTGGCAGTTAGACAAGCATTGGAATGAGTATATTGGAATAAACAAGTAAAAAAGTCAAATTAAAAATTTATGTAGTTTCTGACTTACTTTCCAAATAAAAATGTTTATTCTAAGAAAAAAAGACTCACCGACAAATGGAAAATTTTTATGCATTTATCTCTGAAATACTTCATACAATTCACAAGAATACACAGAAGTGAACATATCGTATGAACAGAGAGATATGGAACAGGTTTTTGCATTATCACTGTTGCTTTATTTTTTTTCGTGTTTTTATATTTTCTTTTTTGTAAATTCTTTTTGGAGTGTATAGAGAGTCTACATTCAAATTGTTTCTACTTGATATGAAACAACATTCTTCTTTTTGTGTATTAAATAGTGTGTCGAGAAATAAGTTAGTTCCTATTGTACAGTCGAGTGTTATTATAATAATTTATTTGTACTCCCGACGTCATTAAGTGCTGTGGAATTAAGTAAGTGTTGCTATTGTCAAATTTTATTCCATTTTTAAAACATACATCTGAAAGTACTTTTCATATTGTTTTTATTATAAATTGGTAATGTCTCAGACATAAAATGCTAAAAAATTGAAATTTTAAAGTTTTGAAACAAAATAAAATTTAGATTAGTAAACAATTTATAAGTTAACTTAAGAAAATTTTATAATCCTATTATGAAAAGGATTCATAAAGACTTCTTTTTAAGTTAACCAACGTAAATGTCAAAACACATAAAACATGCAAAATGAGAAGGCAAAAAAATTATACCCGAACGGCACAAAATTTTCAGGGCTGCCAAATGGCTTCTAAGTGTTAACTGCCAAAGAAATTACCACTTGGACGTCACGTTACTGCCATGAAAAACTTGTGCTAATCGGGTTAGCAAAGTTTTAAAAAAATTCTATAAACTGTTGATTAAAAACCATTAAATTGCATAAATACGCTGCGTAATTGAGTTTATGTCGCGTTAAAAGACAAGCAATTTTTAAAACTGTAAAACACGAAATAATTCACTCGCACAATTCAATTAATCAACGTCGATGTTGTGAAAATTATTTTCGTGTATTAAAAAAAACTTTGTCGTTGACATTCTTTTTTTATTCACTGTCTGTTATTGTTGCTTCTGAATGAATTTTTAATTCCTTTATCAGCACGATGGTAATGAAGTTGTTCTTTCACAGAACAAAAAGTGGTATTATTTTTACATGAAAATTGGAATGAATTGAATTAAAACTTAATGAAATAAATGAGATGAGACAATTAAGCGAAAACACTGCTGTCATATGTAATTTTCTGCAAGGAATTAATATTGGAAATGATAATACATAGAGCTTTCTGGGTGGCATAAAATCACAATGTTATTGCGTTTTGTGACTTTTCTTTTTCTTAATTTTTTAATTTTTTTAACCAGAATTGTGAAATTTAATACTTTGTGATATAACCACGTAATGTCTTCTTTTCTGTCTGCTTGTCTAGGGCAAATATTGGTTTTAATCAGTTTATAAACAGCTTTAAAAGTTCTTTGGCAATTTAATTGTTGTTTAAATGACTTAAAAAAGATCAATAAAATTTCAGATTAGCAATTTATTTTTAAATTGATGTCTAATAAGTTAGACAGAAATCATTAGACAACATGTTCCGGAGTGGAAGCTTTCCATGCAACTTACAAGAGATATTTGATATTTCAATAACTTGTTGTAAAATGGAATATATAGGAACTTGGAAATTGAGCATTTATTTCAAAAATCCGGCCTACGACTTGATGTCATATCCTGTATAAATCCGATACCAATCCAGACTCGAGCAGATTTGGTCCCAGATATTGGATCTATTAATTTACTTATAAACTTAGTGTCCTCAAAATTGAGCAGTTATTAAAATTATTGTTCAATAGAATAAGATCATACTCTGAATAAATGTTGAATTTTATCGCATTTACTCAGTTTAATTCTTTTACAACAGAAACTTGATAACATGTGAAGCTCCACAAGTTCCATTGCTTATATTTTATTTCAATTCAAAGCAACAAGCTTGAACATTACAACAATTTATATCAAGATACAGCATTATTAAACAAAACAGAATAATAGAGATAAAAAATCACATGCAGAGACCGACAGATAAATCAAAATGAGGAAAGAAAAGAATTTTAATTCGTAGCTGCACTCTTGTCAATTTCTATCTTTATTTAATGTCTCACAGCAGCTGCTGTCATTTTGCATAAATAAAAATATTTATAAAAAGGTTGATAAAAATCTTAATTGAGTGGTGTGCATGCATATAAATTTGCGGGAAAAGTTGTAAAATGCTTTGGTAAAGTTATAATGATGCGATTTTTTAAGAACACAAAAAAAGTGTTTTTATGGTCCATGAACAATTAAATTTATTCAAAAAGTTAATATAAATAATCAGGGGACAGCCATGAAAAAGCTTAACTTCCTATCAACAAATCTCAAATCTTTAAATCAATGCTTGAATGAAAGAAAAAACTGTTGATTTAATACTATTTGACAAATTAAGGCATCGACAACATGCCATGTATGTACAATTCGCATGTACACATCCATTTGCTCACCATGTATTCACTTTGCTTCTCTTTTTCCGATTCCCCGTGAGAAAAAAAATGAATTATTTACTTGCACAAAAATTTGCATTGAATTTTATTTTTATCAATTGCAATTCTGTCATTAATTTATTTGATGATTAATTTCTTTGCCATTTACAGGAACGTTTAATTGAAAATCAACCTAATACGATCATCATTACTAAAAATGGTCACTCGAGATTGATCATTAACAATATCACGTCAGACCAAAGTGGAAAATATAGTGTTGAAATTATGAATGAACATAGTACTGACATTGCATCGGCCTCAGTAGCTGTTGAGGGTGTTCCTGATGCTCCAATTTCATTAACCTACTCTAAGGGATCTGATAGAATAGCTGTTGCATGGTCAGGGCCACATTACGATGGCAGATGCATGCTAACAGGCTTTTTGTAAGTATTTTATTACACTTACTTAATACATTTGATTCTAATTTATTAAATTTTTGAAAATTAGACTCGAAATGCAAGAGGATAGTGGAAATTGGAAGGAAGTAGCAAAAGTAGAAGACTCTCTAGCATATACTGTAAAGAATTTAATACATGATGTAAAATATCGATTTCGTGTGAGAGCACAAAATGTTCACGGCTCAAGTGCTCCAAGTGAATCAACAGAAGAAATCATTCTAGTGAAGCCAATTGATATGGATAGTGAGGAAGGAGATGGAACGTATTCAAGTGTGCCACAAATAAAGACAGGAGGTGATTTTAAGACAAGATTCGACATATTGGAGGAATTAGGAAAGGGTAGATTTGGCACAGTATATCGTGTGATGGAACGTGAAACTGGTCTCATATTGGCAGCAAAAATAATTAAGTGTATAAAAGCAATGGACCGAAAAAAGGTTCAAGACGAAATCAAAATAATGAAATCACTTCAACATCCCAAAATGCTTCAACTTTCAGCTTCATTTGAGACACAGAAGGAAATTATCATGGTGATGGAATAGTGAGTAGTTAAACTGAAAATTTCAAGTCAATTTGAAGGGCAGACTTCTTAAAATTCATGTTATTTTGCTTCCTCTAATGAAATTATCCTTTGATCATTATACTTTGATATCAAAATTGTCAAACTTTGCAAACCAGTGAATTTACTTAACTTTTTTTTTTCATGAGCGATAAATAACTTAAAATCAATATCGTTACGAACTAGAAGCCTAAGTTACTTCCAATAACAACTTCTCTTCCTTCTCCTTCTTTTGAATAAAGTTTTATCTTAAAAACATTTCAATATTTTCCTTCTATCGACATTTACCATGACGATACTCTTCAGCATTGACGAAGGATATTCAATAAATATTTTCGACATTATTTGACTTTGCCTTTTGCTTTTTTTTTTCACTATCTTATGGATGAAATTCACACACATATACAAACATTATTTATTTATTCTATCTTCATTTTATTTTCATCCACAAAAGACTTGTCCGTTTATATAACAACAGCACAATGTGTTGTATAGCACAAGCTTTATAGCCAGCAAGCACATCCTTTCAATCACATAAAATTGATTGTAATTTATTAGAAAAGAAAACATGCTAAATAAATGAATGAGTCGATGTGTTGTGTATGGATGTATGTTGCAGTAGCATATGTGTGAATGATAAAATGAAACTTAATTTAATTTGATTTATCAATATCCCTCCCATTTTTTCCATCCCCATCATGTTGTTGTTTTATTAACGCAATTCGTACTCACTGCCACTTATTGATTATATTGAACGCATAGTTGCGAAGACAATAATAAGGAATAACCGAGAAAAAAGATAATTTTCTTCCCAAATTTTTCATATGTGACATGATCTATGTATGTGAACAAAATTAAATTAAATACTCATTGGATATCTGAAGGCAACATCTGCTAATTTTTTTTTCGAGAGTATTACATTTATTATCCCAGAGCTTTTGTCCATGCTACAAGCCATTATGTTACATCATGAGAATCTGACTATTTGAACTTAATTTCAAAGCTTCTGATGATATGGTGTCACAAATGACATTCACAAGTCAAAATAAGCTGTTTCACTAAGACAGCATTGCTGCTTCATTATTTTGAGCTTAAGTTTAAAGACATTTCGTTTCAAAAATGTGAATTGTTGTCTGGACAGAAGATTATGAAAAAAAGGTACAAAAAGGAAGTCATCAGTTGTGTTCAGACTAGACAAAGCATAAAATCTTGTACACTTTGCAATCCGCATATCAATTACTTGTCATATTATTGTCATTGAATATGTCAGATTAAATTATTTACTCGACAATTTTCTCTTTATTTATTTTTCCTCTGCTTAAAATTCTCAAATGGCATCAAATTGAAGGGTATCGTATTTTATTAAATTTAACAAGTACATGCATGTGTTTATTGAAAATAAAAAAGTCTATTTTACATCAACTATAGAACTGGTGAAAATTAGTTTAACAATGAAAAATCACATAGTCTGCATTTCCTTCATATTCATAATGAGAATGAAGTATCTTACATCAAAACTTTATTACTTTTTGTAGCTTGTGCGGAGGAGAACTTTTCGAACGAGTCGTTGCAGATGATTTTACACTGACTGAGCGTGATTGCATTTTATTTATGAGACAAATCTGTGAAGGTGTTGAATATATGCACAGCAAATATGTTGTACATCTTGATTTGAAGCCAGAAAATATTATGTGTATCACAAGAACGAGTCATCAGGTAAAATCATAGAAAGATGTCTAGTTAATTAATTAAAAATGTCAGCATGATATTTTATGCTTTATTTCTGTATACGTTAGATAAAAATCATTGATTTCGGTTTGGCGCAAAACCTCGAACCCGGTAAGCAAGTACGAGTGTTATTTGGTACACCAGAATTTTGTCCCCCAGAGATAATCAATTATGAACCAATAGGACTTCAGTCAGATATGTGGAGCCGTAAGTATATTATTGTGTTTTTCTCTACAGAATTTTCATCGACTGACAATTTTTAATCTATATCTGTCGTCAATAATTTTAAAACAGTGGGTGTCATTTGTTACGTTCTTCTCTCTGGCCTCTCACCATTTATGGGTGAAAATGATGTTGACACTTTTTCAAATATAACTAGAGCTTATTACGATTTTGATGACGAAGCGTTTGATGCTATATCAGAGGAAGCAAAGGACTTCATAGCTGGACTTTTAGTCTATCGTAAAGAAAATCGTATGAATGCAAAACAATGCCTTGAATCAATATGGTTATCACAACATTATGATGTCATGGGCAGTATTAAACTATGCACGGATAAATTGAAAAAATTCATCATTCGCAGAAAGTGGCAGGTAAGAGATTTGGTTTTGTCTATTCATGCTTATGCTTCTTTTTGTAGTGTGAAATTTGATTTTTGCATGAAATATTTTGTGTGTTGAAATTTTTATAGAAAACTGGAAACGCCATAAGAGCCATCGGTAAGATGAAAAATCTAATACTATCCGCTGCATCACGAAAGAGTGCTAGTGGTGTATATGGAAGCCCACGGCCTTCATTATCAGGACCAACCTATACTAATAACAATAATGGTAGTAATAATAATAATACTTATGTTTCTGACAATCGAATAACAAGTGTTGATGAAGAGCTTGAAGATAATTCTAATAATTTATTGTGTGCTAATGATAAATCAAAAGATCCACGAGTCTGCAATGAACGCAGTGACTCAGGCTTTAGTGAATGTTCAAGTTGTTCGACACCTAGTGCTTCATGTGTGTGCAATTTAACAGCTCATGTTCAAGATACGATAATTGAAGAACGTAGCAATAGTACAAGTAGTGTTAGTTCAATAGAGCCGCATGAGACGACAGGGAGTACACAACATAATATCGATGCTGCTGAGGAAATTCATACCATAAGTTCAGATCATGATATACGAAGTGAGATTTCATCACTTGAATATGATGAAGCTAATAAGACTAATTGTGATAATAATGAAGACATCATTGATATATCGATACGTGTACCGACACGACGTGAATTATTTCAAAATGACGATGGTGATTTGATGAGTGAGATAGAGCGACGAAAAGTATCACTTGAGAATGTAGTAACAAAAAAATCAAAATCATCGAAAATACGAGAAGAATTCTCATTAGAAAAGTTGAAAAAGACAAATAAAGTATCAAAACTAATGGAAAAGTTTGAAATACCTGATGAGTCTACAAATGTGACGAGTAGTCAGATAAATGTACCAAATTATAAATTCAAATCATCAGTTACCAATGAAAAAGGTTTGAAATGCATTACCACACCAGATAACTTTAATACTAATCCACCTTCATCCGTAATGCCAATAACTAATAGTGTGAATATGTGTGATTTACCAAAGCAAGATTCAATTAATGCAAGACACGACAATAATCACAATCTCCCCCCTGATTCTCCCATAGCAAAAAGTCCATCATCACCAACAACAGTCACCCAAACTTCATTGTCATTATCATCAGCAACTGGAAAATCTACATCATCATCATCATCAACGAATCCTACAACGACATTTAGGTTAAGCGATAGAGTAAGAGAGGCGACCGAAAGATTGTCAAAGCCAAAGCAACAAGCAGTGACAATGACAACGGATAAAACCACAAAAGCCAGTATCCTCAAACAAAATGCAAACTTTGTTAGATCGAAAGAATTTTGGAGAAGATAAAAAAGAAAGAAAACAGAATTTTTTGTGGGATGTATAGATATGGAATAGAAAGGAAAGGGGTAAATGATATAGTTGTGGCTTGTAACTTTGTGGGAAAATTTCTTCAATTTCCATAGTACATTTCTTTGGACGTTAATAGTGTTGTTTATGGAGATTGTGGTAATTTTTTTCGGATTAAAGTACCAAATGTGATTTTTAAATCCTTTACTTTTAATGCCAGTAAATGATTTTAAAAAAGGATGTCACAAAAAAAAGTCGCGCTCAAAACTTTTTAAACTAAAAGTTTATTCCAAACTTGTCTTAAATGTTTAATTTTCATTCATACACAACAAGTAATGTGAGTAGCATAATAATCATGTGTCGTTATGAATGGATATAAGCCACAACAAATATATCTCATTTATTTTAAACGCCTTAAATTTATGCAATGAAGCAAAAACTTTTTTCTATCTATCTCTTGCTTCTTTTATATCCTACAGAAGACAAAAAGTGTATCCATGTCGACATAACATGTAGAAGAGAGAAAAAAAAGTTTCCGTGTGCTAGATATATTTTTTTCTGTTGAACTGGCTATTTGCCCGAATAATACACAAAAAGTACCGAAGAACTTTCTGTTTTTAATTCGGTATCTCTCCATCTCTCTTACACACACTCATAGATATTTAATTGTACTCATTTTTTTTTTATTTATTTGAAATTTTTAATATTATTGCTCGAGGAGAAAAAAGGAGCTTCTCTGTGTCTTTCATTAAAAAAAAAACTTCTCTATCTGATTTTATACATTTTGAAATCGGACATAAGAATGAAAGATGAAATGAAAAAATATAATAATTATTATATTTATATTTTATTTGTTAGTTATTAAGTCTCCTTCTTTTATGAAAAACGTGTTGTGATGGAAATTGTATAGACACCAGACTTTCGAGTTCTTCTTAATTAAAAGATAATATTTCTTTGTGAATGGAAAATGCACTTCAATTCCATCATTTCCACCAGTTCTTTTCTTTCACTAAGTAAGTTATTGTCTATAATTATTGCAAGTTCGTTTTCACTAGCTATACAATTTTCATTACAATCCTTTCATATCTCTACTATTATGAACTTTTTTGTGAAAATAAGAAGAGTTTTTTTTGTAGCTTTCTATTAAACATTAAATGTTAACCATTTTTTTATAATGAAAAATACAATATTTTTTAGGAGGAAAAGAAATGAAACATTATGCAGGGCAAAGTTTGTTTTTTGAATAGTCCTTTTATTGTTTGCAATTTTCTCTTTCATAAAATTATAAATTAAAGAAACAATACCCGTCCAGTGTGTAAGAAGAAAACTTTTCCTCTGTTTATACGATTTTCTCAAGCGGATATTTGTTGACTGCTTCTCATTTGTTACAGACAGTCTAACTTGTAATCATATTTAGTCAAAATGTTGCGACTGATATTCTATAATTTCCGCTAGAGTTATCGATTACTATTCTAATTTTTGAAGTGAAAAACATAGGAAAACTGAAAGATTAATCCTTAATCATATTATTATTACTGTCATTATTATTGCTATTATTCTTACGATATTATTATTATTATAACAAAAATGTATATTTGAAACGTAAAAACAAGAAATTTTCAATAATAAAGAATGAAATCAAAATAAGAAAAAAATATGAAAAAAATGTATGAATCATGAAAAAAATTGTTTTTTGTTCTGTCAGAGCTTTTAGTTTCAGTGTACATGAATGAAAAACTTTGTCGTTTTACACGAATAAAAGTTTTTTACTTCTCATTTCAGAAATAAATTCCATGAAAAGAAAAGTCAAACTTGAGACAATTTGGGGTAAGGAATTGTTAAAACAAATCTCATTCAATTATTTCAAAAGTATTATCAATAAGAACTTTAAAGAACTTACAGAATCAGCTTAAATGAGAGTTGGAGAGATTTCACAAAAGCTTTTGAAAGTCTTTCATGCCAAATGACTTCAAAAAATATTTTGAACATGTTTAAATTACATGACTGCATTTCTGAAGCATATGAAGTTTCTCTTGCTTCATTATGATTTCATCCTTCTTTTCAAAGAGATACATATAATTATTAATTAAAACAGTGGTGGACAACATGTGAACCGCCGAAAATTTTTGGAAATTCTATAAATTGTATGAAATGTCGAGACTTACTACTAAGGTGAGCCGCAAAAAATAAAAGGTTGCCCACTACTGAGTTAAAATGTTCCGTTCAAAAAAAGTTTCTACAACACAATAAAGCTTTTTATCAAGTTTGCTTTGTATCAAAAGAATAAAAGAAACTTTCATAGGGCACATTTGAGATATTTTGTATGCAGCTAGATTGTAAAACTGCTGAACGTGTGGTAAGAATCTGTAATATGAATTTTTTGAATCATCTTTTATAATTTTGTCACAGCTTAGAAGGATAAAGACGAATAAATTTAGAATTTCATAATACTCAAAATTTTAACTTGATGTGACAGTCGTCGTAAGTAAGAATAATTGTGGTGTATGCAGCCACAGATGATAGGACGAAAATATTTAAATGTAGAACATAAATGGACGTAATTACGACCCACATTGTTTCATTACGGTCTCTGACAACTTCCTCCCGCGTACTTCACAGACACTAATAATTAAAGACACAATTTAAGTGATTAAAAATTTATTTATTTACACCGTATTAAAATTTAATTAAGTTACAAAAAGGAATTTTTAATGACTGACCCAAATTTATTTTTTATTGCTTAGTCTACTAATTGTAAGATATCAAGCAATTGCATAAATTTATCTATTAGGATGATAGCATTGAAAAATTATAAATAAAAGTAATTTTCATGGTACGCAATTTATGAACATTACCCAACAAAGTCTTTCAAGCTGACATTAAATAAATAATGTACTTTTTGATAAAAATGAAAATAAAAGCTTTATTTTTGAGTGAAGCAGCTTTTACTACACTTTTACGTTGTTATTATTGTTGTTATTTCTTGGCTCAAATCTTACATAAAGTCCTCCTTTTGCTCTTAAAGTTATTCTAAAAAGTGGCTCAAAACTTTTTCCTGGCACAGTGTGCATTGTAAAGCTTCTTAAGATTCTTGATATGATTGTCTTCATTTCTATAATAGCAAACTTGTGTCCTATACAATTTCTGTTGGACGAGAATAAGCAGAGAGGATATGGAGGATGATGTTATAATAATTAAGATAATTGTTTACCTTGGTCCAGCTGAGAATGGTAAGAAAGCATATGGATTTCTTTTCTCTACATTTTCTGGAGTAAATCTTTCAGGAACAAACTTTTCTGCATCAGGAAATATATGTTCAAGACGATGCGTTAGGTAAGGTAAGATGAAAACTTCTGCGCCAGCTGGCAATAAGTATTTTCCGCACCTAACTTCTTCACCAAGTTTTCGTGCCATAATTGGAACAGCAGGATATAAGCTGTACAGACAAAAATATTTATTGAAAAATTTCCTTTTAAAAATGATTAATAGCTGAAATTATTTACCGTAAAGCCTCTTTAATGCACATCTCTAAATATTTCATATCATGCAAATCGCTCATTGTCGGTGGCCTATCATCGCTGCCGAATATTTCATCAATCTCATCCATACACTTCTGTTGATGTTCAGGGTGTTGTGCTGTGGATAGAAATTTGTACAATATCAATCAATTCATACTATTTGTTTTAGATACTTACCAATAAGGTACATAGCAAATGCTAAGGATGCTCCAACTGAATCTTGTCCCTAAAAATCAACTATTAAAATCTCATCTCAAATTTTATCATTTCATCTTCTTACCGCAAGCATAAACGTACAAGTTTCATCAATAATATCCTCATCAGTAAAGTCAGGATGACGTTTATTAATATCAATCATGTATTCTAATAAAGACACTCTCTCCTTAACTACTCCATTTTCAGATTCTTCTCTACGTTTTCGAATCATTTCTCGTGTAAATGTATTAAGACGACCTTTTTGTTCAATCTCGTCCGATGAAGTTTTAGTCCAATTGTAAATCCAACTGAACATAAGCCATGGACGTGCAACACGATCTTGTACAACAACTTTTCCTCTAAAAGAATACGAGAAGGGAAAAAGGGAAGATTTAAATTAAATTTCGAATGAAAAAGTTTTAGCTACTTACTGTCTCCACGGTGATTCTTCGAGCTTTACTTTTGTTGTTCTTTCCGAAATTGGAACTCCCAATACCGCTTCTAAATTAAAATTGATATAATAAATCGTTCAGTTTAAGAATTTTTTTTATGCCAATCTATGAAATATCTAACCATTGAGAACGTCGAGGACGCAATCATTCACAAATTGTGTAATATTCAGCACATCCGGTCCCCGCATTAACTTTTCGTGCAAACACTGTGCACTATCGGCAAAAGTTTGAACAAATTTCTCTAGAATGCTATTACGGAATGCAGGTTGAATATAGCGACGATGTGACGACCATTTCATGCCAGAGTTTGTAATCAAACCTTTACCGAGAAAGTTGTGCAAAAATTTATAGAAAAAAGATTTTTCTGTGTTTCTCTTTGATCCAAGAATTTTTTGTAGATATTCTGGTTCATATACAGCAAAAAATGGAAAAACGAAGAGCCATATACGACACAATCCTGGACATTCCTTTGTCAACGGCACTCCACGCCTTTGAAAAACTAATAAAATATAAGAATTTTTGGAGAGACTTAATAGGTAAAGTATTTAAAATCATACAATTTTTGATTGATACATTACAAGACAGGTATGACACATAAAGTCTCGGATTGAAACAAAACTTCTGAAGATGTGATAATAGAATGTGTAAATATGTAATGGACTTTTTTGTTCGTACTTATGATTATCAACTATTGTTATTTTAACAACTTAATATATTTACCATTGTCGGAATTAGTCGAAAAACTAATGAGTTAAGATTACGGAATAATTTTGGATCAACAGACATTGACAATGAATATTGACATCGAAAGAAAAGACATAATCTATGAACTTGAACTGACAGGATAGAATTTCGTGATGTCTTCATGAGATGAAAAGAAAATACGAAACAAATATGACAATTTACATGATTCATTATGTCACGTTTACTCTCCAAAATACAAAAGCTCGGATATGTGACATTGAATTGTTTGAAATAATAATGCTACGGTATCCATTGAAGAAGAGATTGACATCTCAGCTTGTGTACATTGTTTATCTTGCCAATTCAATACATTAAACAATTAGTTATAATTTATGTCATATTTTAGTCAATACTATTAAATTTGAGTACTCACCGTCTCCTTCAACTGCAAAATTTGTATTTCCAATTATCGGATATGCTTTTGGACCGGACATCCGAAACGCTAAGAATACACTCTTTAAGTAATCAGACATTGCAAAAAGAATCATGCTGACTAAAGTAACTGTCAGAAAAAGTGACATATCGAAGAAGGATGCACGTTCAATCTGCAAATAAGATTAAATAAATTGAGTTAGAGATTGTCAAAAGCGCGTGGCGTTCCTCATATTAAGAGATTTTATTTGTATAAAAATGGGAATATATTTCATGAGAATTATCTATAAAAATTGGAAATACCGAAAGATAGTCAAAATAAAATTAAAATCACGTTTCTCATTCGTTCTACATTATGAAATATTTATAGATTTGTGTAAAATAAGATACTTTGCAATCTTTGTTTCCTATACAAACAAATATCCTAAATATACACATCAAACAGGGAAATTGTTGACAGATCCTTCCAAAATATCCACGAGTTTTACGTGCAGTGAATAAGGTACGCATCAATTTACGAACAATCTTCTCTTTAGATCAACAATAAAATTGCTACTTTCAATATTTTTTTAAGCATAAATGACGACAAAAGAAGCCACGAGCCGCTTTATTTCACACTTAAATATTTAAACCATTGAAATTACCGGCATCGTTGTACAAACATGTTATTTTGGCTCCTTCGTTTATCAGTATAAGTTTTGGAATGTTTTGCTAACAATTCATTAAACTAGACATGCATTATAAATTAAAATGCAATTAAAAACGTAAGTATTTTTGTTTAGATTAATTGAGTAGTAACTTTTCACACTCTAAAATAATTAAAGTTATTTTAAGAGTTTTATGACGTCAAGCTTTTAGAGAAGAAGAGGATATGGACATGGAGATGAACAATACTCTATGAATATTATGTGCAAATAGACTTCTAAGTCAATTTCATCTGTGCCTTACACCTTTCTCAACGAATTATTGACAACTCAAAAAGTAATAAATAATCTTTGATTAAATTAAACAACTTTACATCTCGAAAGCACTAATAACACTCGCAAATTAATAGTTTTCGTAATTGTTCCCTTCAGTAAATTGTAAAAGTCATTGGATTTTTAACTAACTGAAAATGACGCTCAAAAAGCAATAATTAATTAATGATTTTTCGATATGTAATTAAACAATAGTTGGATAGAAACTCATGAAATTAAATCTCATTTGTACAACAAACAATTTTTTAAAAAATTTAGTAGTTTTGAATTTGTCTCGAAAAAATTCTAAATAATCGAAGAATTTTATCTAAAAAGGTGAGGTTTTTGACCACCAAAGTAGATACGTATAACTATTCTAAATATAAATGATTAGGTAATATAGATAAGCAATGATTATTGATTTGTCAAATTTGATTCTTCAAATATATAAGTTATAACCATATTAATTGATTATCTAAACAGATTACCAATTTAAGGCATTTATAAAAACTTTATGCATTGAATTGTCAAAAAACTTTTTTGAATTCAGTGTGAAAAATTAATTATTTTAAATTCTCATTCGCATCATGCTGATCAATGTTATGATGAATTTGACTAATTTCCATAATTTAATTTATCACTAAACTCAACAAAAACAACATCACCATGACAAAAATTAAAACATTAATCAATCCATATCCTGAAACATAAACAGCAAAAAAATTCTAACATCCTTGGACGTTAATGATTCACACGAAAAGAGTCAAAGTTAACAAAAAATCTTCCTGTATCCAAATGTTATGTGATATCAAAATTGATTAACATTTGTCATGGGGTTTTGATGGGTTTTATGTTAATTCAAGGAACAAACAGATATTCTTCGCATGAATTGAAGGAAATCGAAATTTTTTTGAAGTTTAAAGATGAACTAATTTGAAATTGTTCAGTTCCAACTTCTTTTAACTATTCACATTTTCAAAAGTACACTAATTATTTCTAATTTTCCAAAAACAGAACTGAGCACATCTGTTTCTAATCTAAACATTTTGACATAATTCTTTCATAATCAATAATCAATTATTTCACTACATATATGTAATATCACTTACTGCTTGAACAATCATTTTTACTTTATCCTTAAAAAATCACAATTTCAATAAATAAATGTCTACAAATCGCTTTGTTCTATGTCAATTTTTTTTTAGTTCCTTCAAAAAATTAATAATATCAATCACAATTAACTCATGAAAAACCAACCAACAAATGCTTTTGAAGCCTTCGATGCAAAGCTTTTATACAGAATGAGACGAACGCATAGAAAAAATTGTGAACATTTCAATTGATCACTAACACATCTCTTAAAGGAGATATTCAAAAAAGTGTCAGCCTCTCTTCATTCTGTACATATTTGAAATAAGATCTCATTTTCATCTTTGTATTTGCGTGGTAAATTAATTTAGTTTTCTGAAACTTTTCAAAATATATTTAGTGATTCTTAACAGCCCGTAACAGTATAAGCATAATTAGATTGTACATAAAAATGTTAATCTTAGAAATTCTGGAGATTGTTTACAGACCTGCAAGGTTATATTCATAGATATATAGTTGCTTACTTGGGCGACACAAATAAAACCCGCTTCTGCTTTGCGTCCATACGGCTGTCAAAAATTGGTAAATAGAGTTCGTCCAAAACTGCATGCCTGTAGCTTATAAAGTACAGCCGAAAACTGATTTGAGCATACAAATTATACAGTTTGTTTTAGATATGTTCTTTTAGCATTAGATCTCTTTACCATGATGATTTCTATCTCAAAATATTAAACATGCGTAGAAAAAAATTTAATTCATTTACAACAAAATAGTTCTCGAAATTCAACATTTAGTACTTCTACGCATAACATAAGTATTAAAATTATTTATAATAAAATGTAAATTATTTATTTCATCCATAAAATTAAGAAAAGAACTTAGTTCCTTATTTACTAAAATATTTAATTTGAACCTGCTAATGATTGTTAATCCATGCGACACAATTGAAAAAGACTCCACCTCGGAGCTTTTAAGGCTCAGTCAAAGCTTTTTCATTAATGTTTCGTGGATGTCGCATGACAACATGGATTCTTGGTGTTAATTAGTTTAATTTGAGTGATATGCAATAACTGAAGCAAAAAAATCAACACTTAGTAAGCGGAAATTTAGTAGGTTACTAGCAAATTGATAGGAGTTCGTGAAAAATTAGAGTCTTAATGGGAAGAACCGACGAGATGTTTAATATTTGATTTTGGTCGACAATTATTAATGTTTTAATATTGAGCCAGAAAATTCTAAATTAAGTTTTAAACAAACTAAAAGCAGGAATATTTTCATATAGACTAGCTTTGAACTTACTGCGTGCTGATGACACTATATATTTGAAGATTTAAATCACACATGCGTTAATCTATATTTACAACAGTTCTACACAACAACTGAAGTATAATTTGCAAAGAAGAAAATAGTCCAAATAACAATGTTGTTGGTTTAGAACTAAATTTTTAAAGCTACTCTTCAAACTTAATAAAAATATGATTAACACCTTTTCTACCACTATGTACAGTGCACTTTGAAGCGGTAATATACATGCTAATGAAGCTGATTTTTATATTACATCATAATCCACTTAACATCTCATCATCTATTCACCACACAATATACATCAATAGATGGTATTCAATGATGACCGTCAAATTCACTTAGAATTTTAAGGTACAGTTCGAGTGTTGCACTTAGTCAATATTTATTTTCCCACTTTTCTAATTGCAATACCTACTACGTTGTTTATGATATTTGCAGAAAATTCTATAAAATTCAATTTCATCTGTAACTAATTTACTCATTAATGAGTAAAACCTTAGACGATGGTTAAGAGGCAATGTTTTTTCTTTAATGAACAAAAGTTTGAGCCTTGAAATTATTAGCACACATGATCAAAGTCATGCTAGAAAAATTAATTAGGCGGGAAAAGCCAAATCAGAAAATTCTAAGAGTTAATGTGACTTTTTGATTCACATCTACGTCACATGAGTGTCAAAATGAATCATTGCACGTAAAGAAATCGAATTTTGGTTACACCTTCATTTTCCCACTCATTCGTTTGCCCAATAATGCTTAAATCTACAGGTATATTAGTCCATTGATATATGAATGTATTTGGGGTAATGTACTAGGGAGAACAGTTTTAAGTTCGTCCAGAAATGCAGATTTGCAGTCTTGAAATTCTATAAAATTTTCAATGGGCAAATGTCCAAAACTCACCGAATGTACACAATTTGATAAAGAAAGAAATCATATGGATAAATTGTGTTTGAATAGTTTATGTACGTAATGTGTTAGATGAAAAGTAAAACCTGCTGTGGTAATGTGAATGACTTTAGTAAAACAACAATAAATTCAAATGGCTCATGGTCATGATGCCGGTCTAGTAATTCATATTTTCTTCTCAATAGTAAAAATCTGTATTGAATTCATCATTCAATGGCGTGCATATTAAAGTGGGTATTGCTAATATCTAAAACAAATAATTTTTGATAAATTCTTCAGTATTAGAAATTTGAAAATTCATTTTTGGATGCAAAAGATTCAAGCAAATACATCCGCAGTTCTAAACAAAGAAGAAAAAACTCTGATTTGAACAATTTAAAATATTTCCGACCTGCTCAATAAAATTCATTAACAGACATTAGGTAGACATGAAAACTGTCGAATCATGTTTTAGGTGGAGTCAGTGACTTTTTGAGATGCGAATTAATATTATTAATAATAATTTAAAAAATTATTGTTTAGACAGAAGTTATTAATCTAATATTTTTGGGGATTTTTGGCCTCTAGTTTTGTTAATGAGGAAGACAAAATTTAAAAATAACTAAATATGTTCCTATATATATTAAAGTTCAAGCTGATAACTAATAGTTCATGTCAAAAATAGGAAATAAATACGTCAGGAATTATAATGTCATCATATAAATTTACCTCCGCAAACCATTAGCATTGATAATAAAAACAGCAAATAAATCGTAGAACAGGAAAACTTACGAAATCTATTCTTTGATTTATGTAAGATAAGGCACAAGTTAAACAAATTTGTCATTTAGAAAAATTACTTTATTATTTAGTAGCAAGGATGTGCTTCAATGTGGCAAATTAATAAAAGTCATGAATCTTAAAATCTAAATTTAGATGAAAAAATCTTTGATTAATTCTAATTAAGTCTATGGCGTAAGAGATTCTTTTATACTTTCTCAAAAGTAGATTTGATTTGAGCATTTTTGTTCATCTATCTCTCATTTGTATGAATCTAATGCTGAGAGGTAACTTTTGTTCTAATATAACATTATGGAATTTCCTTCCTTTTCGTCAACTGGACCTTCCAAACTCTTCCTGTAACGAGAGTCAGCACGTCTTGCAGACACAAGAAGTGTTATATTGAGGATTATTACAGCAAAAGCAATGATTATACAGTAAAAACTGTATCCAAATGTAGATCTGCCAGACGATGACCACTTATCTTGATCAACCTTGAGTAAAACATTGTGCTGTAAATAGTTTACGAATTGAAGTATCCAGCATGCCAAAGCAACTAATTGTCCAATTCCAGACATAACATTTGATGTTATCATCAAAGCCATTCCACTTTTTTGTTTGATCGTTGCTATGACACTAGTAACAGCAGCAATTGAAGATGCAAACAACGAAAATCCAGTTCCAAGAGCAGTGAATAGCCATAAATAGTAATTACCTAGAACTTCATCGTCGTCCTTGATGACAGAAATGACATTGATGTCTTTATCATGTCGTTCTCCATAGCCATGATTCAATGTTTTTTCATAGGTGAACAATCCAAATTGTACAAAGCCATATTTATTATTCTTTTCATTTCCAGTCGTTATGTTTGTTGAATGAGTCAAATATGAAATTTTAGCTGTTATCCATGAATTGGACACTAGCGAGGTCAGAAGAATCCCAACTATCCCACAGTTTCCGAAAAAAGTCAGGAAAATTAAAATCTTGGGTAGAAGTTGATTCATTGAGCTGCATATATGAAAAAGTGAAAATCAAAGGAAATTAGCTAATTATCATTTTTTTCACAAGATATGCACGTAAACAAAAGATTTAAATGCCTTGAAACTTAATTTTAACTTTATCCATCACTTCATGCTTACCAAATTTATGAGTATCGGGAAAAGTTGAAATAGTTTATCACATTTGAAAAGTTAGAAAACTAAAAATTAATTTAATAATTTTAAGTTGAAACTCTCTAGAAAAAATTGTTTTCTCTCGTTTGGATTTTTAATTGTGCCTGTTTTTCAGCAAGCTATGACTAGTACGCTAGTCATTTTGTCTGGCCAATCTCATATTGCTTTATCATTTATTCATATTCGAACCTTGACAATGTAAAGAATTAATTTTAAAAAAATATTTAGTGTAAATTTTAAATAATTTCAATTTAGACATAAGTACACTTGTTGATCAGGAATAGCTGAATGCGTTATGTACATGAGCATATAAAAGGTTGGACACAAAACAACTTATTCAACAGTTTGGGGCGCTCAACTGCGTATTGCTTAACTTCTTGTTTTCAAATAAAACGTTGCAACAATGCATTAGTCATCAGACACAACATGCATGCATGCTCAAGACATTACACAACAAAATAGAACAACGTTTTTTTTTTTGAGATTTTAAATAACTTTATTTGATAGTAATAAAACCTTTGATTTATGTGAAGAATTAAATAATTAAAATTTTTCTATAACCATTTCACCAAAACCTACATAAATTTTTCATTTGCTATAATTCATATAAAAATTTAATTAAAATAGCTGGGTGGAACCGATAAATCACTTAAAACAGCCAGTTGCGTTTCTGTAAATTTCAATTGATGGAAGTCCCATCCGTCATGATGTGTTCTTTTGAAATCAGCAAGAGTCTTTCTGATTGTTGTCTGCAAAAATAAATGAAATTTCAACAAAGTCCCTATTATGGCTTATAGAATAGCTTACCGGAATTGGTTGAGGATCATCAAGATGTCTATGAAGAATCTCAAAAACATTTGGTACAAAACTTGGAATTTCGTAAGGAAATGCTATAAAAAAATATCAATTAGTCGATGTCTTCTTAAATAAATTTGAGTAATAAAGTATTTACCAGTAACAAAGGCACACAATCCTAAAACTCCAGAATGCCGAACTTTAATGTTTGGCTCAAGAGAGCATGTAGTAGATCGTTTAACGATTTTTGTCTGACATTTTTTCTTAAATAATTCCAATAATTTATCAGTTGCTGGTAAGAACGAGCAATGAATTAATCCTCCAAGAACTTCAGCTGCTTTGACGCGAACTTCCAGCATGTTGTCCTCAAGTAATCTTAAAACGATCGATTGAATTTGATCAACCCAAGCTTTTTGGCTCAAAACAATCGGCATATTATTGAATGTAAGAACTTGTAAAATATCTATAGCTGATAAACGGCACTGCCAAGACGAGTGATGAGATACTTCATCAATTTTCAATAAATAATCATTCATACGAGATGGTTGAGTAAAAGCTTGTGCAATCAATGCTAAAATGGCAGTACAAACTTCGGCTAATTCTACATCATATTCACATTTCTCAAGACGAATAGCAACGGGTAGAAGCATTGTATAAATAGATTCATTTCCATTAGTTGACCTATTAAGGACGCCAATTAAGAATTGAGAGATTGTTTTAAAGAATCGAATTGATGATGCATATGGAGTGTTTGTATCAATAACTGTAAATAATTAAATATTTAATAAATAAATTTTCGATTTTTTAGTGGGGCCACTTACCGTGATTAGAATTCTCATCATTTTCCAATGTCGAAATTTCATTCCTCTTGTTGATAAGGAATTCCTTTACTCTAGGAATCAATAATTCCTTATATTCCTCGAAATTTAAATCATTTTCAAAGATATTAATTAATGTACTTCCAATTCTATCTCGAACATTTTGGAATGGATGATTTAAAAATGGATCAAGATAGTTTAAAAGGCGACGTCCAACGCTTATCATTCTCCATGCATGCTGATTGAACGCACCTTGTAAGCAATAAAGTCGAGAGCAATCTGTGAAGCTTTTTATATCTCTAATTGGATTGTCCAACAAAATTTCGTGTAGAAAATATTGTTTATTCGGATCCATATTTTCTGAAGCTGTAGCAAATGCACAACCCCAAATTGAATCACTTTCGGGTGTGATGTTGTCTAATGCTAATTTTATTAATGGTGTTATTTTGTCATACAAATTTTTAGTCTTTTCGTAATTCCAATGTTTAGCACCACGCATCATTCCGGTCAAAATTTCAGCAGCACAACGATGAGAGCTTTCGCTCTTTTGATTCTTAATTAATGGCTCAATATAGACCAAGAAGTCATCAAGGAAAGTGTCTCCAAAGATGTCAAAAATCTGTTTAATGAAGAAAAATCTTGATCGATGAAACTTTTCATTTCCTTTCTTTTCCTCTAAACTCCAATAATAAATCAATTTCCCTAGATTATTTTGATCCTTGAAGAAACTGTAATAAACTTTTTCATGATCACTCAATTCATTATAATTTCGATCTAATTTTGGCTGCATTGAGTTTGGTGCATAAACTTCAACTTTTGGTGTCCATCCAAAGAATCCATTAATCTTATAAATATATCGTGGCTCATCCCATTCTTCTTGACTTTTTGGCACGGAATTTATATCATATTGTAGCCATTTATTGTCATGTCTTAGGCCAGGTTTACAAATTCCGCTTATTTCATTGCTATCCATAATTGTATGCTGATAGGGATTGATTGTAACTTTTACATGATCACGTTTTTGTTGCTTTAAAACAGTACTAATAATTTTTAATGCGAGCATTCTCTCGCTTATTGATTCGTTAATTAAATTTTTACAATAAATTTCTGATACCAAAACAGGATATTTCGAATATGGATGCATTAAATCATTAACAAATGTACCACAAAGAAGATTATATCTCCAATGCAATGAATTTTCTTGAGAATATTTTAAAATTTCATTTAACATTCTTTGATAGCATTTTTCATTCTTTTCATTCAACATTTGAAGCTTATTTTTGCCAACCAGCAAATAATCTTTTGGTAGTTCACTTTGATCCACCATTAAGCTTGCTCCAAGTTTAGCAAGGTCCTCGTCTACAAACAATTGTGTCGAAATTGTCTGAAATTCATTATTCACACCATCAGTAATTGACTCCATAAGTCTAATAATTGAATGCTTTTCACTCAACTTTGTCTTTAAAAATGTTAGCCACAATTTTTCGATGGTTTCCCAATCGGATCTTAAAATCAATCGATTTCGACGATTTGTTCCAATTAAATATAAAGCTCCTTTAAAGCTTTCATGATTTTCATTCGGATCAAGCTTTAAAAATTCAGCTATATTGTCGACAACACTGAAAGAGCATCACCAAATTAATTAGTATTTATTTCATATTCGCACATAATTGAAGCGTGATCCGCTTCATTACAAGTTTATTAATTAAAATTGAGGACATACCTTTTATAAGAGAACGAATAAGTTGTAAACATCTTAAATAATTTAGATTGTGCTAACGATCGTACAATAGAGTAATGACTCGTACTCAAAGTTATTAAATTTAACATTATACGTCGATGAGTTGGTGTGAATGAAGGCTTTGTCAGTTCATCTCTCAAGTCGTGTTGCACAATGACCTATACAATAATTTAAAAATACATATTGTTGAGAATTATTGAATTTTTAAGAAAAGGACATTAACGGAAATTGCACAGAATTTGATATATAACGGGAAATTAAAATTTAAATTGAAGTTCAAAATTTGAACTTGGAAACTTACTCGTGTAGCATTAATTGCTCTGATGTCCTTCCGAACTTTACACAGCTTGAAATCCTGGAATTGCTTAGAAAGTTGATAATTCTTCATTTGCGAGTCGTAGCTTTGAGAACTATTCATTTTAATATGAATTTTCTCCCAAATACTAATTAACTGTCTAAACGATTTTATGTCATCTTCACTGTCCTGAAGGAGTTTTGCTTGTAATTTCTCAAGCATATCAACAATTGTCTTTCTTATATTTGATTGATCGGGCATTTTAACGCATAACCCTTCATATCCAAGAACCAAATTAAATGGTTTCCAATCAGCCATAGTATCAATTAATTTAATTGGTTCCTCTTCCCAATTATCTAAGAAATTGTTGCATTTTAAAATAGAACTGATGATGTATAAATTGAGCAGCATATCATCTCGATTAATAACAATAGAACCATTAATATATTTCTCAAATTTATCCAGAATTGGCAGCAAATAATAATGAATTATCTTTTCGCAAAGCTTGCGTTCATTTTCAGATGGAACAAACCATTCAAACTTCTCGTCTCGATTCATTTTTCTACCCCAAAATCTGATTGGAAAGAATTCCTCTAAAGATTTTTCATACGCTTCTGGGACAGTTTTAACATCATTAATTTGAATTACTGACAAAATATTCAACAAACTTCCAATCATATTTGCTCCATTTCGATTTGTAGCTTTACATTTGCATTTCAATAATTTGTCAATTATTGGCAAGAGTGTGTCGATATATTGCTGAATTTCAATTGGATCACCACGTATCAAATTGGATAGAATTTGGACATAATACAAAAAGTCATCGTTCTGCTTCTCAATAGAATAGGCATCATCAATATCATTGAAATGTGTTTCAATCATCTCAGTAATAAATGGAATCAAAGCATGATAAATTTCCTTTGGATTAACACGAGCAAAAACTTTGCATAAAATACTCATAGCTGTTCCTGCAACTCTCGGTTCTAATGCATTATTTTTGACATAGTTAATTATTTTCTTCGATGCTGAATGGAGAATTTCTTGTGAACACTGACTGAGAATAGAATGACTTGTATTTTGAATTAAAATTTCAGCAAGAGATTCCAATTTAGATTTAACTTCGTTATCGCCATTTGATGCATGTTCCATTCTGATATTTTCAACAGAAGAACTTTCAATTAACACAAAAATTCGATCCATAAATTGTAAAATAAAATCTTCAAATTGTGCTGTTTGTTCACTAATTAATATTTCATCTTCAGTTAAATTTTCAGTTTTTTGTAAAGCTTTTGAGCAATCAACAAATGGAATTAAAAACGAAACAGTCATTAAAAAGTGCAAAGTAATTGATGTCTTCTTAAAATCATTTGAATCAATTCCAGGAAGAATTGAAAACATTATAGGAATTATTTCTGTCTTTGTAGTGGTGCAATATTTCTTATTTGTAACGATTGCTGACGCGACGCTCGATAAGCAGTTTAATGCCGCTGTAAATTTGTGTGGTTCATTGATGAGTTCAGCTGTTGTCGATACTTTTTCGATTATCTGAGGCAATATTAGTTCAGGACGTAAATCAGCAAGACCTTTGATAATTTTACTTATGTCATAAGATTGTATTCTCGAATAAATTATAGTCATTGCTATAGGCTTAAAAATCTCAACAAATTCAGTTATATCTTCATTGCGCAATTTGCATTCATCAGGAATTTGTTTTTTCCACGGATGTTTCTTATATCTTTCACTGACTAAACGATCTTGAAAGTATTGAACCAAATTTACTAATAATTCGGAAATGACTTTAACCCATTTTCCTGAATTTGCTGGATTTAAATAGCTTTCAATTGTAGAAAATAAATTCTTTAAATATTTCATCGTATCATATTGTGGACATATCACAGATATAATCCAAGTGGCGCATGCATCCATTGACAATGATTGATTTCTTGAACTTTTGATTTGCTTATAACTCACTGGAAGTTCCAAAGAACGCATAATCCGTGTAAACATAATTGGGATATGTGGTGTCCAATCAATATATCCAATATTTTGCGAAGCTGTTGCTGCAATTGTATTCATTATGTCAACATTCCAACTCGGATAATGATAAATATTCCAAATATCCATCAAATAATCAAACCATCCTTCATAATGGCTTGAATTAATAAACAAACAAAGCAATTCCATAGCTGAATCAACTTTCCCAATGTCTAATGGTAGAACTTGAGGAAGAAGCTCATCAATGATCTCCTGATTTGCTGATTTTGGAAAGTAATACGACGAGAACCTTACAGTTTGCATAATGACTTGATCTAATGTCCTGTAGATTAAAAACATTTGTATGGTTTTAGAAGTTTTTAATCATTTGTATGGTTTTATCATATAGGTAACTTACGGATAGGACCTTATTAAATCTCCCTTAGAGCTACGCTTATCTATGTAGATTCTACATAAATTGTAGAGTTGTCTCCAATCAATTTCTAAATCATCTGGCGATAATAAATGAGATTTCCTATTAATGAAAATAAATATTTATATTAGGTATATTATATTTCATGTATTTATCTCTTATTTCATTTACCGGAGTAATTGTATCAAACATGAACAACATCTGAAATTAGAGGAATATAGTAAACAATTGAAATATTAGATACAAATTCAAGTATATTACTTGTTTAATTTCGATGGATCCAAGTTTTTAATTTCGATGAGTTTCAGCAATAATTTAATGAACTGGATGTGATCCTCTTTTGAAAATTTGTATCCATAAAGCTTGATATAGCTGTAAAGGTTATAGATCAGTGTTAATTTTTGCATTGTCATGTAATAAATTTACAGAAACTTACTTCATTAATTTAGTTATAAAAATCATCGATGAATATATTTCTCGAAGAGCCACGGATTTCCCCAAATTTTGCTTGATATACTCAATGTTTTCATGGCTCTCTTTGTCCAAAACATTCTCATCAACAGCATAAGGCAAATAGAAATTACAAAACAATTCACTTTGAGGATTAAATCCCAACTTTTTTGCTCTCAATTCTTTTTTATTTTCTATTGTCTGATATTCTTCTTCATTTTCACTGTCCATTTTAAATGCACCAAGTTCTATTTCAATAATTTAAAATCTTGAAACAATTTAATTCACTGTGTTTAAGTTAGTTAACAAAAATTACAAAATCACTGTCACTATTTAAAAGTTTATTCCTGAATATGTTGCATATCATTTACCATTTTTTTAAAACTTTACTGACGGTTATTTTTTAACGCACTTTTAAATTTTTTGTGACCGTTAATATTTTAAAATATTTTTTTTTCCGAATTAATCAACGGTAATATTGTAAATATATAAAATAAGTGAATTATTAAAGATAGAATTCATTTTATTAAAAAGTTCATCAGTATATATGTGTAGAACAACATTATTTCTTGTTGAGTCTAAAATTCGAAAAGCTAAACATTTTGTCAAGATTGCCTCCTCCTCCTCCTCCTTTGGACTTTTTGCCGCCCTTGAATTTTTGTTTCTGGTCCTTTTGATTGCTATTTCCATTGCTAGATCCTCCTTGGAACCTGTCATAGCTCACTTTTGAATAATCAAATGGAACTGGCTTGTTTGAACTTTGTCGGAAATCTGAAGCTTTTTGGACTTTTCCTTTCTTATTATTAAACTTCTTATTTTTACTCTTCATATTTTCAACAACTGTTGCGACTTCCTTCAATTTTGACTCTATATCCATTTCGTCTGCATTATTATTGGTTGGCACTTCTGGTGCCTTTTTATCTTCTTTTCTCCAACGCTTATTTTGAAATTGTGGTTGCTGTTGTGGTGTCCCTTCAGATTTTCTTTTTGCAATTCTCAACGGAACTTCCTCAACATTATCGTCATTTCCAATTTTAACAATTTCAAGTTCAGGCAATTGCTTCTTCTTTTCTTCCAACATTTTCTTTCGATTTTCTTCAGCTTCCGCTTGTTCCTTCTTTCTTTGAGCTTCCATAAATGGAATCATTAATTTGTATCGATGATATGGAGAAATAAATTTAATTTCCAGCTCCTTTCGACTTTTTCCATATCCATTTTCATTTTTATCAAAGACATTTAGTGATATTTCATTAATAGTTATGTCTTTAAATGATTCTTTCAATTTATTGCTACCAATTAATGTCGGCAAATCATCACGAATTTCCTGTTGGTGGCTTAAATCGTGGGGTGAATATAAGGGATGATTTAATAAATCTCTCTTATTATTTAGATTGACTGTTGGACGTACGGTATCTTTATCATTAATAATTGGTTTAATAATCGGTTGTTCACGTGCCTTGAGAACAATTTGATGCAAATGATTGAGATTTTGTCGAATCATAGGAGGAATTGGATTACAGCAAGCTAAAATTCCTTGCATTTCACGTGGAAGTGATTCAGCGATTTGTAGGAGCATATGATTAGGCAAAATATATGGACAAGATTCATCTTCTTCTCTTGCAATTTTATCGCGCCACAAAAATAATTCACGTAAAGCGTAAATTTGTTGATTATTAAATGATCTCTTAGATTTAAGGTACATATCTTTGTATGAATTCTCATTAATAATCGGTTTAACGTAGCGTTTCATGCACAAAATTTTACTATCATGATAAACACCTTTGACGAGAGTTGATTGTTCATTTGAAGCTTTCAACAAATCATTGACAATTTGATCGAAAATATAAAGCAAATAATGCGTATCTTGTTGCGCATATTTTAAAAGATTTTCCGGCAATGGTCTCATACGCCAATCTGCAAGTTGGAAACTTTTATCAGCATCAATATTACAGTAGTGTTTTAATAAAAATGCCAATGACAATCTAGCCAATCCAAGACGTTTTGCAGCTTGATGAGTATCGAACATATTGACAACATAAAGAGATAAATCTCTTTGAAGCCATTCAACATCACAATCAGAACCATGAAAAATTTTAATAATTGATGGTCTTGTGAATATTTCATTTAATATATGGAGTTCTTCACGCAACGCAATTGTATCAATAATATAGTCTTTAGTTCTAGATGAGATTTGCATTAAGCATGTAATGCCCAAAAATGTTCGATAAGAATGATGTTCAAGATCAACAGCAATTTCTTTTGCACTTCTTAGCTCTTCAACCATAGCATTTAACTCATCTTCTGTGTTAATAAAATTGTATGGAAAATTTGTTATATCTTCCGGAATTTGTGGTTCTCTTTTCATCAACATTTCATTTGTCGGTTCAAATTTTTCAATTTCCAATTCATATGGATGTAAATAATTAATAATAGTTCCATCATCGTCATATTCTGGTAAAATTGCTAGTGGTCTTAATGAATTTGGTTTATCTCGAATACGTGGGATAAATGGCATTGATTTGCTATTATCAACAGGAGTTTTAAATGTTGTTTGAGGACGAAGAATATTTTTTGCCGTGATTAATTTTGCACTTTGAGGTGATGCATCGAACTTTGCAGTTACAATTGTCGTTGATAACTGATATTGTGGAGTTTGTGGTACTTTAACTTCCTGTACATTTATTGTTGGTGTAATTTTTCTAATTCCTTGCATCTCATCTAAATTATAATTAATTGTTTCAAGAATTGCATCATTAAATTCTTGCAATATTTCAAACTTTTCTTCCTTGTCTCGTTTCGTGATGTTGCCCTTAATTCCCTTATGCTGGATCACGTTGTGAATTACATTAATTATATCATTATTATGATAATTCATAACCTTTGAAAATGACGGATGTGTAGTATATAAATCACGAGAAGAACCCGATGGCAATGTATTTATGGCTTTTGTTGCTTCCATTATCAATTTCATTCCATTCTAAAATAAATTAATTTATTTGTTGAAAAAAAATTTGTAAACAAAAACAGCATGAAAAAAACATTTTACCTTTGAAAATTCTTCCATTGATGAGAATCCAGAAAACTTCTTGCTCTCCATTGAGCTTCCTTGTTCCTCCTTATTTTCACTCATTTTTTGTATACTAATTATGTCGTTAAATGTAATAAAATTAAGAAAATTAAAAACTTCTCAATTTATATTTATAAACATCATTTTCGTGTGTAAACTTTTTTTACCAGTTGACAATCCCCTGATTTAGAAAGTTTTTCTGCTGAGCTGATAATCCCCTCGGCATTTTTTCTTGAAAATTTAATTTATTTAATTTCTCAGTGAAATAGGGCAATTAATTAAAATTAAATTGGTGTATCTTATAGACTAAACATGTCTCAACGCTTTCCAACACCGAATGTAACAGCAGGATCGCCAATTCCTCCACAACAAAGATATGTAGGACCGAATTTTAATCAACAGCGTCCTCCGAGCAATTTCCAAAATTTTCCAGTAAGCTACTACTACTTTGTAGGATCAAATTTAATTATCTTAAACATAATAGAAATGCAGCACTTAAAACTTTTACAAAGATTTATATTCTTTGCTGATATATTTCCAAAGAGCTCTTTTAATTAAAGTACTTTCTTTTAGCCAAGAAACTTTACACCGCCTCCACCAATGCCTGGACCGAATCCTCAACAAAGACCTCCACCTAATACAAACTTCCAGCGACAAATGCCATCGACGCCTGGAAAACGTCCAGATAGGCCAATGAATGCAGGACCACAAAAATCTGACAATTATGGACCAGCAAAGAAGAAAAAGAAGCTTGCTGATAAGATTTTACCTCAAAAAGTACGCGATTTAGTTCCAGAATCTCAAGCGTATATGGATTTACTTGCTTTTGAACGTAAATTGGATGCAACAATAATGAGAAAGAGGTTGGATATTCAGGAAGCACTTAAACGTCCAATGAAACAGAAAAGAAAACTCAGAATTTTTATATCCAATACATTTTATCCACCGAAGGAAGCAGACAGTGAAAGCGGTGAAGGATCTATTGCATCATGGGAACTGCGTGTTGAAGGACGTTTATTGGAAGACAATAAAAATGATCCAAACAAGATTAAAAGAAAGTTTTCAAGCTTTTTCAAATCATTGGTTATTGAGTTGGATAAAGATTTATATGGTCCAGATAATCATTTGGTAGAATGGCATCGTACCCATACGACACAAGAAACTGATGGATTCCAAGTTAAACGACCTGGCGACAAAAATGTTCGATGTACAATTTTATTGTTATTGGATTATCAGCCATTACAATTTAAATTGGATCCAAGACTTGCTCGTTTATTGGGCGTTCATACACAAACACGTCCAGTTATAATTTCTGCTTTGTGGCAATATATTAAGACACATAAATTACAAGATGCTCATGAAAGAGAATATATTATTTGCGATAAATATCTTGAGCAAATTTTCGGATGTGCTAAAATGAAATTTGCTGAAATACCACAACGTTTAAATCCTTTGCTTCATCCACCAGATCCGATTGTCATTAATCATGTTATTAGTGTCGAAGGAGGAACTGAAAATAAACAAACAGCATGCTATGATATTGATGTAGAAGTTGATGATACTTTGAAAAATCAAATGAACAGTTTCTTGTTAAGTACTGCAAGTCAGCTTGAAATTCAAGGATTGGATTCGAAAATTCATGAAACTGTTGACACAATTAATCAATTAAAAACAAATCGTGAATTTTTCTTAAGCTTTGCAAAAGATCCTCAGACATTTATTCATAAATGGATTGTATCTCAGTCGCGTGACTTGAAAACAATGACTGATGTTGTTGGAAATCCCGAAGAAGAACGACGATCTGAATTCTATTATCAACCATGGACACAAGAAGCTGTTTCACGATACTTTTTCACAAAAGTTAATCAGAAGCGATTAGAACTGGAGAATGTTTTAACATACAATAAGAATTTGTAAAAGTTTAACTATATTTTAACTTTATTTGACACTAAATGGACATTTCAATTTCATGAAGTAAGATTCCAATATTTTAAATTAACTTTCTATTTGTAAAACATTAACTAACATGAATAAATTAATTAATTATCTGAAGTTTCGGTATTTTATTAGATTACTTTTACCAAGTAAGTCTCATAACATGATCAGTCTTTTGTTTTGCCTGCTTGATGAAACCCAGAAACTGCAGTTCGGCGACAGATCTTGTGAATTTAGCTCTGAAAGAATGATTAATATTGTTATCAAAATGCATTAAAATTTTAACGGATTCAATGAATTCAAATATGAAAACTTAACGAAACTTGTTCAGCAAGGCAAATTCATTTTCGTTCGGTTCATTTTCAAATCCAAGGTAACCGTTTGAATTTAAATCTATAATAACTGTTAGAAACTTACTGAATTTCTGGACTGATGTTTTCCTCCTCATCATTGTTATTATTGTCAATTACCATCGAAAATGACTGAAGCCAATCGAAGAGATTGATGAATTTGTTGCATTCTAAATGAAGTTTGTAGGCAATAGAAATATCAGGCATCGTTGACAAAATTTGTTCGTTTTCCTTAACAGTACAGCATTTGCATTGAAGATAATGATGAGGATTAACTAAAGCATTGTGTATAGATGAACGAGGAGCTCCAACGATATGACGACGAACCGAATTACAGTCACTGAACAAGAAAAGTTCCGTCAGAACTGGACCTTTGTTAAATGGAACCAAATGACGCTCGAAGACATCGTAAATATAATCAAGACATTCACATAAATGTTTATCATATTCGACCACGATCTTAGTTGGTTGATTCATTGCAGATTCTTTCAATTTTTGGAGCATTTCGTGTCTCCCAATAACACCTTTTGTATTTATTTTGGCAGTACTAGGAACTGATGTTGCTTCCGGACTTTTAACAGGTGTCATTTTAGCCTCGAAGATTTGTACTCGATATTTAAGCAATTTGTCACGAACAATAGTGAAATTGTTTCGAAGATTCTCATGAATAATTTCATCATAAATATAAATATTCAGAATTCTTATAATCTTATCTAATTTCCCTAAAAATTTATCTTTAGATGTGAATCTCAAAAGTTTAAAGCATTCCTGAAATTCTTCAAGCTTTGTTATTTCCGTTTCTGCACAAATTGGATAAAGTTCTCTCAATTGCTTCCCCAAATTATTTCTTGGCAAGTCTTCAATTAAAATAGCAAGCATTCGAAGGCAACAGAAAAACTGGAAATAGAATCTTAATGCTCTTGAGGCCTTTTTTGGAATAAATTGCTTCAATTTTTCATCTTTGGTAATTAAATCAATTCGAAGTTGTGGATCTTCATGATTTTCAACATAATGTCTGAATGTCATGCAATTTCTTCTTAGCCATTCACAATTTTCATGTGACAATTCTTCAATCATTTCGGAATAAACAGATCCTAATGTGTACAATGAAGCAAAAAAATTTGTAGAATATTGTTCCAGCATAAATACTTTAAATCCTTGAATGAAACTTTGTAATGAATAATCATAAAAGAGGAAAATGTCAATTAATATTTTAAATGACTTTCCAGATAAAAAGAATGGACAATGATGTGTTAATATCACTTCATCCAAGATTCTATTCAGCATAGATGATGACGATTCGGCTTGAAAAATATTCACAGATATTTTGTTTGTAATGTGAAATGGAAGTACACTATGAAGTGTTTTAAATGCTGTAGCTAAACCAATTATCAATACTATTGGTAAACGTGATGAATAAGAGCATAAAATACTGACTAAATCTTGCATTACATGTGGAGGAAATTGTTCAAAATCTGCAAGCATTATCGTTAATTTTGGCTTATTTTCATCACTTCCAAATCTATTGTTATACCAAGCTTCCAGAACTGATAACGTTAACTGCTTTTTCTTTAACTTAACATGAATATTTTCATCGTCATCTTCATCATTTTCAACTCTTCCATAAATTAATCCAGCAACAAGAGCTTCAATCGTATATTTGATATTTGAACAATCGCGGGACTTTAAAATTGTGACAATTGAGAAGCAATTGTTGGATATTTTCTGTGACAAAAGATCAAACTGTTTAAAATGATCAATTTGATTGACACCAGTCATTAAAACTGCGGTTTGAAGATTAGAATCCCCTGTATTCGCATCATGAATGTACTTTAGCAAACTGGAAAGCGTTCTTTCATAACTTTCCGACTGAATTTTCTCTATCTTAGCTTCGATTATATCCCAAAAATACTGAAAATTTTGATACCATTCTTGATTGTATTCATTATTTTTGGATGATGAGGCTTTCTTTCTCTTCAGCTGCTTTATATCCTTTCCATTTGCAAACAAAAATGTTCCCTAAAATCAATTATTAATTTGATTTACGATTAAATAAATTTAATTTTCTTTCGGTACTTACTTTTGAAATGGAATTAATAGAATCCATTATTCTTTGTAAATTGACTGTTTGCTTACGCTTCTGCAATCGCAAAATTGTATACTAAAGGCACGAATGTTAATTTTTAACTGGATATCTAGAGAAATTTATTTTTGTTTTCAATGTTTCTGTAAATTTTTGCGCCAAAAACTACAACACTGATTTTAAACTTTGAAAAATCGTTAAACAATTCTTGAAAATCTAAATTTAATTATTTAGTAAATACCAAATCAAATGAACAGTTAGGTATTTTATGCGAATAATTTTATTAATTTGTGTGATTTAAACTTAATTCAACACTATGAATGAATCTGGCTTATAACAATTTTATAAATGAAAAAAAATTAGGAAATACCTATTCTCACTCATTTCTATTGAGCGACTTCATTTGTAGTGCAGCAATCAGTATTTAATTACCACATTAGGACGATTTACACTTAAAAAAAAACTTTATTTAATTTATAATTTACAAAACCTAAATGATTTTTAAACGGTTTTTTGATATTCCAAAAATTTAAATTGTCGTTTAAAGCTAAAAATAGGTAGCCAATCTGAGCTCTCTACGATGTCTTACAGACAAACAAAGTGCATTATTAAGATACCTTATGAAAACATGTTTTAAAAAAAATGTAAACTAAGTAAATTATGCAAGGTCGGCAAAGAAATCTGCTCGGTTTCGTCTCAAAGATGATGGTAAATTATTGGATGCAGCACTTCTATTAGGTTTTGCATTATAGGAGATTGAATCAAAGTCTTCAAAATATTTAATATTCCAGAAGCGAACATCATTATCATGTGAACTAGTGGCAATAAATTCACCATCATGTGAAATATCCATAGTTTCTACAGCTAATGAATGTTGTCCAACTACACCCAAAATACGGCCAGGGAATAAATGCATTGCTCTTATAACTCCTTCTTCACCAGCTGTAATTGCGATTCTTTCCGTGATTGGAATCATTAATGAGACTGGTGTTGAAGGGCCCGTAAATGAATCATTATGATAACCAAATTCACCCCAGTTAAACGTATAAAAATTTCCTTTTGATGATCCAGCAACAACTTTGCTTTCATTTCTAAAAATTCCTGCACATGTTAGTTCCTCTTCATATGGTTCCGATTGGACATACATCTTTTTTGAAGCAATATTAAGTGTTGTCATTAAACCATCGCCACTCGTACATACTAAAAGTTTTTTTTGATTATTTGTAATTATACTCGAAATATAATCTTCAACTTCTTTTATACTAAAAACTGGATCACTTCCTCTATTTCTCAAATCCCATAATTTAATTGTTCCTTCATCGTCACCAGTAACAATTAAATTCTCATCAATTACAGTCAATGTATAAATTGGCTCTTCATGTGCATTATCCCAAAATCTTTTGAATTTTCCAGTTTCAAAATCTGAGAAAATTATTGACTTATCACGAGAAGCTGAAAACAATGCACGACCATCAGCACTAAATTCAATATCTCGAACAGCTTTACTGTGAATTTCGTGTGTATATAGTAGCTTATTTTCTTCATTTTCATATCGATATATTAAAACATCACCGGTAACTGTTGAAATTGCAAGAATATTTTCACTTGGATGAAATGAAAGATCTGTTGGATAATCTTCTGTATCAATATTTGGTGGTTTTGATCGAGGCTTTTTAATTTCAGCAATTATTTTCCTAACAATTTCATCGCTTTCATCGTCTGGATCATAATCATCTATTACTCTTCTGGAAGTTGTGGGCTGCTCTTCATTTTTTTCAGTTGGTTCCGGGGTTGTTGGCGATTCATCGCTATCTGATTCATCTTCATTATGTTCCGACATTGAACTATCGGATTCTTGACCTTCTGCGTAAAATTCATCGTCGTCGCTACTTTCGTTGTTCATCATTAATATGCGCTGTTGATTAAGAAAAAATTCTTCTCCTAATAAATTATTGATTTCTGATTGATCTCCTAAAAACTCAAGAATCCCTTCAACTTCATCTACTTGCTCGTCGTCAATCAAATCGTCTTTGCTTCCTGGTTGAAAATCATGCCTTCAATAATTCAATGTTTGTTATTAAAACAAAATTAGTCAAATTTATGAAATTCGGAACTTACATTTTAAACCTTACATTTAATATCTAAAAATGAATTGACTGTATTCAAAGCTGCTGTTAACTATTCAGACAACACTGGATGTATTTCTATTTTAGAAAATGCGGAAATTTAACCAAATTTCTTTAATTCTTCTTGATTCAAGCTTAAATCTTTTAGGATTTAAATAACTTTTATAGATTAAGATAAATTATGATAATGACAATCTATGACAACAGAAATAATAAAGTTAGAATGCTTTAAACTAATTTTAATTATGTTTTTCTTTTTGTTTACGTTGATGTGAGCGGAAAGCTGATATAAAACTTCCGCGTAAAAACGTGTTTTTTAAATTGAACTTTATTTTAACGAATTTTTAAAATTCAAACGAAAGTTGAGCAAAATTGAGCAAACTAGTGTGGAAGTCGATTGTATACCTTGATTTTGATGAACTCTCCAAAGAATAAGTAGAGAAATCACTTTGACAATGTTTTATACAGTAATTAAATATATTTTATGCAAATATGATCAAAGATCACTTTTCTATTATGCAGAGCATTTAAATTTTAAAATTAATAAATGTAAAAATTTTTAATGTTTAACAGTCATTTAAAATTTTGAAAATTATTAGTGCGCAACAAAAATCTAAAGAACTTTAGGGATTATAGGCAAATCCTTAAATCCTTGAAATTCTCAAGATGTTTTTAAAATAAAAGTACCTAGTTTTCTCAATTTTGACTCATTTTTGTATTAATTATTTCATTATCGAAATAGCATAACGGTCAAAAAAAATTCAATTTCAGTCTACCAGTAGAGATTGTGAAAAAAAGAATCGGAGAAAATAAAATTAAAATTTGCGGATCAAGCAGGATAGTTTGGCCAATGTTTTTATCATAGATAGTGAATTAAGTGTATATAAAAGATGATTCTGTTAGAAATTAATAACCGAACGGTGGAAGAGACACTACTTTTGAAGTTTAAAAATGCATTGGCTGGGTAAGACTCAAATTTTCCTCTTAGCTCATTTTCTTCTTATTTACGGCGTTTTTACTTATACATTACTGTCGCTTTTCCTCGTTTTTCATGCAATTCAATATAATACAACTAATTTCACAAAAATTTAAATGAAATGTCAATATTTATCGTAGATTAATCACTATCAGAATCCGGTTAAGTCATATTTTATCTAATTCATGCTATGACGATTAAGAAATAAGGCGTGCAAGAAGAAAATTCCTCTCATTCCAATTATTGTTATGCTGAAGAATGTTTTTATGTTGTGTACATTACAGTATTATGTATCCAAATCATTTATTTTATGATCCAAGAAAAAATGGGAGTGTCAATACATGAATTCATTTACTCATCATCCAACATTCTATATAGTGTTAATTACATAAAACCATTTGTCATCAATTTAGTGTAAAGCTTATTTCCTTATATTTTAGCCATTTTTCTAAAATATCCATCGATTGGATCAATTGTTGCCCTAAAATTGTCTTAATTCATGCTATATTCTTTACTAGTATTCTTATCGGAATTGCCACACATATAAATAAAGCTCTTTCGTCAGTCGCTTAGTAGATAATATTTTTTTTTATCAACTTATGTATAAAAAAAAGGAATAATGTGCCGCTACTACAGCAAAAAGAAGAAATGAAATTATGTGTAATGTGTGCAATTCTTATTTTGTATTAATATTATAAAAATAATATTTGTGAGTCATCGTGTATAACACACCAAGATATCCAATGAATGAAATCATCTCTCCCTAGCATAAATGTTAAAGTTTATAAAGGCATGAAAGTAACAGCCACTTGAAAGAAAAACGAACGAGTGCCTAAGTGCTCTCTCTTTCTCATACACAATGGTGTTAAGCATTCTTTTAATGGAATAATTAAAAACAGAAAATAAATTGGCGTGAGAAAATGATGAATATTACAACTTAATTAACTTCTTTACTTTTAGCCACAAACCTGAATCAATTGATGTTACAGTAGCCGATTTTGATGGTGTACTATTCCATATTTCTAATATTAAAGGTGATAAAACAAAAATTAGAGTAAGTTAACGTCAGCAATTTGTGTAATACAAAAATATTGATAACAACAATTTAATACAATTTTTGCAGACAAGTATATCATTAAAGTTCTATAAAGAGCTGCAAGAACACGGAGCCGATGAATTATTAAAACGAGAATATGGAAGTTTGCTCACCGATACTGAAGATGGATTCAATGTTTCAGTACTAATTGATTTAGAAAATGTACCCGATAATTATGTAGAAATTGCTCAAAAAATCGGCCTCTTAAAGCGTAATTGCTTTGCATCTGTATTCGAAAAGTATTTTGATTTCCAAGAGCAAGGTTTGGAAGGTGAAAAGCGTGCTGTTATTCATTATCGTAACGAGGAGACAATGTATGTGGAAGCCAAACCTGATCGTGTCACTGTTGTGTTTAGTACGATTTTTAAAGATGATGATGACGTCATTTTGGGAAAAGTTTTCATGCAAGAACTACGAGAAGGAAGAAGAGCATCACATACTGCTCCACAAGTTCTCTTCTCACATCGCGAGCCGCCATTAGAATTATCAAATACAGATGCCCGCATTGGCGATAACATCGGATATGTGACTTTTGGTAAATGACAAAATCTTTCTCTCGTAAAAAATCGTTCCACTTAAGTGAACTTTATGTTTGTTTCAGTTCTTTTTCCACGGCACACAAACAAAGAAACTCGTGATAATACAATTAATTTAATTCATATGTTCCGAGACTACTTGCATTATCACATTAAGGTAAGTTTGTGAAGTATAATAATTTCATACTAATATGGCATCTGTTCGGTCCCTAAAACAAACAAATTAAAAAAAGAAACATTTTCTTCGCGAATAAATATATTCTGATACTGACTAAATTTGTAAGAATCGAACTCTGATCATTTTATAGAATGATTTGAATGTTATATTTTGAATTTCTTTAATGTGATTATATTTGACTATACATAATATAAATTTATTATCTAATTCCAGTGTTCTAAAGCCTACATCCATTCAAGAATGCGTGCAAAAACATCAGATTTCCTAAAAGTTCTCAACCGAGCTAGACCCGAACAAAAAACAATTGAAAAGAAAACAATCACGTATGTTTATTATTCAATTTTCTTATTAAGATCGATTCTGTTCGCAATTTTCATTCCTTATTACATGATTTTACTTATAAAAGTCACTTTGACCAAAACATGTTTATGGAGGAAATGCGTTCAAGTCAAAATTGGCAGCTTTTATTGATGAATCAAATTACTGTTTATCTATTTTAGGGGAAAAACGTTCATCAGGAAAGAATGATTGATGCCCATAGCTGACTTAGAATCAGCAATAAACTAAAAATTCAATAATCATTTTATTAATTAACTTCACCTATGCCGTAAGTTTCAGAAACATGAAAATAATAAAAAATGGAAAAAGGATTTTTCCTCCTACGAAAATAATAACAAGTTTTAATATTCACAAAATGAAGATAATTTAAAGAGTACAGCACACAAAATAATAATGAAGCGAAATATTTCACAATGTTTAATGAAAAAAGAAAAAGAAACATTAAATACATAAAATTATAAACCATCTACCCCATACTGCCTAATTTGTCTTCATTGTCGATAAGAGATTTTAGAGTCATGTGGGTCCTATCTAATAATGGAAAGAATCCTTTATATAGAAGAAAACAAAATTTTAGCTCTCAATATCCTCTTTTAACTAATCTATTTCATCTTATTTAACCAACCTCTGTCCCCGAAAAATTCTTGTCTCAAAAATGCCAAGATTCTATTATGATCTTCATTATAATATGAACATGTAGAAAATATAAACATAATAACAATGAATGGATTGAAAATTTTAGAAAAGCAAAAGAAATAGTCCTTTAAATAGTCTGTTGTATTAGACTAATTAATATTCTCGTTAATTAATAATTAAAACGCATAAACATCTTTAAAATAATTTAAAGCTCCAGCTGACGAAGATTTTTAAGAGAAATTTTGTTGATTCTATTTTTTAAATAATGCTTTAAATTGCGTGATTTTTTTAATTCGTGGAAATCCTGAAGAGTTGGGTCTAAGAACCGGATAATTAGAATGTTAAAGATCCCTAAAACCCTCGGCTAATCAATGATTCCTTTTATGCCCATACAAGTTGTTTGAAACAATTCTTCAGCATTCCACTAGTACAGCATTTATTTTTGTGTCGATTACGGTCGAATGATTATAAACAGAAAGAATGTTTATGTACAATTTGTAAGTTTAATTTGGCATTTTTATCTATACATAAATAGCTTTCATTTTATTCCTACATCTAACGCATATTTAAGTGAAGTATCGATCAAAAAATGCTCGCAAATGAAGAAGCCACTTCATTCACAAGAAGAAATTAATCGAGCATATGGTTGAATGTTATTATTAAAAGAGTTTAATTTTTTTAAATGCAATTTCCTTTTATTTTGCTAAAACAAAGTATTTTGATTATGTTTAATATTCTTCTTTTTTATTAAATAAAAACTAAAATAATAAAATAAACATGAGAAAATAAATCAAGACTCTTTGTGTTTAATTATTAGCCTATTTAGCAAACTATCGACAGATCCATCTCAAATTAAGACAGTTTCAACGTCTTAATTTAGCTGACCAAGTTGCAATAAATTTAAATTTAAGTTCGACATTTGTTGAAAGTTGAATCCCATGCTGAATATCTCAACGTTTTTATTTATGGTCAATATATTTGATTTAACAAAATAAACCGTAAATGAACTGATAAGAATCACTAAAACTCATATTCAAGTGAAAAAGACAGTTTGTTTCCAGCTAAGCACATTATGCAAATTCTCATCTATTCTTAATTACATCAGATAAATCAGCGTATACTTAAGGGAAGCATAGAGAGTGAAAAATGGAAAATCGATAATGCACTTACTTTGGATAGAAAATCGACTCAAAGCTACTTAGGAAAGAAGAAGGAAAAATGGTCTTGTAATCATGATTTATGGAACTTTATTCGCACTACACATAAACGATTTTTTGTGCCTTAAGCAAGTTTTAACTGTCAACAAAATTCTAATACTACAATAATATTAATATAATTAATTTTGCATGCTCAATTTCCACCGACTTCTAATGAAGCATTTGATGTATCATTACAATTTCCAGAATAAATCGTCTGAATCAATTGATCCTTTTTGTGAATTGTCTGCATTTTCTTCTTTCTCGCACCTGTACGATCATCATAGTTGCTCTCGTCATTATCACTTCCACTACTATGATCTGATGACTTGTGTGCATCCTTCATAAAATCTGCACGAATTTTTTCAAGTGCTGGATCAATAGATTGTTCTTAGTCTTAGGTGAGTTTCAGTTTTAAATAACTTCACAAAATTTGTTTAAAGTTCTTACCTTTACGCAGATCCATTTCAGCGTCCATTTCGGTATTTTCAAATTTTTGAATTCGTTTCCGAAACTTTTTCACAATCTTGCGTCGGTTGTAGTCTGCCTCTATCTCTTGTTTTGTTCTGAAATTAAAAATTATCTAAGCTATGACTTTATTTCACTATATTCTAGAAACACCTTTTCCTTTTTAAGGGAAAGTTCTATGGAAAAATCCATTAATCACAAGACCTTAGGGGTCGTTCAATTTTTAAAGGAAAGGTGGGTCTTACCTAGGTATACGAAATCGAAAACAGCAACATAGCAGAACAACTGAAATAGATATTTTTATCAAGTGGTGATAATAAAAGCAAAGTTAATGATTATGATAACTTTATGTATTACCAATGGCGAGGATACTAAAAAACACGATGCCTAAAACGTGCCTAAATTAAAATGGAGAAGAAATTGTGAGCACAAGAAAAAGAAGACATTTATAACATTTATCAAAAGAAAATTCCTTTTTATATATCGTACCATAATCTCAAGCCTAAATTTCCAACCTCCTTCTCGAGCCATTGCGTGTTCTTTTTGAATTTTCATTTTAAATGGACACAAAAGTGGAGATTAGCAGCTTTTAAATTTTATTTTACAAGATTTTTATTTACCTCACGAAGAAAATCTTCATCCATAACTGCTACACTTCCTATATAAGTTCCTTTAATTGAATATTCAATAAAGAAAAGCTTTAGTTCAACACTTCTTTATCCAAGGACTACTCTCTCGCAACTAAATACTCAGAGCTGGTTGATAAAGTGAGCATTCTATGCGATTAGAAATCAAAAACTGCTGTTAACGAGAAATGGCTTCATTAAGGACTAATGTCTCTTCAACTCTTAATTCCTATTATTTCTCACTCAAGCTGACTTCATACAGCGATTCGGACAATCCCACCTATTTCATTTATTAGTTTTAACTTACCTTACTGCGAGAGTGAGAGGATGGATTCCTAGTTCTTGGGGGTGCTAGCTTGATGAAATTAAAAATGTGTTCGTGTGTTGAAAAATATGTAATATTTTATACAATATCATTTTTTTTATTAATTTTCCACGTCTCTTTCCGACTACTTTCTCTCTTCATACTACAAACATATAAGGACAAACAGAGCTTTATAGGAGAGTCTGAACTTAGATATCCTAAAGTTGAATAGAAATCCCTTTCTGATTTTATATACATATATATCGTAGAAATTATTAAGGTGTGTCAATAGCATTATTCATTCATTTGGTGGAATTTGCCTTTTCGCCGACTATAATTTTACACTGTTTTCTATGTCGAGTGAGCAATAAAATGACTATATGATATTTGGAAATTTATCCTTAAACTTTGAAAATTTATTTAAATTTCATTTTTCAAAATATTTGATTCACATTTGTTAAAAATTTAAATCATAAGTATCTAAAATTGAAAGTTTACCAAAGAAATTAAAGTAGGCCAGTGATCATATTTGATCTGTTTGACCAGCGAATGAGTCATAATCTGAAAGTCATTTAATACTTGTTTTAAGTTAAATTGTCAAGTTAAGTTAAATGAAAAATCAAATTCAAAATGATAAGATATTACTTTAAAAATTAACTTCTTGTATCCAAAATGTCAAATAAATATTCTTGAAATTTTAAACTTAGATTGAAATCTTAAATCTTTAATTTTAAATTAAAAAGTGGTGTGTAAATTGAAAAGGATTGAAATTTTAATTTTATTGCATGTCACATTTGAAAATGGCATGTTGGCGATTTGACATTAGAAAACATATGACAGCATGTATTTCTCAAAACATATAATTTTACAATTAACTCAATTTACATTAGTAATGCTTTTATCAACATTTTAATTAGATTTGAAGTTTAAATTAAAATAACAAATTCAAATGAGGTAAAAAAAATTGTTCAATTTAATAAGGGTGGGGGATAAAGGGAGCATTTTGGATATCCGTTGAAATTTAAAATGAAGAAAGTCTTCTTTCGAATAGAAGTCGATTTGTGCGGTATTTTTGTGGAAAAAAGTAAAAGAAAAAAAAATTTTGAACACTGAACATCTCTATAAAAAATAATCGTGGGACAGATAGTAGCCCTCGTATTTAATAAAATTTAGTAGTTATTTCATGTTTAATAGGTGTGCAGTAATTAACAAAATGTGTAACGTGTTGGAAGTACTTATTAAAAAGCGTGGAAAACTTTGAAATTTCACAAAAATTGAAGCAAAAAGTCGAGGGTGGAGATAAAAATTCCATCACTTTTGTGGAAATCGTGTTTTTTTATTTTATCTAAATTTTCTTGCCTAATTATAATTTAATTCATTTAAATTGATTATATAAAATAATATATAAATTATGAAAGTGAAGAAAAAATAGTGAAACATTCTATAAATCTTGTGATTTAAATCCATAAATCAAATACAATAAAGTGTGTCGCGTTTTCTCTCTCTGTATTAAAAGAAAAAAAGAAGCAAGGAAGAAAAAAAAATGAAAATGTGAAAAATGATGGAAAAATCATGTTGGAAAATCAATGCTGTTATCTAATTCACAAAGATTCAATTACATTATAGCTATATGGATTATTAAATGTGCATTCTGATAAACGGGATTTATGAATAGTGTGTTAATAAAAGTCAAAAATTCATAGTGTGGTGTTTGCAATTGTCTGCATTGAAGAAAAATTTTTGGAGGAAAAGCCACCTTCAGAAAAAATAGAATCGAAAGGAAGAAAATTCAAGTAAAAAAAAGAGAGAGAGAGAGAACGCGTAAAAAGTGTGAGAGAGAAGGAAGAAGAAAGTTTTTTTTGGAAGAACACACACAAATTTCGAGAGCGAGAAGAGAAATCATCAGAAATAAAAAGGAATAAAATAAGGATATATAAAAAATATTTTTTTTTTTATTATTTGATACATATAATTAAGAAATGGCAGCATCAAATTCCAATCACCGTGGAACAAGTGGAGCAGGAATACAAATAGGCTCCGCTTGGTTTCAACGAAAAATTAATCTTCGACCTCAGCACCGAGGTGTTCATTTAGTAACTGAAGAAATTCTGCGACAAATGCCTGAACTAGGACAATTTTCAGTGGGATTATGCCATGTACAAAGTAAGAAAATTGCATTTTCACTCTCCAATGTCTTTCTCCATTTTTTTGCAATCCATTCTTCTGCTTTGCGCTTTAATAAAATATTTAAAAGTGAAATTCAAGTATCCAATTCCAATTCAATCGTGGTTAAGGACAATCGTATATGCAACAATGCGCAAAAAATCGTGTCACATAAGAATCGCACGCTGAAAAAAAAAATCTCTCTCTCAATTTACACATAAGTGTCACATCATGTTATTGAATAAAAAGGAAAGAGGAAAAAAGACTTTAAAATCAATCAATGAGCTAATTGACCTTGTTTTGCCGAAATATGTTTATTGATACATAAAAAATGATAAAAAAAATTCAATTGCAATCGATTTTCAAAATGAAATGAAATGGGATAGTAAATTGATAGTTCTATAAGCATTCACAATATTGGATATTTTTTTCTCCTTTTCTTGTTGTTGCTTGTTCTTCTCTAATTTTTTGGACAAATAATGGGCAAACATAAATGACGACAATTTAATTATAATTTCGTCTATAAATGTTCTTTTGTGCTGCTAGCGCAGAAAGAATTTTCATTTGGAATTGACATCGTGTAAAGAATTGAAGGTGTTTTGTCTAAATTCCCGTAAAACAACTTAATGATCATTAGTTTCTATGCCAGTTATTAATTTGATCAGATACCTGGAATTTTTATAGACTCTAAAAAAATCTGTTCTGTACACAATAATTCAGTAATTTCAAATTAACATTTTTTTTGTGCCCAAATTTTCGATTCCTGCTTAGCAATTTGCCATAAAAATTATCGAAATTGTTCGATGTCTCATTTTAAACTCTGCAGATAAATCTATGTATGGCGCAATATCATAAACGATGCAAAAAACTTTGTGGTCGGAATGTATCCTACCTGATAAGCATGAATATTTCAACTTTTATGTTTAGATTCAAGTATATATGTATATTACGTGAATTTGCAGGAACATTTTTCCTTATTTATTATTCGGTGTCATTTTCTAAAATTTATATCCCTTAAGTAAAAATTTACTGTTTCAATAAGGATAGTTAAATCAGCAGAAATTGAATTCCTTCTACGGTCCAGAAGAGTAAAATTTTATTACAAATTCAAAATATACAAACGATTATGGTGTCAAATATCACACTCAATATCTCATTGAGTCAGAAAAGTATAATATGAGAAAGGAGCAGGAAAAACGTTTCATATTTTAAGTTTACATTGAGAATCATCCGCATTCGCGTGATATCATCAATAAATTTATTCTTTTCTCTTCTTTTATGCTTCTTCTTCCTTTATTTTTGTACCATATACATTTCTCCCTTTTTGTGCACGAAATTTTCTTTTTCCTTTCCCATTTTCTCCCATTCTTGCTCCTCAGAAATAGGATAAAAAGACGGCCGCGGTGTGAATGTAGTGCTGCTAATTTTTTCCTTCTCTCTTTCTCAATTCTCATGTTTTTTTTTTCGAAAAAAAGATATATAAGAATAAGAAGGAAAAACCGCAAGTGAAAATTCCTCCTGCTATTCATGAAAAAATAAAAAGTACAATGATTCGTGAGTGGAATGAGAGGATACGGAAAAGTTTTTTTTTCTTTCCTTCATTCTTTAAAGAAGGAAAAAATCAAAAGAAACTTTGAATTGCTTTGAGCTTCACTTTTTCTCTCATTTTGAATTTTTATTTCTTTTCTTTCCCACTCTAACGATGTTCTTATGGCACAAAGAAAATGAAATAATCAAAATTAATGAAAAAAAACTTCAATTTAAAGTTTCATGTTAAGTGAATGATTTTAATTAATTATTTGTCATGCTTTTTCTAAAATAAAATTTCATTTTTAGATCTACGATATCTTTATTATTATGATTATAATGCAAATAATCCTTAATGTGTGAACACGAATGTATGACTGAAAATCGTGCAGTTATAGTATTTTGCTACAATTACATTTAATTGTAAAAATATGCATCGTGTGTTAGGTATTAATTAACGTTAATTTATAAACACAATTAGAATAAAAGGAATCACCTATAATAGGAACAGATCAGGAATTCATATTAAAGTACCACAAAGTATATCTTTAATTAAGAAATTAAATTTGAAAGTCTTCATTAGTTACAGCAATAATCCACTTAATGATCATTTTTTAAACTAACTATGCAAATCATGCAAAATAAAAGGGGTGTAGATCTTTAAATTGATAATTAGTACTTTAAGAAGAAGAGTAAATAACATAGTAAATTTAGCACATTAATATATTAAATTGCCCAATTAAATTTTCACTTACTGCCTCGCATTTACGTATGCTTACTTTCGTTTCTAATGATGAATGTACACATGCATGCCAATATGCTCATAAGTACATGTACATTTTAAGTTACATTGCATTTATTTAACATTTTTTGAATTGTTGAGAATCGGCACCAAAAAAAGTGAATAAAGAATGAATGAATGCATTTTTAACATAATATAGTTTACTGATTTACTTTCATTTTTCATGAAAGCAAACAAACAAAACAAATAGAAAAACATAACTGAAAGAAGCAACTGACGAATTGAAGCGTGATCATGCAAAGTGAAATTAATGCAAAAAATGCTTGAAAATTTTTCAAGGTACACAATTCCATGTTTTGACAATTTCATGCCTCTTTATGTTGATTTCGTACTTTTCATTTTCATTCTTCACTTCTTTGTTCAGTCAGTCTCATAGGAAGAGAGCGGAGCAAAAAAAAATCCTCCCTCATTGCTCGCACGTTGAAAAGCACAATAAAAAATGAGATCAAGTGCAAGCGAATCAAGTGATTGAAATTTGATCAAAACATGACAAAAGAATCAATTTTTTTATTACATTATGCTTCCTGTATGGCAGCAAGCCATTATCAGCAAACTATTTTGCGAATATAGGACTACAAAAATATTGATGTAGACATATAACCTCATGCATACACAACTTTCTGGCAACAGTGTTCATTCGTTTACATTTAATCGATAGATAAATAAGTGCAAGTGTACTCAATGAGAATGAAGACTATAGATGCAGTTGTGAAAAAAAAATAATTGCATTCATACAATTTTTAGCTGAAAATCATTGAATTATGTGGATTTACAAAAGACTAACTCCACAATAATTTCTTGCAAAGTCTAAAAGAATAAAAATGTAGCATGGATTAAGAAAATTTCGTACTGGATTCATTTTATTGATTCAATTTAATGATTTTTCAACCTCAATTACACAATGGTAGCAAAAATAATCATTGTAAATGAAATTTCATATGTGCATGGAATTAGATAAACACCAACATGAACTTTCACAATGAATGCTATGTGTTCTGAAACAGAAAGCGGAAATCAAAAAAAGGAAAGAAAATTTAAAATTCCAGAGAATGAGAATAAGGACTAAGAGCCCAGAAAATATTTCGGGAGAGGAAAACAATGTGAAAATGTTAGTAGCACAGATGGAGAAAAGTTCATAGATTTATCTTTACATTTTAAAGCGGAAAGCTCATGATAAAATATACATGTACAGGAAGGGATGTCTCAAAAATTTTCTACTTTCTGATTATTATGGAAATGTTCCAGAATTGAATTTTAAAGTTACTTAGTCATTTGCCTACAAATTAGCATAGACATTTTTTCTTCATTTTAATTTCCTGTCAGTTTATTATTCAGAATTTAAAATGGTTCCTCTTATTAATGCAGTTAATACAATTAATACTTCATTAACCTTAAAGGTACAAGCATTTCCTTTTCATTATCGAAGCATTTCTTAATGAAATTCATACATAATTGATGACTTCAAAAAAAAATTAAAATAACCTATGAAAACCTTTAAATTAATTCACTTCCGTTCAATATACATTCTTAAATCAGGAATATTGTAAAGTACAAATTTAAAATTTAAATTCAGACATAATTAGTAAAAATAAAATAAAATAAGTTTAATTGTCATTTCCTTTCTCTTTGAACTCTATTAATGACCCTCTTTAAAGGAAATTGAATCAATTGATTATACCTGAATATCATTACTACACATTAACTTTCTAAAAGAATTTGAATTTTTATGATTTTGTCAAGATTAAAGATCAAAGAAGTTCATTTCCAGAATTAAATCAGAATTAAATCAGCTTTAATTCACCCATGTATTTCCATTTTGATTTATAATCAAGGCATCTATGCTTCAATATAAAAACTTATGAGTTTCTCAAGAATGTTATAGAACAGGAAATCATGATCTTTAGTGGTTACCAACAATAAATCAATTGGTTATGATAAACAGCTTATTACGATAGAATGTCACATCATTTTGCGTAGATTTATTCAAAACATACTTTACTTTCTCAGTTTGTAAATGAATAAAGTGGCATGCTCTTGAGAATATTCAAGATATCTATCAAGTAATCTTTAAGAAAAAGAAAGAATCAGATGATGCTATTGAGGGACTTAAATTTAAAAGGTAAAGGAATCGAGAGTAGAATAAAGATCTTTTGACTTGTGTAATAACCACAAAAACCATTCCATTTAAATATTTTCTTTTATTTCCCATGACAAAATTCCCTTTAAATACTATTCAGCATTTCCAAATGAAAGATGAAAGAAAATAGGATGTATTGATTTTTAGAAAGTATATTTATTGGACATCTATCAATCAACATTTGAGTTTGACAATGTACTTTAAGATTTAGTATGAAAAAAATTTATACATTATTCATAGAAAATTTTCATATAAGTGACATGCTGACTGTGTTTGCATGTACATAATGAAGGAAAAAGGAAAATAAAAAATCATTGAGAAGAGAGGAAAATGAAGAAAAAAATGATAAAGTCATCATCAATATGCCTTCTTTCTCCTTATCTTTTCCTCTTCTTTTTTATATTCATATAAAAATATTATAATAGTAGATTTTTACTATCGATTACTGCGATAAAATTTTTGCTTATGTGCACAATTTTTATAATAGAATTCGAAGTATATATACATGCTATATCTAAATCTATTTTTTTGTGTCTGTGCAAAAGGATGATATGAAATTAATCATTTTTTCGCAGAATTCTTTGCCTTATTATTTGCCTCACTATTCACTCTGTCTCCACTTATACATCTCATTCCACTCTTATTTGTTGTTTTTATATTGGGCATCATGCATAAAATATATAACGCATTTTCTATTGTTGTTATTAATCATTACAAGTGTACGCTGAATTAAGACACATTTGTACATTTTCAATATAAATATAAATAAAAAGTTTTTCTTGCTGTTTCCTTTCTTTTCTCTTCTTTTTCACACTGTTCTCCTTTAATATGTATGCAATAGGGGAGATTGCAAAGTTTAGGAAATTAATACGTTTCGAGGACAATAAACGCATGTCTAAATAGTTTATCAATATTCGATAATGTTTCTAGATTTAACGCTTTAATTTATAGGTCCTTATTCATATAGCATTCGAAACAGATTAGCTTCCTAAGTGTCAAAATCAGAGTTGTCAGTTTATACTCAGTCATTTGCATAGACATAGCTCTCAATAGCTTTAGCTGACAATCCCAATTAATTCAAATACAATCAATAGCTTTTCCCAGATGTACTTAGACAAAGACCATGCCTAGATAATAAATCGATAGGTGGCAACTCTGGATAAAACACACATATAGCAAAACATTAAACATCATGCCATCGAGACATTCCAACACATAAAATCCAAATCTCGTTCTAAATAGCCAAACATTCGGAAAAATTCTTCTTGGTATTAATATCGCTAAAAAGGAGGCAAAGAAGGAAAAAGAAGATGGAATTCAAAGAGAAAGGAATGACTTTTAGGGTCATAAATAAATTATGGCATAAAGAATTCTTAATTTGATTTCTTACTATTGTTTATTGCAGTTGCTTGGAATCCATTAATTTCTCAGCAAAAACTTTTTCTTCATGAATTAATTCATAGACTTTATATTATTATTCATTTTTTGTGCTGACTTAGAGGAAGAAAATTCTCTCTCCTTAAAAAGTCACCCCAAATTTTCAAGAGTATATGACGGGCCGGAAAATCATTTAATTGCGGTATTTTATGAAAACACCATTATAAAAAAATAGCAGCAACTAAAAAAAGAGAGAGAAAGAAAGTAATAAACGGAATCGGAAGTGAAAGCAGCTCGATGTCATGCTTACCCCCGAATAAAAAAAAAATTATCATGCATGTTTGTACATTTGTGTGTATATTAGTGTGAGAGACGAACGAAATGAGAACATAGTAAAATATACTAGCGAGAAATAAAATAATATTGACCTAAAACCTTCACTAGCCTTTTGGCTACGTCCGAAACGACGTCGTTGTTATTGTTTACAACGCATTGTAAATGAATCAATGAAAAATCTACGTCAGTCATTGAGCGCAAAAAAGGAGAAAGCTCACACATATATGAAATTGGCTCTGACATGGAAAGCTCAGTGGGAAAGCAGCGTTCATTAATGATTAATATAGTAGAAAAATGAAGGATAGATTCTTCTATGAATATTATTATGTATTCACTGTAACAATACATACATTTATTCACTTCCCTTGCTATACTCTTCATCCTATTGGCACTTTTTAATGAAAAATTACTTTAATTAGTCATTTTTAGTGAATTCAACAGATTGAATTCTTTGTTATTGAGTCTAAAATCTGAATTTTGCCAGAATGAGCAGCCTAATTTAACATCCCCACACAGTCAAGGAGCACTCAGTGTGCTCAAACATATTGGCTGAGTATACTCAGCTTCTGGGAGCATGCTTATTGTCTATTAAGGTTTAAGGGAATGTAAATCATGTTAATGGAAATGCGCTTTATTGAAGCATGCCTGTAACTTGCCTTTCATCGCCAAGACATTTTACAAATAGTTTTGAAATATATTTTCTCGTATTCACTTTTCAAAATTGAAAATACTTGAAGGCAAAAAAATGATTGAGTGTTTGTTGCCAAAAAAATAATAACAATAACAACGATGATGATAATAATACAGACAAGAATCCTCGTTCTCCCCTTTTGCTTTGTAAATAAAATCATCTCAACTTTATCTATAATCGCAAAGTTGTTTTTTAACGATTTTTAAATGTGTTTTTAAAGATGAAAAAAGGCACCTTTGACTTGGCATTTGAAAAAAAAATCTATATGTATCGATATCGGGATATGAATGAATAGAAAAAAGGAGAAAAATGTGTATGATGTGTTTAGGAGAGACGAAGAGAAAAGAAGAAAAAAATGTCTAATAGAGAGTTTATTGATTTTTGCTTTTTTTCGAACACTTACAAATTCAATCGATCACCATGAGGAAGAGCGAGTTGTGGGCGGTTAGAAAAATAGAAGAAAACGGCAATTTTTGTCCCATATACATAAACTTAAGAATGATAAGAATGTCCTTTATGCTCTTTGATTTTTTTTTTTCGAGTTGAATCTAATTAAGGAATTCTTGGCAAAAATGCGGAATTTATATTTTAAATCTTTATGCTATTCATATGCTGCAATAGAGAAAAATAAGTTAAGCTATTCCATAATAGCATGTTAGCAATTTCAGAGACTTATGAGGTGTTGAAGGATCAATTTTCACTTTAATAAACTGAGTTCACTCCAATGAATTTCTGTATACCTTGCCTTCTTTCAAATCAGTGTAAATCTGATCATCTTAATTTATGCATTGAAATCATTAACTGATTTCATTAATTGATTTTTGTAAAGGCACAGTCGTGGTAATTAAATCGTTTACACCATCTGCGAATCTAATAAATAAGACTATCCAGTGTCCTTTTAAAATCTAATAAAATAGCCAACAAATTTTCTGTTTAAGCTATAACCGCTTTCTGAACTAATAAAGTCTGTTCATGCATGAGGATGAATGCAGTCGTTAAACCAATAATAAATAATAAAATTTTTATGTCACACATAATAGAGACTGACACATCATACAAACACAATAAATATAATGGCTGAATTTGTTGGCATAATGGGAACAAAGGAAAAACTTTTTTCCTCCATAACTCTCCTCCGTTTCTGTATTTCTTGTTCTTCTTACCCTCCCTTTTTTTACAATACTCAACATTCAAATTATGAATGATAATATGACATTATAAAAAATTTAACACGATATGAAAACTATTGAAATATATCCATCTATATAGTGACATGAATGGCATCCTTCAAATTAAAAGAAGAAGAATCAATGAAAGCAAGAAAAACGAGAAAAACTAATTTTTGATGCTGAGATTTTTAGGCTCTTCGCGCTGCTTTCCTCTTCATTTTGCGCCAAGAGCATTTTCTCATTTGATTCAGCTTTCTCCTAATGCATGCGATAATGTTATGGAAAGGAAGGAATAACAGTCAAGTGAATTTCATTGAATCTTATGCACGTCCAATTTAAGTTTTTTGAAATACATAATTAGACATTCAGGTCTGCATTTTAGATGCATATGTCTGCAGTTTTCGGCTGTACATTATAGTTCGTCCAAAGTAGCATGCCTGCAGTTTTAGATGAACCTTAAAGTAAAATACACACATGTAAAGTTTGAGACATGCATCAACGAGTCAATATCAAAGGAAAAAGTAATGTAAAAATGGTCCTGTTCATAAGTCAGTATAATAAAGAGTAAGGAAAGAAGAAGGAAAATATTATTTGTATAAATTAAAACATCGTTTAAAAAGATTGTCACAACAAAAATTATGTCTCTAAATATCTAAAACGGATGCTTTTTTATCAAGCGAATTCTCTTCCTTTATATCACTGTTTTCTCTCCTTCGCACATACATACATCCAAAGTTTTATTTGATGACGATGACAGAGAAAAGGAGGCTCTTGAATAATTCCACGGGTTTTTTCATGCTTGAGAAAAAAAGACACTGAGCGAGATTCATTTCATCTTTTATTTTTATTTTATCTTATTCCATTTTTCCTTCTTTTTTGTCAAAACGTTAAAACCACATCGAAATGGCTTTTCATCTTTATTATTTCAAACATTTCAAGCCTTAATCAATCTAAATGCTAATGAATTTCAAAAAAATAAGTTCAATGTATTACTCAATATTGCTTCCAACAATGACGATGATGATGATAATGTTTTTTGATATGCATATACATACATAATAGCATGAAAATGAGTTTTGATGGGAGCAGTTCATGTAATAATTTTATTCTCATTTTTCGTCCTTTAAAGAAGTTTTCCGACAAAAATCTTTTTATGAGTGAAAACTGAGAAAAATCAAAAGTTTTTCTATGCAATCATCAATTAAGCTTAAACATTTGATTAAAAGTGTAATGAACATATTCAAGGTCAATGAAAGAAAAATTGACCTTGATAATGAATGAATGTGCGAATGGTGCTTTGCAAATGCAACATGAATGCACTGATAATGATGTGTAAGCAATCGATTGTGTCTATTTTCTGCTTATCACTAACTGAGTATCATCAAAAATTTCATTCTGAATTTTTATTAAAATTTCTATGGACACAAATTAATTTGTTTTAAAAATGAAAAGTTGATCTCACACAAGATCTTAATCTCTTATAATCTCAAAGTAACCACAAAATTTAAGTCCAGGGTTGGCATTCGACCGACATCAAAAGCGTGCAAAGGTCGTTGAAAAAAGTTTTAATGCGTTCCATCTTATTTACGCTAATCTCTGAAAGAATTTTCAGTCCCATCTAGTCGTTCCATCCTCTAACAAGGGGGATGAGCTTTTCGTGACGAGACACGTGGAAGTATTACCATTTATTCACTACAATTACTTTCATTTACACAAAAACATAATTGAGAATTCTATCAACTCACGCGACATATACTTTTTAAATGCAAGGAAATTTGAGCAGCAACAGAAACAGGAAAAAAGCAATGTCACAGAAAATGAACAAATCGTACAAACATTTTTTTTTTATTTCATTTTTTCCTTCCTTTATTTGTTAGTGTGTATGTGTGATATTTATACTTATTTCGCGATTTATACATAAGAACAATAATTTATGCAAAAATATTCATTGTGGCTTATATCTACGGATACCTTACTCTGTTTTCTCTCTTCCTTTGACTCTCTTTCTCTTTCCTCCCATCTATTTACATTTCATATTTTCCTTTTGTTTTACCTATCAAACTCTACAAAAAAACCAAAACGAAAAATAAGAGCTGGCTGGAATTGTTGGATGACATTCATTACTATTTTGAACATCAGCACAGTCGCTTCTCATTCACGTGAAAATAAAAGTTCTCACATGCTATATACAATCGCTCAAAGCATATTCGGAAGGTATTCATGTCGTCCTGTGTGGAATATATCGTAATTTTTCTATTATTCAATGTTGATTACTTTCACACAGAACACAGTCTATAAAATGAGTTGATACTTCAAGTATTTTAAACGTATAAAATAATTTGTTGCACATCCTATTTATCTGTCTAAATAAATAGACACAGGACAGTAATTAAATTTAAATATGAATGTTAATGAAATGTGGAAATTTAACTATATCCTCAATGGTATATTTAGTTTCGCCCAATATTTTATGAAATCACACTAAACAATGAAACTGTTTGTCAAATTTTATATTACATGTGGATTTCAATTTTAAGTATTTAGAACTGATTTGTAAAAATGTGGACACTAGTTTTTATAAATAAATCATGAATATATTTACGCATATTCAATTTGCATTCATAGCAGACACTATGATTGGCAATTTAATTGACCTAAAAATGCATCACATCATGTTAAATTCAATGTCCAATTTCGAGAAATTTTTATGTCATGAGATATGGACATAAATTAAAAAAAAGTTTGAAGCTTACATAAAATGGATCTTCAATGATTTTTTCACGTCCTTGAATATAATCGCCAAGCATGTGTAGTCGTGATTTCTGGTCAACTGGAGCTATCTCAAGTAATGGTTCAAGTCTAAAATTATTTGCAATTTATTAAGAAGAAATATAGGTATTAAATTAGAATTAAAATTCATTTACTGTGAAGGCTCCATGTATAATATATAGTCATGCCTTGAAAAATCAAATGATTTAACCTATTAAGAACGAAATAAAATGAAAAAAAGAGAGAAAAAAGGGAGAAAATATCGTGAAAATCTTTAATCAATATCACACACATACCGGCGTATCAAATGAAAAATAAAAGTAAAAACAAAATAAATCACGAAGGTCATTAACTCACTTGTCGACATCCATGCATCGTATCAAGATGATTTTCATTAAGCACACGTAATGTCTTTTGTTCTGGTAGTTTTCCTTGCGATTGTCTTGCTACTTCCAGACCAGCACTTGAAGATCTCCAATTAAATTTATTAAAATTACGATCTGAATATTTATCAGCAAGATGATTAAAGATTGTATCTGCTATTGGAGCTCGGCATGAGTCTCGTCTTGATATAAATAAAACCTTCAATTCCTTCTTACTCCGACTACTTTTAAATATTTCAATTGACATTTCAGTCTTTCTACGATCTATTCAATTTGATTGATAAATGAGAACTAAAATAGCGACTTTGCATTTCATTATCGTCTAATGAAGATGAGTAGTAAGGAGAAAATAAAATTTACGAGAAACTACGAAAATAATTTAATATTTAGACGATAAGTGGCAATTCGTTGACAATGAATGTAAGCTTTAAAGATTCTTCACTTTATTTTATTGATTCATGAATGAAAGTTCAAGTAGTTGAAATCTCTTAAGTAAGAATTATATTCTTATTGCTTCCCTTTTATTATATTCATTCTATTCTTCACTTCTTACTTGTTTTTCGTCCTTTTTTGTGTGCTTATCGATTTTTCTTCTGACTTTTTGAGCCGTCCTCTTTATGAAAATACTTAGAAATTTATTGAAGAACTTCTATTGAAATGACAACCTTTAAATACATTATTAATTAGATTTTAGAGTTTTAAGGCCCTCTCACCTGTAAATCAAATAATTTTTATATCTGCATTCGTAAAGATTTCTTTCGGAATTTTCAACATGTTCACTTTATAATTTGGCAATAACATTCTGAAAAATTCAATAAATATCAAAAATCAGGAGATAAAAGTAAAGCAATTAATCAAATGTGAAAGAAAATTGTCCCTTGAATTGGAAAATGGAATCACTTTTTATAGAACAATTTAATTGAAAATTTCGTTGAGAAAAAAATCAATCTTTATCATTCAATTTTTCATTATTTTCATTGTAGTTCTTCACACATCTGCCAGTCTAGCGTTAAATGAGAGTTGGGATCCAGATGTTAGGTAAGATATTTATTTCTATATTGAAACACAAAATGTATTCAAATTCGATATTAATTGTTGAATTATTTTTTTTTTATCAACAGAGACGATATGGAAATGATGTTAAATAAAATAGTGCCGGAAGGTCTACCTTATAGACATTCATGTGAAGGACCCGATGACATGGTAAGTTCCATGAAATTCATAATTTGAATTGGAAATTTCTAATAGATTTTTTATTTCTTACAATAATTTTAGCCTGCTCACGTAAAAGCATGCTTTCTGGGCAGTTCCCTGACAATCCCAATAACAGATGGCAAACTATCACTTGGAACGTGGCAGGGTGTGTGGCTGTGTGAGCATAGAGATCATGCAGGCTCACGTAAATTAGTGATAACACTTTCCGGTTGTCCACGCGATTCGGCGCGAAGTCCTTTATCGCCTGTATCACCAATTGCGAGCACAAGTAGTTAGGGAAGGTCACGTTCAGCCCGGGAAAGTCGGTAATCTTGGGCTGAACGTTTCAATTTATCACACAAAATCACATCACAATACGATCCTTCTTCTTGTGTGTTTTCATTTCAAAATTTTTTGAGACAAGATAACAAAAAAATATGAAGAAAAGATAAAAAAAACTTTTTTAAAAAAATACTAATTAATTTTCATATTCAAAAAAAAACTATTAAAAAAAATTATAAGCTAAAGAACTCAGTGCGTGTGAAAGTCTATTGAAATTTAATAATACTTAGAAAGATGAATGAATACTTCAAAGAGAAAAAAAAAATAGTAAACAATAATGAAATTATAATAATAATGTTAATTATAATATTATTATTATGAAAACATAAATATTGATAAAACCGGCATAAAACATGAAAATTATACACAAGAAAAGCACACACAACAATAATAACAATAATTATTGATAAAAAAAATATGGTTATTAAATGACGCGTACCGTAACAATTTAAAAAATATACCAAAAAAAATCCTGAAATTCATCGTGCGACCGAGCGATGTTTCAGCACAAAAAAAAAATCATAATGGTGATGAAAAAAAAAACTGAGAAAGTTGACATCGAATAACACACAAAAGTCAACATGAATTAAACTTAAAATTTAATAATGGGTAAAAATAATTTTTTATGCGAAAAATCAAACAATTTAGTGGGTGAAGGATGGAAATATTTAGACATAAAACTTTTTAAGCAAAAAATGAATAATTCAACTTAACATCAAAATTTAGCAATGTTATAAAAAATTCGTTCCAATTTTGTTTTAAATATAATAAGTAGTGGATATGACTACAATCTCATCTACGAAGCCGGAAGAACTTTGCTTCAATTTTAATTTTTTAATTCAGTGTTGGGCAACTGATAACTTACCGACACCAAGGGGTGCCGCGAAGAATAAAAGGTTGCCCACCACTGATTTAAGTGTTGAAGTCAAAATATTCTAAAATTGTTTTATGAGATGTTCATATCCACTCCTTTCATGGAAAGTTTCTTTTGATATGTTCTTAGCATCGAATTATCATTTTCCTACCAAATCGAGGTATTTTCAAGATAATCATCATTGGTGATAAGTAAGACAAGAATTGATTTGTTAAACTTTTTTTTCTACTCAAAATTTGCAAAATTTCAATTCCAAAAAAATGAAAATTTAAACGATAAGCATGATGATTAGGAATATAAAACACGCATTTAATATTAAGGTTGTAGATGAAACTTAAAAGATAAAACAAAACAAAAAAAAAAACATGAATTTTGGGAAAAGAAGTAATCAATATTTGTAGTTATGGATGAATTCTCTTATGCTATAAAAATTGCCACCATGAAAATGAAGAAAATATTTTCCTGAAAAAAAATATCGCTAACCGAAATAATAACTTAATAAGATGACAAAAATAAAGTAAAAAATATTCGATAAAAAACCTTAAGAACTCGAAGCGTCAGCGAGTCTAAGTTTAAAAGCGCGTTATAATGTGATGAATTTATCGTTAAAATATACAACAAAAACTATAAATACATATAAAAAATGTAAATGATGTCTCAAATGCACAAATATCGCACGATCATTAAACTTCTTTTCCTATTTAGATATTTTTCTCCCTCTCTCCATCCATTTACACATTTTTTATGATTTCGATAAAGGCTCGCAGTGTTGATGATAATGATGATGATGATGATGATGTTTTCAAGGACATGAGAGAAAGTGAAATGAGATCACATGCGGCCGGGATGTTTTATAGAATTTGATTTAAATTCTGCAACATTTCAAAATATTGTCAAAGTTTTTGCAGCATATAAATCTCATGAATTTCAAGGGGAAATGAATAAAAGTTTTGTGAGTCAATTAACAAAATCAAACTGATGATTATGAAAAGGTCCTTCTGTTTTTTTGGCTTATTATAAAAATAATATTAATAATTGAATCATTTTTTGTGCATAGACAGGTAAGAAAATTGTAAAATACCTGAACATGAGCTTTAAAATCACCAAATTCATGCATGTCCTAAAACATTTTTTACGAAATTATTATATAAAAAACGAAAACTTTTACGTCCAGAGAAGAGATTTCAGTATACGATAAAGCCATCAGTTTGCTCACAAAATATTCATTACATTTCCTTAAAGGAAGTCATCATCAAATTATTGAACTTGTCCATAAATGTGTAAAAAAATATCTATCTTGATTTGATAATTCATCATGTTTTGAGTCATCATGCTGAGAGAATCCAAATTAATTTCAAGTCTCATTTTTTGTAATTCATGACTTTAAATCCACATGATAATATGAAACAAAAATGTGCAAAACAACATACAGAGTAAGGAGTATTTTTATAAATGTACTGACCTAAATATCTACTAAAGGAATCTAATGACTATTTAACATTTTTAAAGGAAATTCTGAAATCTACACGAAGAAATGGGAAAATATTTTTTTTAATTAGTATGAAAAAGTTAGTTTAGAATGCTTCTTTCTGAGATGATTTTTTGCGAAACTTTAAAGAAAAAAATAATAAATAGGGAATCAAATATATGAATGAGAAAGAAAATTGTCCAGCCAAACTACACGTTCATATAGAATACAATAGAGTCGCTTCACAAATTTTTGCTACATTATAGATTTGAATGAATATAGAATGAACGATAAAATATGCCATCCAATGAAATTATTTGTAAGAGTTAACTTATGCAGAGAGGATTTATTAATCTGACAATTGAACTTTATTCAAAATTAATATTTCTTATTTTTCAATAGCAAATGCAATAAGAAACAAATTTTTAGTTTTGGTTCTTCATATGACTCCATACCTTTCAAATCATATGAACGTCATTGAAGGAAAGAAAGATAGATTAGTTTTTAGCATGCTTCATGCTACACCTATTCATCAAGGGATTTATTTTTTGTGTTGATACTTGTAATGAAAGTAATTTATAAAAATATCATCATATTGTGAAATTCCGATTCAATTATTAAAAAAGCTGATCTAAACAATTGCCAGATGAAAATATTTTCCTCTCTGTGTACAACAGCAAACCTTCCTTTTACTGGATTTAATTTCTCATTCTCATTTTATAATCCTTTTGACTTTTATTTGTTTTTACTTTGAGACATGCTTCGCGAAACAGGATTTATAGTTTATTAAGTCATTATTTCCGTACAAGATTATTGATCTAGAATTTTGAGTTTTATTTCTTTAAATTTCATTTTTGATTATGCAAATTTAAGTTTCATCACTTATCATAATTGAGGGTATAAACTTTTCAATGTGCTTTAAAATTTAAATGAAAATCTTTTTTTAGAAAATCTAAAAATTATAATGATACTTAAATACGTATTTTTGGATAGCATTTGCTAAGAAATTTCAATTCAACTTTCAATTCGACAACAAAATTATCGAAAGAACTAAGAGTTTAGTCATTTATGTGGTGTCGGTGGTTGTAACTTGAGAAATTTCCGTTACAACTTAAGAAAAAGGGTGAAAGGTATAAGAGTAAATAGTCTATCTACATGGAAAATGGAGTTAACTTTGAGTTATGGATATAAAATAAGATATATCTTTAGCAGATGGATGAGGAAATATTGACCAAAAAATTTAATGAATTTAGTTAGGTTTTATTTCTCTTTTCTAATAACACTTAAGCATTCTCATTTTCGCTTTTATAAAATGAATGACAAAATCTAGTTCCACTCTGTAAATATAAATCAAATACGTGAGAAAATATTATTTTTTCCATAGGATTGCATTTATATAGAATGGTAAAAAAATGTGTGGAATTTACAAATAATTCACTGCCATGTACACTCAATTCCATTAATTTTCAATTCGTTTATTCCTTTATTTCACTCATTTTACAGCAAATTTTCTAGTAAAAAGTCTAGTGAAACAAATTGCTTAAAAAAATAACAATTTTATGCTTATAAAGTATAAGTGCGCGCGTTAAATTAATGGCAGAGAGAAGAAATCACTCACACAAAGCATGTAAATGGAGTTATTAAGGAAAACAAAAAATTTAAAACGAGTTAAAACCCCGAAAAATAAGAAAAAGCTTATAAAATGATGATTATTTTTCACACATTATATAAAAAGAATATAAAAGAAAAATTGACAATATGTAAATAGAGAAAATGAAAAATACGATGATTTATATTTCGTAATTGTTAAGGTCATCCGAGAAAAATACAGATTTCCTTATTATTTCATGATTTCTATACTCAGTTCTCGATTTTTCTTAGATCTTTAGGAAGGTTATTGAGATATTTGTCCCGGGCGGCATAATGTGAAGTCAACTGTCACGTAGTCGTCAGGCCAACATTGGCCCCTAACGAACACGTTTTGCTGTTCGGGTATCTGGGTAAAATCTCCATAAAAATGTATCAATCTAGTGAAATTTACTCGAGAAATCTACAATATAAATAAATCCATGCTGGATTAACATTTAATTTATTTTGATCCATTTAACTCTATCAGCACAAATTATTCTCTGTTGTCAATGTCATCCAATTGACAATTTTCATTTTAACTTCTATAAAAATTGTCATTAGTATGCCATGTGGCCGCAATGAAAAGCTTGTGTCGATCGGGTAATAACTCTAAATAATTTCAAAAACACCAATTACAATTATTTCTTAATTAGATTTCTAGAGTAAATTTCAAAACCATTCCTCTACTTTACTAATTCTTTATCTCAACAAAATTTCCATCAAACTCAATTAAAGAAAAAATCAAAAAAATAATTACTAAATGCGAAAAATAGTAACAAAAAAAAGAGATGAAATATTTGATTGTTGATTGTTATTGATATAATTTTTTAAAGATGAGATGATTATTATGAAAAGACAAACACGAAATTCATTCACTTTCACACTCATGTGCAAAAAAATTATTAAAATAGAGGAGAAAATAATTGGAAAAATTTAAAATATGAAAACTTGTATAGAAAATGAGTACATAAGATTTAATAAAAGAATATTTTCATGAAATAAGTAGCAAAAATTATATAAAATGTGTAAAAAATTATAGAAATAATGAAAAAAAAAATTAAGGAAGAAGAGAAATGAATTAATTACTAAGTAATGAAACTCATAAGTTGATCGTGTTAAGTTTTTTTCGGGTAACAGAAAATGAAGAAGATGAATAATGAAAGATTGTGTTATCGATTACTTGCGATTATTAAGTCACCTTATTTGCCTTTTTGATAAAAAAAATTAATATAAATAATAATAATTAAAAAATTTATTGAACGAAGATCGTAAATTTATAAAAATGATATATAAAATAGCAATAACCATATCATAACTGTATCTGTACATGTGGAATTATTCTATAAATTATGATCCATTTGCATTGATACAGCTATGACTATGATGATACAATGATGAGAAATAATTTAATAAGTTAATTGTATGATCACGTGGAAACGTTGGAATTAATTGAATGTAGTTTTTAAAACGACACGAACCTTCCCGGAAATTGTTTTTCATTTTTTATACTTAAATTTCTTCTGAATAATTACATTTTTACCTTTTGATCATGGTTTCTATTTTAATGACACTTGTGGACATTTTTTATTGCAATTAATTCAAATTTAAAGAAATTAAAAAGTCTCAAAATTAAATTGATGAACAAGGTTTTATTGTTTTGATGTCAATTCTACTAAAACACAGAGTCTATTTGGAACTTTTCTAAATCATAAGTAATCTAAAGAATTTTGAAACTGATTTACGAAAAAGATTTTTATTAGAAAATGATCTTGTTCACCAGCTTTTTCATTTAGCATCTAACCAAATTAGGCATTTTCACGGAAAAGAAGTAATTAAAATACACAGCACAATCTGTATAGTCAAAAAAGTCACATGAACAGATGAAATATTTTTCCTCCCCCTCTTTGCATTAGTTAAAGTAGCAGCACAAAAAAAAAAAGATTTAAAGTCTATTAAAGAAAATATTCATATTGCAGGTAATTATTATTATGATTATGAATATAGCTCAGAATGAAGAAATGAAGAAAGTTTAAAGAACGTACATGAATGATCACATAAAATAAAAGCAAATGAAAAATAAATACAATAAGCAGTTAAATGTTGCAATTAAGTTTTTGTTCAATTTTTTGACATCACTTTTGTCTTCCTGATTCGCTTATAATTTGTATAGTGAAAATTGCAAATATAAAAACTTAAGAAAAATACAAAAAAAAAAAATCGTTTTGGCAAAAAAGAAAAACATCGAGAAAACCTAAAATAAGTAAAAATATAGAAAAATCACTCCAACATGAAGAATCCTTTTTCCTAAATGCAAAAAAATTTAAATTTTCTCTTTTTAAATCAAAATTTAAAGTTTCTTAAATTCAAATTTGAGTGATAAATTCTTTTTGTATATTTTGGAGGATTTGTGGAAAGGTAAATTTGAATATTGTTGGAAATGCACATTTATTTTCATAATTTCAATACAATACTCTTCATTGAGTAGAATTTAGTTCTCTTGTAATTTGTGCTTCTCTTCTTAAACTTACTATCCACTGAATATGCAATCAGTTGTATTTTGTTCAAAATATTCAATGATATCTTAAAACAACCTCTTTTAATACGAAAACTTTTCACAAAATGTTTAAAAAAAATTGTTTTAATTCCTTTTCTGGCGAAAATAAGGGAATTTTGCGAAAACTAAAATTTTCAAATGGCAAAATAAAATATTCTGTATCAAAATGAAAGTAAATAAATGATTTAGAGCAAAAAATTTTTATAATAAAATGTCCAAAAAATTGAGAAAAAAAAGAAATATAAAAAAAATCTCGCTGCCATTAAAAATAATTATAATGATGATTCATAAACTTAAAAGATAAAATAATGATAGAATACATTTAATGATTGAATACGGAAATTTAAATCAATTCAAACTTTATAAACAAGAATGAAAAGTTTAACTTAATTTTTGATAGTCAACGAATATGCTAAACTTTTCATCCTTGCACATGATGTTCAATGAAAAATTGAAAAAGAAATCAAAGGAAGAACGATGGAAGTTACACACAAAAAAAAACACATATACACATCTCAAAAACTACACTCACTTTTTCAATGAAGTTTAAGATAAACACACGATCACAAGGAATAATTCACTAATTTTATGACAAAAGAAATGATTATGAAAAAGTGAAGACAAAAATTAAAGTAATATTCACTGTTTAGAAAAAAAAAATTGCATCAAAACACTTTACCTAATGAAGATGAAAATGAAAAAATGAAAATGAATGCGTAAAAGTTTTAGAATTAATATAAAAAAGACAACTATTAAAAAAATCGAAAATATTCATTGAGAAAGGACTTGAAAAGCTTTGCAAAGCACAAAAAAATATTAAAAATTTTTCTTACAATTTTTGTATTCGATTCCAAATAAATTGTTTAGATTTAAAAATGACAAGTGTTTTGAATAATATTAATTAATGCTGATAGTCGAAGAATAATTGTGGAAAATTAAAGAGAAATCTTCACATTCACCAGGCTTAAACGTCCTTTCTCAAAGAAAGCATTATAGAATATAAAAGAAAAAAAATAATTAAATAATAAAATAGAAACAAAACTATGGTCACACGAAGTGTTTATTAAAAAACCAAACAAAAAATTATAAAAAATAAAAAAATATATGAGAAATAAAATTAACTATTCATTAAAAGTATGCGTCTTTCATTTCCTTTAATTTATAAATTTTCATTTCCATTTCAGCATGTGGGCAAGTCTCTATTTCTTCAGGTAGTATTGAAAAATTTAAAATTATTATATATTCGGTACAGTTGCTTTATAAATTTGACCAAATAAGCTTTAACTTCCCCAATCAATTTGAATTTAAATTAGGTTAATACTCTTTAAATGTTGGTTAAAAATATTAAGAATTGTGCGAGAAAAATTCAACTGAATCTAGTGCTGAATTCAGCTAAACTTAAAGCTTTTTATGGAGAGCTTTATTAACGGTTTTCAAAAATTCAAACTCCGCGGTAGAACTGAATCGGTTAAAAGCTTTAAAAATTACCTCCCTTTCACTCGCTTAATTTTTAATATTTTTGACTACCTTATATTCCTACTTCATAAACTTTTTTGGGCATACGCTATATAAGACGCTGCTTTTATATATTCCCCAATAAATTGGTTCAAATTTTTTAGTAACCATAACGGTCAAAATAATTTCAAATTTCTGAACTCAAAAACTTTATAGAGTAAAACGAAAAACAAAATTTTGTGAATCAAACAATTTTAAAAGAATTTCATCAATTAACTATTAAGATGGTGAGTAAATTTATTCTAAATTTATCGAATATATTTTTATCAATACTGTGTTTATTTTAGCTCCCATTATCTTTATTAAAAACGGCTCAATCACATCCAATGGTAAGAAAACCGGAAAATTCACTTTAAACGATTGTAAACATTAAATATATTTTTAACTATTTAGCTTGTGGAACTTAAGAATGGTGAAACATACAATGGACATTTAGTAAGCTGCGATACATGGATGAATATTAATTTACGAGAAGTCATTTGCACATCAAAAGTAAGTTTTGAAAATAAATGATCCAGTATAGAATATTACATTCATTAACATTTTAGGATGGAGACAAGTTTTGGAGAATGAATGAATGCTATATTCGTGGAAGTACAATTAAATATCTTCGTATTCCTGATGAAGTCATCGATCTTGTAAAAGAAGATATTCAAGCTAAATCTAAGAATCGCAATCAGCAACAGCAGCAACAAAATCGCAATCAAAACAACCAGCAAAATAATCGTAATTTTGGTGGAAAGAATCGACAACAAAATCAGAATCGAAACCGCAACAATCCACCTAACAAATAAATAATTTAAAGTTTTATCGATTGATTTTTTGAGTCATATGAGTGATAAGGTCAAGAATTAATTAATTTTTTCTCTATTCTCAATAAACGCTGAAAAAATTTAAGCTATAAGAAACTTAAAACAGTCTTTTTTTATTGTTTTAACTTCCCCAATTCCAGAATTTTAATTTCATGGACTTCATAAACGAACAGCACAATTAAGGTAAAATCAATCTACTATGATGAGCTATCTTAAGTTTGAATTGATAATGAGTATAAGATATAGAGTAATATCAAACTTCCCGGTATACACCAAACTCATTAAAAACTAATTGGAACATTTATTATATTATTTAACAAAAAAATAAATGTAAGGAATTATCAGCTATCAAGTTAATAATTAAGCAATAAAGATACTCATGCAAAAAATTTACATGAAACACGAGAAGGTCCCCATTATATAATCAATTATTTGTCTCTTAGTAACGTCTTGTGCTGTGTATCTGCGAAACTGATAACACAAGAATTATAATTTTCTTGTTGTTCACAATAACGACTTCTATCAACATTAAAAGTCTTGTCTTTAACTTCACATTAACATTTTTTCACACATAAATGTTTAGCAGCACACACATATTGTCCGCCGTACATTCGCATCTTTAAAATGCGCATCAGTGAAACACTTGACAGGCGTAAAAGAAAGACAAAATTTACCATTCACCAAAGACTTCACATTTTGGTCGTTAATGATAATGACGTTTACTGCATGTGGAACGCCCTTGTGCTTATTAAATAAGTACATCGTATAGTACTAGTAGAGAGGAAAAAGAGTTTAATATGAATCATAATTATATAAAAGAAGAAAAATAATTCAGACATTTGAATCGCATGCATGACTTCTAGTATCTTTTTTATGTGTGAACATGCACAGTCAAAATTGTAATCACTATGAAGGACTTTACAAAAAGTTATAAAAAGACTTAAAAATTCAAGTAAGAATTCAATTTGAGTAGAAAATTGAAATTGAAAAACTCATCTCAGAAAGCTTTGAAATCTTTCTTAAAGGTGAAAATTCATTCAAGCAAAAGTTTTAATTGATTTCGGTCCACTTTTTTAGAGCACTGCATCAAAATCCTCAGTAAAAAAATTTTTAAATTCTAAACATCATCATCATGAACTCAAACTGTTTTTGTGAAGTTCCATGCAATTGTGACATTAATTGCTGTAAGCAATATTCAAACACACCGGTCATTTGTGGAAGTATTGGACCGTGCGGACTAACCTTTTATGATACACCTTGTATCACATGCAAAGGAGCTTGTAAGTTCATAAAACATTTAACACCTCTGCGAATTGCGCCATAAAGACTTTTTTTTTCATTATTTCAGATACATATGGAGTTGCCATATTTAAGCCTTGAATGACCGTCGCAAATGAAACAACAAATTTACGTGAAAATCCGATTTTTCATATCAGTGCCTTTCTGTTTTTGCATTTTATAACATATTTCATGAAATAAAGATCTGCAACAATTTAATGAAACTGAGAAGCTTTTATGCTTACTTTGATATGTGAAATTTTCATATATTTTTTTTTCATTCTAAACTGCTTTGACGTTTAAATTAATTGAAAATTTTCAGTGACGAATGATACCAATATTTCTAACAAACATGATTCCATCATTTTATCATTTTCCATCAATGCCAGCAGCATTTAAGCTCCAAAAATAAGGCAACTGACAAGAGCGTACAACGATTGGGACATAAATTTAGATTATTCTTTCACTGGCTGCTGTATGAAACTTTTTGACGTTGTCATAAAACTGATTTAACGATTATTACCTAGTGCCACCGAGAAATGAAATTATCGTACAGAAAAGGGGATAGCGTAAGTGTGTAAGTAAGTTAATAAACGCGCTGTAGCTATAAAAAGTGGTATATTTTCTACCATTTTTTTTTCCTTCACGGTTCTGGCCGACTAATTAAATTTTATGATCTAAAGATTAGGTAAACATTATTATAAGTACCAGATATACCACAATATCTGTGTGACATCATCATAAACATTCCATTGCGAAAAATATTAGCCATTGTATGATGTGAAAATTTGACATAGTGAGGAGGGTAGGCATAGCATATTTTATTGTAAGGCATGAATTTATTTACGTAAGAAACAGGCTGCTTATAAGTGATAAATTCCTTTATAAGCTCTAACTTTATTTTATTCGGTCTTTGCTTTATTCCAAAATGAATCTTGTGTTTATAAAAACTAAATGCCAGTCAAGATTATTGAGGGATGAGAAAAGGCAAATGACCGAAGTATTTGCAGACATGTCTTTTATTTTCATATGTCCATATATTGATTGACATTTCTTGCTGTTACGCAAAATTCCTGTATTCTTCAATCTTTATTATCCTCATGCTGGTTTTTATGGATGCTTATTGGCCAATGATTATTCAATGGTTGTGAATTTATTTTTAAATACCGAATTAATGCTGATTGCAAATTAATTGATGGCCAATTTCTCATCAATTTCCATAAAAGGCGCCTTAATAAAATTATTTTCATAATTTTTCACCTCATTATTTTCCCTTTAATTCCTGTTTACATAAATAAATATCCCTTGAGGATATATATAAGTAGGAAGAAAATTTACTGTCAATGGAAACGATGATGATGATGATGATGATGGAATTTTTCTTTTTTTCCTCTCAATTTTTATGATGTGGGTTTTTCAACGTTAATAACTGTTGAGCTTGAAGGATGGATACTCATACACATGTATGTTGGAATTTTTATGTTCTACACATACATCCGTACATTCATGAGAAAAAAGGCTTATATTAGACCCTCTAGGGAGCAACTGCTCGTTAAAATTATGTCGATATCTGAGTCATTCTTTATATTCACATTTATAGGATATGTGGATGGGAATTTATTTCTTGCTCCAGTACATTTGAGAATTTTTTTATATCATAAATAGGGCTTGTATAAATCTCATTTGGGATTTTGTGTGTAAATTCAAAATGAATGTCTATAGACATGAACGTGAAATAGAAATGAATTTTATACGCTGAAATTTATTGGATGCATTTTGCGGAACCTATCAAATGTGGTGTTTCAGTTGAATTGCTGGATATTTCAGCATCAGAAGAACGTCAAGGATTAAACTTAGATTCCAATTTAATTCACATTCTCACACTAAATTTTTGAGATGCCTGTGAACTCTAGAGAGCTAAATTTCATTTAAGGAATTTTTTATAGACTAAAGTTTTGGAAGCTCACAGAAAAGATACAAACTTAGAGTATAATAATACATTCTTTTTGGGAATTCCTTATCCTTCAACACAAAAAAAAATTCTATCCGTTTTAAAAAAAATATGTAACAAGAAGAGGTTAACTAAAAATATTTTTGTCAATGACCGTACCAAGTTGGGCAATCTTTTGTTATCTGACATTTTGAGGCTAGATCTATGAAGATTTTTTGTCCTTTTCTGAATCTATTCAATCTCCTTTTTGTTCCAATTTATTTGTGATATATTGATAATAAAAATTCATAGGCAACTTTTGGGTCTGATTTTGTATAAATTGGCATGTATTGACATGTCAATGACTAAGTTCCTTAAAATTTTGGAAATATGTAAAGTCACTGCTCTTGATTTTTCTTTTTATACATTTTAAACCCATAAAGTTATACAGCATAAATATATATAGAAGCTGCTAATAGTCACCTAGACATCAATTAAGGAGCTGACATTATAAATGCCAAGTCGGAAAATGAAATTCAATTAGGAATCATCAGTCTCATTTACTATGCCATTTTCTTGATGTCACTGAAGTTTTTTAATTAATGACTACATCCTCCTTACTGTAATTAATTTACGCAAGATGGCAAGATGAAGAATGAATGCCGTAATGAATAAGAAATTGGATGGTGTGTCTTGCTATTTATATCAAGCTGGTTCTTAGTGCAATTTTATGTTTTGGAATTATTTTTTTAGCACACAAGTGCGTGTATAGGATTGGAAAAAGCAAAGTTTCTTCATGATTCTTTAGACTTGTTTTTGATTTATAAGGCAGTAGAATTTATGTACGTCACTTTTATGGGATCGCTATAAATTTCAATATAAGCCATTCAACAGTGAGTAGCTTTGGGGTTTCACAGCTTTCTCTCTCACTCTCTTTACAAACATTCAATATTGTTCTTTACCTCACTTTTAAAGACATTAGCATGCCGAACAAACAATCAACATACGCATTTTTAAGCAAAATAATGGCTGCGAGTATAATCATCATTATTGTCATCGACAAATAGCGCCAGTAAAAGTTGGGTAGTTATAGTAAACTATAACAAACACACCATAAGCACGGCATGAAAAGCTGAAATTTTATGACGCTTACTTCATAAAAATATGTAGGGGAGAAGAAGTAAAGTGTAAAGGCAGGAAAAGGAAGGATGGAAAAAGCAAAGGCGGAAGAAAAATAAAAAAAAACTTTTGAAATATGTTGTTAGCTATGGATGTTTATGGTTTATGTTTTTAAAGGCACGTCTCACAAATTAATGAAAGTACAGAAGATTTTATGTGTCTCTCTTTTGTTTGAATTTTTAAATTCAATTAACGAGAGAAAGCAACGCTCTAAATGAGCATAAATAAACATAAGGCAAAAGTTTTCCTTCCTGCATTTTAATCAAAATTTTATGCTATATCTATATTCTTATGTATATATTTCATTTTGGTTTCTTGATTTAAAGACTTTTAAAATATTCGTGGCACATATAATAATGCTGAAAATGCGCCATAACTGCTTGTAACGAATAAATTTCAACTTGACCTTTTGCTTGTTACATCCCATTAAAAACCCTTTTGAGACAACATGATGCTATAAATTTTATAAAAACTCTTTCATGCAGAACAAGGAAAAAAATCATAGACAAACTTCAATCATTGTTGCATGCGAAAAGTGTCATTTGGGCATGAAAAAAAATTTCACACTATGATAAACTTCAAAATAGAGCTGAAAAGGATAAGCAAGCAAGGATTGTTTAAAAAGTGTCATTGCAAACATCAGTTTTACATTAAAAACTTTCATTTTTATGATGTTTGCATGAGTTTATGAGTGCCTACAATGTGAAAGTTTAGTAGTTGCAGGCAAAATGAGAAAATTTTCGTACTTAAATTTTCCGTTCCTTTTCAAAACTGAAAATTAATTTTTTATGTTAATATTTTCACTGATTACTCGAGCAGTTTAAGTCTTTAAAATAATCGAAACTTTCACTATACAAATTTAGCATGCTTTGAAAATTTTCATCCTTGTCACTCAAAATATGTTTTTTCTTGTATATCCAGTAGTCCAATAAATATTTGTTCTATACATAGATACAGTAGAGTCAATGGCTTAAAGTCATTTGTCTACGAAAGTGGTTGTTACATCATCGTATATTTTGAGGATTTCTCTCAATACACGTACTTTGAATTTTAAATTTAAATTCTGCATGATGCTCGGTGCCGTGTTTTCCTTTTTCACCCAAGATATGTGACATAATGAAAATTAATATTTGAAGGATTACGAAAATTGATTATACCGACGACAATGATGTTGAATCACAATGAAGACATTGATGTTTATAAAGTACTGCCTGCAAGAGTGTGTTAAATTTCATCAGAAATGTTATGGAGATTAGTGAAAAATTGAATGAGATTTATGCACCAACACTGTACACAGTAGTTGACTATACGGTCGGATTTAATATTGTGGCATGAACGAAAGATGGAAATAAATGAAAGACTTTTATGAAAAGGAAGGAGGCTTAATGCTGTTTTTATTCTCTTGTTTCTACCGAAATGTATACAAAATGAGATTTATTCAGAAGAGTTATTTAGGTGAGATTAGGTAGATTGTTGAATGAATTTTGAGGTCAAATCATCCTCATGCTCTTGCCTGCTTTCTGTTTTGTTATGTTAGTAAAAATCAATTAATTTCTGTATGAATAGATTTTCTTAGATACGATATTAATTTTGATAAATATGATTAGTAACCAGCTTTAAGAATATTCCTTTTTATGTCTTTTAAGGCCAAAACTGAATATAATTTAATTTTTAATATAAATTCCTTCCCCATTCAGCTTCATATTTATCATTTAACCGAACATATCCACTTGCAACTAAGCGTAATGTTTTGGGAAATGCAATATGCTACGTGAATTATTTCCGTGAGAGATTCAACAGTATGATTTTCCATTATTGGCACGATTTCTTGAACTATGTATAATGGCACCTGTGTCGAAATTCTCATCGACAAAATGAACTGTGCATCCCGATTCGTTATCTAGTAGATACTAAGGCATCTTTTTGATCCGTAATGCCTTTATGGCATGTGACTTGGATGGATATTTAGCAATTATCCTTTCCATTTATTCACAAAGCCCACCATTAAAATTCCCAACATAAAGACAGCAAGACAAATAATTTCAATATTGTGCTTAATCAGCTCATTATGTAAAGCTTTATCAAATGCTTCACGTGTTGCATAGTCTTTATTGCTTATCATTGTAGATGGGACATTAGCATTTGTTGCTCTCTCTATAATCCAAAAACCCCGGCTTTAATGGACAGAACAAAAGCAAATTCTGAACAAATTCCAATATTTTGTTGCATCAATCAATGTTTGAAGATTTGATCCACTGCCAGAAATCAACATAGCTACACGCTTTTTCGGAAAAGATAGTAAACTTTTAGTACGTTAATAGCATGCTGCAGAATGTCTCACAATAAGTTGATTTGTAGGAGGCTTAATAGAGATTATCTTTAGAATAACTGTTACTTAATCAATGCCAATTGTATCCGAAACGCTCATTGATTCAGCAATTTTTAAAACAGTTTTGTGCCAATTTCATCAGTTCCTTGCATTCGGATTGTTATTCTTAAGTCTCATGAACCCGCCAAAACTAACAATTTGACCTACAACTCCACATCGATGAGTGTCATATGATAGAGATTTTATTTTTCCAACTAGATCTAGTTTACAGCTTCAATGTCGACGCCACTCTTTTTGTAGGTCAATGGATTTCTAGAGAAAATAAAAGAAGTTAAATGATTGTAATGAGTAATTTTTTTTATAATTAATAGACAATAATTACATTTGGAAAGCTATCTTTACAATATCGTGATGATGTTATGAGCTATTAAATTTAATGATATTACAAGCGTCTGTTGGCAAGACAGCAGCCTTTCTGAAAAACAATGTTATTGTCCATCTTTATAATGCTTTCAATTTCACGAATTAAGTACCCTTTTGTTGATGTTTCAGGATAACATTTTGATGCCATAGCGACACCTCCCGCATTAATGTTTGATTTGAATTTCAATTCCGGAACATTGCATAAATGATTTGAACATGATGCCATAATTAAATCGTATAAATCTTCGTCGGGGAATGAAAAAAATTACTTGAGTCTCTGGATCACCAGAACGACAGTTAACTTTTAATGTTTTTGGTCCATCGGGTGATGGGATCATTTTAGCTTAAAGTATACCATTATACTGTAATGTGCGAACGAGTTCTTATTTTCGGAATTTCAATTTCGAATGGTTCTTATTTTCGGAAACATATTTAAATTTCAAATGAACGTTAATAATCCAAACGAAAAAAACTCTAAATTAGCCATTAATATTGATTTTAAAGCAAGATTATGCTAAAACTAAACTAAATAATTGTAAAAAGTCAAAGTTAAAGTCTCAAATAATGAAGAAAAATGAATTAAAGACATTTTAATTTTTCATTGTTTTCTCAGAATGTTTGTAAACAAACAATGAAAACAAAATCAAAAATTTAGAATATTTTTTGAAAAAAATAACTTTAAGCTGATAAATTCAACTTTAAACTTCGATCAAATGATTAAAAATGTTTCAATGAACATAATTCAGTTGATTATCTTGATTTAAATGAAAGAGTCAAGCTAAAAATTGTGAAAAACCAAATTTTTTAAATGTTTTGATGTTTTTCAAGATGGCGGACTTTTTTCTGAAAAAACATTCGAAATATGATTCAAATTTTTTCGAATCAACGTCCGCATTAGTTATTCGCACATTACAGCCATTATATATAATATTTTATTTTTTCAATCCATCAGCAGCATGTTGTAAGACTTGACGTTCAACGATGTCAGGTTCTTGTTGACTGATTAATGGGCATGGACAATATGTTCTCATTCCATCACATTTTAAACCTTCATCATTGTCTTTTAATCTTGTGTCGTCTTGCGCGGGTGGAAATATTAGTACAGAATTGGAACCAACAAATCTTAAAATAGAAAATTTTAGACCCAAAAGTTTTTCCACAACTACAACCACATCCACAGCTGTTCCAAATGTTTGATCTTTCTCAAAATATTGTCGTTTCAACATCACAATTTATTTAGTGCTTTGTGCTATCAATAATCACAACAGCATTTGATGCATTATGGCTGAACTATTTTTCTTTTGCAATAAATATATGCTGCTTTGAACCCATATTCCCTTTGAAGGTAGATCTTCTGGGCTATCTACGACAAGGTCTCTGAAAGGTCACTTTGCATTATACGTGATAAAGAGTGTGTGACATGTGTTTAATTATAAGTATTCAGCATAATAAATAATAATAATAATTAAAGAAGCTTTTATTGATAACAAAAATAGCACTTTGGGTAACTTGAACGACAAAATTTATTTGCTTTTAAATCCTAAATGAAAATGTTTTCAATGAAAAAGTTTTCGATTCTTTAAAAAATTCATTTGTTTTCTTCTTATTAGATGAAAAAAAGGTATACGTGAGCTCAGGTAGAAATAGTAGAAAATTGAATTAAATAAAAAATATGAAATATATATAGTATGCAATAAAAACTCTCAACTATATAGTTTAACTAAATTAAATTTTTATGAGAAATAAACCGTAAAGTAAAGTTAAAGCAAAACTTTCAAGCATGTGCAAGAAGCAATAAAAGAGAAGATTATTATGCTTCTTATTTCATACTTTATACTATTCCATGAGCCCTTCTCAGTGCAGCATAATCATCTTTTACAAGATGAACTCTAAAATGTGTGATACAGCTCAAAATATTAAAATATGGAAATTACATAGTATGAGTGAAAAATTTTCCATCACTTTGCTGTCACGATAATAACTTTACCTCGCTGTGTCAATTTAAATATAAATGTTACCATTTCACGGAAGCTATAAAAGAGAGAAGAGGAACAGAGGATGAGTGACATAATGAACTGGAAAAATGAAAAACACTCAACATTATTCCCTTTACACTTTTATGTCTCTACGGTGCCAGTTTTCCATTCACATTTTCTCTTGCTTGTTAACTTACTTACTAGCACACTCAATATCTATAAGATAATTAGAAACAAGATACATATATACTGCTAAACGATTTTAAGGATATATATATACATAAACATATAAACGATGAAGAAAGTGGCATAGATAAGAAGAGGAAAATGATTTTAATAAATAATGATAATAAAGTAAGTAAGGAAGATACCACGTTGCAGATTTTTTGCTTGTCAAGACTTTCAGAATTTTGAAATCTTTTTTAGGAATATCAAATTAAATTATTTGATTTCATGACAGTTGGACGCCTTTGATTCAAATTTATCCAGTCTAGACAAAATGTTTAATCTAAAGACTTTATTCAAGAGGGGACGTTGTGAGTATATTTAGAACAATAATCAAAAATTCATAGAATATACAGCTTAAAATGGAACAAGATATCAGCTTTTACTTCCATCACTGTCAATGTTAAGTGTTATATCATGTATTAACTTTATAAACATAAAATTTTATGAGCATCATAACTACCCATTATGATATTTTTTGAGATTAAAAATTTTAAGTTCATTATGAAGCTTATGTAAACGAAAAAGTGTTATAAACCGCTGTGAGGTATAATATCAAGTATATTTTTCATAGGTATACATAGTTTAGAATTTTATTCAAATTATTAGTGGAATTAATAGAGGTTATATGAATATTAGTTGAATTACTAATATATTTTGGCATGAAACAGCTGTTTTCATTGCCATGAATGAAAACATTGCCACGAGCATAAATTATTTATAAACTATTTTAAATATTAAATTTAATTTTTAGACTCGAAGCAATTTCACGCTATGCTTTAATTTAGTTTTTGCTCTTCATTCTGATGCTGTTTGAAATCATTATAAAATATTCAAAATTTTGAATCTTAAGGTATCTTTAAATTGCCTTGAATTTTCTGTGGCATCATACATACACGTGTAATATAATTTAAACTCTTTTTTGCAATCATACTTAATGTAACTAAGTTCATGACTGAGATATGCATATTGAAAATCTAGATCATTGTAGTTGAGACTGATTATCATAATAAAATTTTCTAGTTGACTCAAATTATCTTCACTTCTGAGAGGGAAGAATCACTTGTATAAAGCATATTTCAAGTTACGATAAATGATGCTAATTTTATATATAAGCAAATCAGCGAAAATATCTTCTTTCAGTATTTATGCTGAAAATACCTTCCCTCTTTGTTTGCATTGTATTTTTTTCTATCGTCGCGCCTCCAGTGTGTATTTCAATTAAGTGGATCTTTGAGATAAGAATGTCACATCATGCACTGAGTTTACGTTTATTTAAAATGATAAACTGACAAGTGACATGAGAATAGAATAGGTAAGAGGAGGGCAAAATGTTACAAAAAAAAAAAATGGTTATCATAGAAATACAAACAGAGCTGACTATGGAAATGAGTAACAGTAAAAAGGGAATAAATAAAATATAAACAAAAATATTTGAATTGTTAATATCCATTAAGAATTTATAATTTATTTACTTTTTGATTGTTTGCAAAGACCTGTTAGTGCGATTTTCCTTGAAAATTTCACTTATTATTTTGATTCCTTTTTCCGTAAGACGCGTACAAAAAGACTGATGAAACGATAAGAAAATTTTTAAGCTTTGCGGAACAATAACTTGTAAATGTTGGGTATGTATATGAGGGTGCATAATTTAGCGTTCATTTCAGCTCATTTTCGTTCCTAAGTATCGTAACAACAGCCGCAACGAAAGACACCCTGGAAATGGCAATATATTACAAATGAAAATTATACTGCCATATCGTGCTGTCATTATTTAGCCTTCTGAGAATCCATGTCTTTTACAGTCGCTTCATGTACTGTGCTTCATGTTTGATGAGGGGAAATGAGGAATTGCCGGAAAATTAATAAACAAAAGGTGGGCAATTGTTATCACATTTTTTTCAGGCAATTTGTGTAAACCATAAATTAGAATTAGGTATGTTGACTAGACTACTGATTACTAAGTTGAGAACGCATCAATAAATGATGAACCTTAACACCCTTAACATATGGTAAGCCTTTTAAAGTTACATTCATTCATGAGTTTGCTGGAATAATCCCTCGTGTACCCACAATCAATATTGTTGTAATAATTGTTATTTGAAAAAGTTTCTCATCGGATATGCTCTTGATGTGACATCGGTGTATATAAATAAATACACAAGCTTCAAATATTTGCATAAATAAGAAGAGATACAAAAAAATATGTAGATTGTATGTAGGTGGTATAAAAAAATTATCAAGAGGGAGGCTATGCTAAGGAAGCGAATCTCTTATTTTTCAAAAAAGAAGGAAGCTGTTTATTAATAGAAACTTGTTTAATTTGATTGATTCTGATTGATTACTGGGCACTTATGTGGACGAACATTATAAAATCTCGTACATTATTTAAAAGTAAAATGGACAAAGTGACCATTTTTAAGGAACAGCAGACTGCTCAAACAATCATATAGAAAACAAAGTGTAAACAAACAAGAAGCACAAAAGTTTTTAAATTTGCATTTCTATTCATTTCATTGCGTTGCTTACCTTCGTATTCTTTCTTTTTCTCTTTAATTTACTTTTCTTTACATACGTACGTACATACATACTGAATAGAGAAGACGCATTCAGAAAGAAAATTTTACTGAAATAAGTAAATAAGTAAAAAAGTAAAAAGAATTTTAAATTACATTAGATGAAGCCACTTAAGGGATCGTACAGAAGGTTGTGTTACGAATTTCAAGAAAATTTATGTATATAAATTGAAATGATGGAAGGCCACATTTTGGGAATTCATTTTGTTTCAAATGTCTGTCTTTTATTGAAAAATGATTGATTAATAATAAGGTATGCATAAGTATCTACAATTTGAATTTTTATATTTTTTTATGACAATTAATGTTGATTAATGTCAAGAACTGACAAACCTGATTTAAAAGTAAAGTATTTACAGATAAATTACATAAAAAAGGAAATCCTTGAAATGCCAAAAATAAAAAAGATCGATTGATTTAAATCTCACTCGATTACAAAAGAATATAATTTCAATTGATTGCCAAGCTACATACAAATGTCACAAAATCTCTAAACTCATCCATTCTATTTCACCTATAAAAATAACTTTGTAAATCAACACGCTTACTAACTTTCCTTTTATAAACTTTCCATCTTCTTTAAGTTATTTTAACTTTTCTTTCCTATACCAAACTTTCCTTCCGTTACATCTAACAATGTCATGTGAAAGGAATGGACGGTTTAATGCAATTGTTACTGACATTGGGACATCAATGAAAAGGAATTGGAATAAAGTTTGTTTTTTGTTGTGATTTCCTTCCTCTCATTCGTATTTTTACATGTATATATGCATGCTGAAGAAGATAAAGAAAATCCACTTGAAAGTTTTATTATGAAAATTTTACTCCTCCTCTTTTATTTCCTCATCGTAGTCATCAAGTTCTTTAAGTATGACAATTGTTGAATGGAGAAAAAAATGAGAGAAACAAGAAAATATGAAGAATTCTTACTTCGGAAAGAAATTTCATCAAAATTTTATAAAATAATAGCATGAACTTTTTTTTTGGTACGAGGAAAGATATTCTTCCTTTCCACTCACTTGCTTGAAACTCATAAATATTTATGCAAAAAAAAGAAAGTTTTTTCGTCTCTCATTTTGGTTTATGTGTATGATGGAACCCCTTTCTTATACATTTGCATACTCAAGAATCAAGAAATAGCTGTGTCAATGTGAAGAATTTCATTTTATTGTTACATCTTTTAAGAAAGTCACTTTTGATGCTTCAAAGTTTTTAAATAAGAAATGAAAATATAATTTTAAAGGAATTTTGGGACTCTTGCATAAATTTACTGAAAAGGAAAATTTTCAGGAAAAGAAGCTTATGTTTGTGATGGACTTTTAGGCATGTATCATTACTCAATCCGGTTATATGGTTGAGTGAACTTATATAAATCTATTTTCAAAAAATTCTCATAATGTAAACAGACGATTTCATTTATTAAGATATTTGGAAGGCATTCGTTCAAGTAATTGAAAGGTTCAGTAAATTTATTGGTCAATTGTTACAATAGTTCAAACTAAGGATCAATTTCTTTGGGCATTTTCCGATTCATAAAATCAATATTTGTCTATAAATCACTTTTTTTTCTTGTCGATAACTCTTACATATATCCCTCTTACAACTTTTGTATCGAATTTATGCCAGTCAAACACTCAAAGTCAAAAAAGTTAAGTAGTCTCTCAACCTTGCAATCATTTTATTATGGTACTTATGAAAATTATTAATATTTACTCTTACATCAACTTCCGAAAAAGAAATTATACAATAATAAAAATAAATTTTAAGATACAGAAATGGTAAGAGAGAAGAATGCTTGATAATTTTATAAAGTCTCTTCTTTACAGATATTGAAAAAGTTTTCTTTTTGTCAATTTTTCATCATCTCTTTTCTCGGAAAGCATAAACGGAGAGGAGCAAAAAAAAGGAACTTATTATTGGATCTTATGTGTGTCTTTTCAACTTTTACTTCGTTTCCAAGCGAATATAGTCGAATATATTCTTTCATAGATTGAGAGGAGTCGATGAAGATGAAGAAGAAAAAAGGGATGAAATTGTGATACGTTCATGCTGTTAACTTTTATTTTCCTAAGAGGATTTGGGGATGTTAATATTTTATGTTGTATGGAAATAAGAAATGTGAACATTTGATACTTTTGCCCCGGTCGTCCGTTTTACTCATTGATAGATTTCTTTTTTTTATTCAATTTTCGCTTAACTTCCAATTACTTTATTTGTACATGATTAATTTGAAATAGATACAGCCATTGTTATTTCTTGAAAATTAATTAAGATCTCGTTAAAATATATAAAGGTTTATTTTCCTTAATTTTAAGGAGAACATCTCTAAAGATTTTATAGATCGATATCATAAAGTTTCTAAAAGAGATTTAAAGTTACGGGAATTGTTTTTGTAAGACGATTACAATTTCTCAGATTTTTCCATTAGTAAAAATGCTGAATATGTTCATAAGAGGTATTTTGTGAAAAATAACTTATGGTAAAGGTACCCAAAAGATCTTCAATATTTTTTTTATTTTATTATCAATGTTTGAGAAAAATCTCATGACTTTTTCAAGACCTTTTAAGAGATTTCTCTTTTTTTTTACAAACATCAAAACAACATTACATCTTCCATTTTCTATTTATAAAGATGAAATGTATTCGGGCATAGAAAACGTAATTAATTTAAATATTTTAAGTTGATAAAATACACTTCACATATCATTTATGTAAATATTTTATCGCAAACACGCTCATATAATATATATGAATAAAATATAAAATCTCAGGAAAGTTTTCACTCATTCTCGTTATGTATCCCTTGCTACCAGCTAGTTTTCCTTCTTTGCATTCATCCTGAGGTTGTATGAAATATTATGTAGCAAATTTTCTGTCTTTATATCTTTAAATAAATAAATAAATGAATTTATGAATGTATTATATTGTGTTAAAATGATACAAATTTAACAGGAAAATGTGTTTAATAATGATCGTGTAAACAGAAGCAAAGCATATAGTATGCTGTATCTATATCAAAGAATTCTATTAATAACTAGGGAGCTCATTACATCGTGTAATGTATATGACTAAATTTTAAAATTTAAGCAGCTTTACATTAAGTCAATGACAGGTTTTGAAAATCAAACCTCTATCGCAGTGGTGAGCAACCTGTATGTCACAGCACACTAGTGTCCTCTCAAACTTTTTCGAAATGTCACGAGCCGTATGCAACTTTAGTCGATGCTTATCACTAAGATGTGCTGCGGCACAAAGGTGACCCACCACTGTTCTAAATATTAATTCTCAAAAAATAACCATGGCAATTGAGAATCGCTAGAGGCAATAAATAGTAATAAATTTCATTACGAGAATGTCATGAAAATATTTTAGTAATTCATAATTGCAACATTTAATAGATTAAATAAAATTTGAGGTAAATTCATCTTTTAGAATAAATTTGCTATCTTCTCTACATAGCTCATTGAAATATTCATAGTACATGTATGAAAAATTGTATGGAATTATGTCTGCAAATTTATAATTTTACACAAATATGCAAATAACAGCAATATTTGCAGAATTTTCGATTAGTTTGAACTTACATCATTATATGGCAATATTTAATGTTTGGTTTATGACTTGTAAATTTAATTAATAATTGATAGCAATTTAATATAAAATTCATACAGTGTATTACATTTGAAAATAAAAACCATAATTGGTATGCATTCATAAATTTACATTGATTGATAATAACTTAGTTAATATTGAATTCGGAAAATTTGTCAAATATCACTCAATATGTACGATAAATTATAATTGACAGAAATGTTGATTTTCTGATTTCAATAAATTCATTTTTGTAAATGTGGCATACGGAAACGACAGAACGAGACTTTTTCCAAAGCATTAAGAATATATATTGAAAAAATAACATTTTATTTGGAAATGTGTAGGTGAAGATTTGAGGATTTTAGCCTTGCAATTGAATTGTAAAGCTTTAATGCGCCAACTAGAGCTTTAACACATTTACAGCGTCACTCAATTGATATTAGGTGTGACACTAACAATAAAAAGAATAAAATACTTAAAAAACCGGCAAGAGATTTTTTTATATATATTCAATTCACTTCCACCCTCTTTTTGTCGAGTTTCAAACAATGTCGAGTATTTTCTATTATACTTGGAGTGAATTTTAATTAGTAAAATCGTTTGCAACTTGATGCACAATCGTACAACAAGAGTACCAGCTGAGTTCTATAAAAGAACGTCCGGAAAAAAAGTCTCAATTGCAATTGTTGAACATTAAATAAATGACTCCATTGAGAACAGTTTTTTTTTCCTTCTACTGCTGTATATATTTCTTTCTTATATTCTGTTCATGCCAGTGAAAAATGATTTTTCTTCTCACTTAATTCTTTCCCAATGTTCATTGTGAATTGTTGGAATTTAAGAGTTGAAGTAAGAGAGAAAGAGATAGGTTGAAAAAATATATATACCGGAAATTTTTGCAGCTTTTCACGTTTCTTTTTCCTTTTTTTGTGTTGATTTTTCTCAATAAATTGAAATGTTGGGAATTTAGCAATAAATGATTGTTGGATTTTATGACCAATATAACAGGCTTTTGTAGATTTACGGAATTTATCCCTTGCCGGTAGAAATCAGAAATTACTTTTATATGATTGACAACTTTTTATATACTATTTAAGTGTTTTGACTTTTATTACGTAGGTCAAAACATAAAAGATACATCCTCATCATTACTTTATAACTTTTGTTGTTTTTATCTTTCAAATAAATAACAATATAAAATCAAGGAATTTATAGTTTCCTTTAACAAACCAATTTATGTCAAAACAAACAACATGTAAGCATCTATCTCAGTAGTTAGCAACCTTTTATTTATCACTGCATACCTTGGTGGTAAGCCTCGATCGAAGCCGCACACGACAATTCATGGCACAAAAAAACTTCGGCACACAAGTTGCCCACCACTGATCTTTCCATAAAAGAACATTGTAAGGATATTGTTCCATTTAAAGAATAAAACTTTAAAGACTAGAAAATTAATTTTCTCCTTCAGATTCACTTGAGCTAAAAGAAAGTTTTCTCGGTACTTGCTTATATATGGTATGCAAGAGAAAACTGCATTTGAAGTCACGGTACGAATTGCGGATCTTTAAATTAACAAAGAAGTTAACCTACTTCATTTATTAGACTTCTGTTTTCAACAAGTTGAACTTGAAAATTAGGAAAAAAGGAAGGACTAAACTTTTTCGATTGATTGGGCATCCTTCCAATTCATCAATTATTAGATTTCATGAAAACTTTGTTCATCTTTGTAAGAATTTTGGGCATTAAACTTTAATGTTTCGAATTTCTCTTAAACATTTTATAGACCTAATGTAATTAAATATTACCATTGGTAATTTACCAATTCGGTATCTATTTTCTCTTTCAACCTATTTCCTTTGTAATTAATTAAATTATATCCTATATCACTTCTCTCTTTATAACAAATCCACTCAAGAAATTCAATAATTAATTACTTCTTTCATTCACATGGAAACTTCATCCAACAACTAATTTTCGAGATTGACTTCAGTTCTCTTACAGACGTTATTTGATTTTCAAATCGTTAATTCCTTTGTCTTTTTCTTGTTATCCCATCAAAGCTTCTTTTGACGATTTTCATTTATTAAAACGTTTTTAATAAAAGACATTACTTGAAGGAATAAAGCTTTTGCCAGTATCCGCCAGTATGTAACTGAATATAATACAATAATGATAATATATCCATCAATGATATTAATTTAATAAATGGAATATTACGTACGATTTGTGACTTCTTAATTTTCACTTTCATGTTGCATTATTAGTTCAGAAATTGAGACGATATAATACACACAAAAAGCTCATTGAGACACTTTCCATTCCCATTCCATAGAGTATTTGTGAAATATTTTTGCTCTGTTCGAATTCTATATCATGATGTATCGACAAAACGTGATTCTTTTTAATAATATTTACTACATGCCTTGCGGTACGTCTACAACTGATGTAGATTTTCATTTGCTCATTCGAGGCTTCAGTTTGTTTATTTACCGAAGCAAATTTGATATCGTCAGAAGTCAATAATACCAAAGGAATATCATAATACATAGACATACAATATTAAACATTCTACAAGCTACCTATTTCTTCTTTATAGAGATTACTCGCACACAATATATGCGAATGGCATACATAGATGGAATAAGGGAGGAAAAAAAATCTTATGTAATATTTACATGAAAAGCGAGTTACTTTCCGAGAGGTTAAATATGAGATTACTGAGATTTTTTCGATTTCTATTTTTCTTCATTAAAATTGTTTGTTTATCTGAATACAAATTACAATCATACGAAATACATCCAATCATTTTGAAATTACGCATTATGAAATGAAAAGCTTCCATATTTTGAAGCTCCTTTCCTTCAGACATTTACATTTTAGTATTTTTTCTTTCTGATTTTTCCTATAAAAATATTCAAAATTCTTGTTTAAAGAAAATATTATTTCTATGTCAAATGTATGCTTAATGTTGTTCAAGCATGAAATATTGCAAATAATTAGGATCGTATTTCAAATTGGAAAATTTAAAATTTAAATGCGCTTTATAATGAATTTTTAAATTTAACTAACTTTAAATTTAGAAAAAAAGAATACTAATAGAATGTCATATTCTGTATAATAGAAGCGAAAAAAAAATTAATAATTTATATTATCATTGCCATTTCTATATAAAGAGATTGGAAGATATGTAGAGAGAGATATCAAAAATGCGAGTGAGTGGGGATATGTGAGTTGATTTTAGAACTGAATTTATTGTCTTCATGATGTTTAAGATAAACGTACAGCCAGTCAGTCATACACATGCACGCATCCATAAGGAAAAAAGAAAATATTTATCATACAAAATACGATAATGAATAATATCGAATGTATGAACATTTTTGTTAAATTTTATATGGGAAAGCAAAAGAAAATTATTTTTGCATAAATATGCCAAAAGCATCCGATGCTCAATTCACATATTCAGTTACGAGTCAGTTCCTATATGTTTGAAATTATATTCATTCTTATACAATGAACTCGTGATGTCATGTAAGGCGTAATTGGAAATACTCATATAATTATTAATTTATGTTAATTCTAGTATCCTTTTGTAAGATTCTCTGGTGTAAAAACAGGAACTACCTCGAGTAAGTGAAGCACTCGATGTTTGGTCAGTCATTGATTCAGATCAAAAGCATCCTCAACTTCCTAATTTTAATATGTCACACAATTAGAGGGAACTAGATTCTAGTAATTGTGTATTAAAATGGATTTGTAAAGAATGTGTGCGATGTTTTTGATGATGAATTGACTTATATATACGAATATATATATATATATATATCAAGTAAAATATTTTTCCCCATTTTTGAAAAGCAAAGGCAGTGGAATTACAAACTTACAGAAAGAGACCGAATAAGATTGGAGTATGTACAAAAAAAGGGAAACGATAAAGTAGAGTATATTTTCTGCAAGATGAATTCGAAAAGGTCATCTGTTGAAAATAAATTCAAATATCATTTGTTTGAAATCTTCTTGAACATTTTGAATTTGTTGCTTTTTTCTCAGATTTATTCCAATATACAAGAGAAACAGGAAAATAAAATTGATGGGAATATGAAAAAATATTTAACAAATCCAATAAGTAAAGCATTTCTAAGATCATATTACTTTGTTAAAAAAGTTTTCATTTTTCCCAACAGGTACGAAATGTTCAACCTTAATTTTTGATCAAAATGGACAAATTGTCTACATTTTTCAATTTTACCATAAGAATGCGTCCTTAAAACATTAGGTTAACGGATACATTGAATGAGATATTAGAAAGGAATATGCACATTCCGGACGTTTGCCATACCGTAATATATATTCACATTTGTTGTTTCCAAATACACTAAACCAAAAGAGAGCCATCGAAATGTTAGTCTGTACTGAAATTTATGGCATTTTAAGCATGTTGCTTTATAGTTTTAAATGGAATGGTGGAAGTAAAATAGTTCTCAACGGAAAATGCTTCATTTCAGGATGTTATTCAAATAGATTTGAATATATGTACTTCTATGTGAACGTGAAACTTTATCCATGGATTCAGTAAACATTTTTTACTCCTTCATAATGTCTTCACTCGTATTTAACCTTATAACTTTTCATATGAAATAGCGATTTTTCTTCACGAATTATGGGAAATGAAAGAAAGATGAAAGATTGTGGAGGAAGTTTGAAATGATTGCAAGAAAATGCTAGTTGTTCTTATTATTTAATTTGTAAAGAATATTGATATTTTAGTGAAATCTGCGCTTATTTTATTGCTTTGAAACTTTCTTTCCGAAGATTTTATTCCTTGAAGAACATGAAATCTTATGTTTTCTGATTTTTCCAACTTTTTCGTTGCTCGTCTATCCTTAAAAGCTATAAAGGATTTCTTTTTCGATTTTAAAATAAGGAAGTAAGGATGTCAAAACACTGAATGAGTTTCCTTCTTCTTTTCCGCAAACATCTCTTCCATTTTATGCATTGGCAAAAAAAAAAAGAATTCGAAGGGAAAATAATAGCAAAGAGGAAATTTTAATATTTATTCAGCATAAACAAGCATTTTTCTTATCCAAATGCAATGTCGTTACTGGCTAAAATAGATTTCAAATGGATGTTGTGAAACATGTTGCATGCATGTATGTATCTTTGTATAATGAAGAATAAATGTTGTTTCTACTTATGATAATGCCAAACAGGCATAATAAAGAGTTAGGAAGATTACAAAATCATCTTAAAAAGCATTCTATCTCCATCATATATGCATAAAAGAACCAGAATAAAGTTGCATAGTAATAAGAATTTCTTTCATGATATTAAAGAGCTGGTGTTGGGTTGTGCTTTAATTTACTTAAAGAGATGTATTTTGGTGAGAGATTTTCTAAGTACCAATTTGTAGGAAATCCTTTGTATTAACGCAAATACTATACAGATATAAATCTTTATTCACAGAAAGCAACAAGACTTTTCTCAATGGAATGCGTATTAAAACCTTTTTGTTTAGTTTTTTTTCTACTTCTATATTCAAATTGGATGAAAATTTTTCAAGCTGTGAATTTAATCCGCTCACATGAGCATATAATCTCATCTAGAAAAGGAAAATTGAATACATATTTTTCAAAGTGAAAGTTTTTTCCCTTTTTACCACCTTCCTATTTATTTTCGAGCATTTAGGATGAAATTAAATTATTTAAGTGAGAATTTATAGAGAATTTTCTACTTTATTGTGGCTTTTCCTTTTTTTCCTACTTCATATGGTTGTGTTGAGGATTCTTTATGTGTGGAAATGTTAGTGGCTCGATATTGGTTTGATTTAAATTTATTAGATAATATACAGTTTAGCAATTCAATTTATAAATTAATTTATTGCCTTTTTTTGTGCAATTTTAAAATTTTAAATCGTTTAAAAACTTTAAATCTTAATAAAATTCAATTATTCAATAAACAAATCCCAAATTGAATCAATTTATTTAACAACATACTGTCAGCAATATTTTCATTCCTCAGATAACTTGATAGTTCAATTAAATGTATAAACATCCTCTCGACGCTCTCAAATGACACGAAATCTGTTAAAACATGAATAAATTTGCAGTGAAAAACAAAATATTGTTTTATTTTATTATACGCCAAGTGATTGAGTGAATGAAACAGTTTGCAACCACATAAAAAATGCATACAATTTAAAATTAAAATGCATAGCAGTTGGGAGATTAAGCAACATTTTTTTATGTTGAAAATGTTTTGTTTTTATTTAGCTTTGTTATTTCAATTATTTAGTGGATTTTTTTTGCCCCCCAAACTTTTGCATTTAATAGCTAAAATCATTTTCAGATTAATTGAAATATTTTTGTGAAAATTGAAAAATAATAAAATGAAAGAATGATTGGAAAGTAAGTAAAGAGTTAGAATCTTATTTTTAAAGCATCTCACGGATTTTGCTGCAGACCCCCTAATAAAATCTAGACCCCCCCTCATACCCTCCCCCTCTCCGTCGGAGAACATTATACAATAATTGAATGACCAACTACTAATTTCATTAAACTCCAGCGGCAGCTAATTCAAGATTCAAGAATATTCTATCTAATTTTTTCCGACGTCTCTCATTGATAATTTCAATTTCATGAGAATCTTTTTTCGAGGCGATATATTAATTTTAGAAACTTATTTTGGCTTTTCTGCAGTCTATAAATATCTGACATTCAGCCTACACATGAAGTAGCCATTACAGAAGAGCTTAGACTTATAAATATGAGATTAAAGACCATGAATTCTCAGACAGTTTATGGCCCTATACAACTTCCTTGATTAACTATACTCACTATTTTTAGCAATCTCGCTCGGCTCATCAATAATTTTTACAAACTGCTGCTCAGTGAGATAGTTATTTCTAACTGTAACTTATTGAAAAAGTTTTCTTTTCATTTTCATTGTGGAATAAAAAAAAAAAATTTTTACGAGTTTAACAGTTCCATAAACAAGAAGTACGTAAAATGGATATATTTTCATTCTCATAAATAAATAAATAAATCTGCATGTAAATTCCTTAGTTGTACTGTACAAAAATATGAAATTTTCACACAATCCACATAAATCGTATAATTTGCATCCTTTCAGTTTAATATGATTTAAAAATTACCCCTATTTGAGTATAACTCAATGTATGATGATATAGAGAAGATGAAGAAATATGAATAACTTTTATATTTATTCATAAATTACCACTGCATTGTGCATGATATAAAATAAAATGGAGCATAAAGAATTTTTCATTTAGCACTTTCTGAACTGATTTTGTTGATTTTATGGGCATTTTGTTCTTATGTTTCTTCCAAAGTATGTATGTAATGAACTGATACGGATTTAACAGAAAGATTACTGATTGTAATTTTGAAAATTTAAATTTTAAAAAGCGTTGCACTAAAATATGATTTATGGCCTTTTTTACGCCGTTCCTTTCAATCACGGCATCATGTGCTTGTACAAAAGCTTAATATGAAAATAAAATTAAATAATATCATTTTCATATGTTTTGTTAAAATGATATAACAGAAGAAACAACAAAAATTCAGCAAATAAAGAATTATTTCGTGCAATTTCTGTGGGTAAACTTTTTTTTGCATGGGGAGCAGCGTATGTACATACACAAGCTGGGAGAGTTTAAATGACTGTGTAAAAACTTTTCTGTGCAAAAATGAATTTTATGCAAAATGAAAAAAATAAAATATGAAATCCATCTCTACATGTCACACAATGAAAAATAAATAAAAATAAATTGTTGGCGACTTACAATTGCTTTATATTAAATTGTTGTAAAAATATTGTAATTGCAATGAAAAATGGAAATATGTTCAACAAATTCAGCTGTTGAATTAATAAAATTTTCATGCGGAAAATGCCAATGCACTTAATAATGTAGATTCGCACAAAAATGTATTTTTGAGCTAAAAATATTCGAAATGGCACTAACTTCAATTTCTGAATAGTTTTAAAAACAAAATCGCATTTCAATAAAAATCCGAGTTCATTTTGAAATATTCATCAAATCCTTTTTATAAATGCATTTCCACTATTGAAAAAATAAATAAATAAAAACAGGAAGAGAAAATAAACAATCAAGTGGACGCAACAACAAACAATACGCGGTACTGAAAAGCATGCTCAGTTTCGACGGAATCAAAACAATAATCCTCAATTTGAAATATTTATCAGTCATACACAACATTGATATGTCGAGCTATTCATAAATTGCATGTCAATTTTCATATTTATTTGAACTGTGCTTCATCTTGATTGATTCAATAATATCAACTTGAACTTCTACGTCATTCAGAAGGAGAACTTGGTAGGAACTAATAAATAAAATATTATTGTGATGATAAGTTCATATTATTTCATTGATTAACTTATTTAGCACGATATATTATAACAATTGTACCTATCTGTCTGTGAAGGCCTTACACAATCATACTTAATGTGCAATATAAAACTTTTATGAATGAAAATTTCATTCAGTTTTCACTGTGCGGTCAATCATTTATTTCTTCTTTCTTTTTTTTTTATTTAAGCGTGATTGATATTGTGAAGTTTATTGTATGAGTTTATTAAATGACGTAGCTTTATGAACAAATTTAGTTCATAAATGCAGTCCTTTTGTTTGACGAGCAACACAATTAAAGCAGCCTCTATTTTGCGTCCATAAGCAGAGCTTAAAAATTATGTCGCGGAGCCTGTTATATTTGTGCCGCTCGGGTTTGTAGCCCCTCCCATTAGAATTAATATTCAATCTAATTATTCTAAACAATATTTGAAATTCAAAGTTCCAAAAATAATATTTTTTTTACTAGGCATTCATGAGCTGCCTATATAAATTTGTAATGACATAATCCATAGAGAATCTAGATTTAAATTTTAATATTGTCATTAAAATATGCAGTTATAGTTAATAATATAAATTAAATTTTCTATTCATCAATATTTAAATTTTGATTTCACAAATTGGTGTTTGACAAATGACTTCCTGAACCTTGAACATATTTTATCAGGTTGATAAATCTCGGTGTTGATTTATTGTCTCTAATATAACATAAACTGACATTGTAAATGTTTTTCACAAATACAATGACTATGGGTCAGAAGAGAGAGAGAGAGCACTATTTTTTGGAAATATTATATTGAGACATCACATGCATAAACAATATCTTTGTATTTAAGCCACTGACCTAAATAATAGATATTAATTAAAAAATGGAAGTTAAATATATTTCCCAAAAGCAAAAACTAAATTCATACAATAAATTGCATTTTCGTATCCCTAAGCATCAAAAAAGTCATTCACTTTATTATTCACAAGCATAAAATGTCAAATAAATTTATATCCCCCTCAAGCATCACAATCTGTTTGAAATCACAATGAAAATTAAATTGTTAACAACAAAAATAAAACTAACTTAATCAAATGCCCATAAAATCAGGTATTTTATGTATTGACATGATGTGTGCATTTCTCATATGAATGCTTCATTTATTGAATTAGATCTAAAATGCATCTCACACACACATGGGGTCATAATTCTCATAATGCTTGATTATGCAATTCCGCTCTCTTTTCAAACGGCATAATCAACGGACATGCTGTCAAAGTCACCTATCATCTTTGCACTTTTTTTCAACTGATATGTGCAACAGACGCTTAACTATGATTCAAAGCTCTAGCATGCTTGTATGCACTTTAAAGTTATTTCTACACATCGTTAGTTATCGTTGATATCTTGCTGCATTTGTATGTGTTTTGTTATTGGATTTTCGTGTCAACAGCTGATCGTGTATAATTTTTATTTAATCTCAAATCTCTTAAAAATGCTCAAACTAAAATGACAAGAGAAGACTGTTGCAATTTTAAATTAATATTTCGTGTGGTCAGCGTTGCTTACATTGTTTTTTATTGGGGAATAGAATTTTCCACAAAAAATGAAAAAAGATAGGGAACAATAATGTGAACTGATCATGATTAAGTGATTTGTTATTGGATAATTTGGACATGAGAAGGTAAATTATGGATAAGTGGTAAAGATTAATGGACATACAACTTATGATCATGCGATGGATTGACTTATGATTTGTTCAAGGTCAAGTATACAAGAAATGATGAATTAATTATAGGTATATCAAGTCTAATATAATTTGACGGACTTCTAATTCCCTTAAATTATTAATTTCTAAGAGTACCTTTAATATGATAATTTTACAAGCATCAATTCATTAAGTTAATGATCAAGATAATCTGCATGTGAGCTAATTAACAAGCCAAAAAATGAGCTCAATTAAGGTTAATTTTACCGGCTTTTATCTTAAATAATTTCGTGATTTAATCATGCACAATCTAGTGTCACACGATCGACAACGATACACAATGTATCATTTCCCTGATCACAAAATAATTTAATTCTAAACAAAAACAAAGACATGGATGTATTGAGCTGCTCACAAATACACGCAAATATGAAAAACAATAATGATGAAAAAAGACTATAAAAAGAGAGTCAGTAAAATAGCTTTAGTTCATTTTTCATCACTATTGTGAACGAATTGTGTGAGGGATCCAGCTTTGAAACATCCATATCATTTTAAATTTGGAAAATTTTGGTAACAATATCCAGTGAACAACCAAATTTATTAAAACTTAAATTAGTCGAGGTAAGGATATTGCTGCAGACATATCAAGTGAAATGAAAAGTTATTTCTATCTAAATTAATACTTGAAATCAAAAGTGGTCATAAACTGAGTTCATAGAAAATAATATATAAACAAAGCAATCGTGCGACATTTTAAGACACAATGTGATAAAAGTGAAATGACGCAAGAAAATACACAAATTTCTTCCTGTATTGACTCACAATTTTCGATGCACATGCTGATTGTAAACAACTATAATAATTGCTTATTAAAAGTCTCAAACTGCAGTTAGGATAAAGTTCTAACAAATTTTAATTTGATATTGAATATCATGTAAAAATCGCCAAGGCTGATGTAATAAACAAAAGTGGTTAGACCTTGAGTGGGCAATTTTTATCAATATTGTAGTAATTTTCCATTCTCATAATCCTCGTGCACTCTCTTCTATTGCACATTTCATTATCATATTTAATGTATATGGGCAAATAAGTTGGCTTCCTTTACTAGGTCGTAGATATTTGTTGTATTTTTTTGAGGCTTATCATAAAGCATTTCAAAATAATTAAGCATACAAATATTTGAATTTTAGATGAGAAATATTTACTATTTGATTTTTGGTGCTGTTTTTACATTTATTGATACTTGGAGATGTAAATTTGTAAAGAATCGCAAAATTTATTTTGAAAAATTAGATTCAAAATTTGCAAAAAGATTAAAATCTCGAAAAATTTATCACATCTCGAAAATATGAAATTATTAAAATTAAGCTATGTAATAAACATGTGTAAATGACATTCACGTGACAGGAAAGCAATTAAAGTATTTATTTAGTTAATTAAAACTGCATCAAAATTGTTGCTGAATTGTAAAATCAATTAAATTCATAATAAGGACACATACTAAATTCAGTTTATTGACCTGTCATTTCAAAAACATGTTGATGCTCTAAAATGGATTTATTGATCTCATGAATAGATATTTGAACAGCATTAAAACTTTTAATGATATATGTGGTGAACTAGTGATAAATCAGATAAGTTTATCATGAAAATTAACATTTTTAAAGTCAAATCACGTTTTTGATTGTGATTTTTTTATGAACTTTTACATGCTCTATAACTCGATAATTGTATGAGAATGTTAATAAAAATGTAAAATTGCTTGACTATCATTACTTCAAAAAATCTATGCATAAGCAAATCACTTTATGCGCTATAAATAAATTTTATGTCAACAGCAATAATATTAAATTTATTTATTTTTAAGATGATTCGTAAAATTGATTCAATACTACGCAATTGTAAACAATTAAAAATGTGCTGACTGACTAAAATTTTGTTGATTTAAAACCTTTAAACCTATTAATATCAGATAGAATTTTCAAATAGTAAATATTTTATTGAAGCTTGCACAATTGTGAATCACTCTTCTTTTCTCCCGAATGGAATTCATCTAATATTTACACAAAAATAGTTTCTCTATTATCACTTTCGTCTGCTGTACATCCCCTCTTGAATATTTTGTTATTTTTGTTTTATCAAAATGCAAACACTCAATGAACTCAGACTATTTTTATTTCGTGTGCATGCACAATCTTCTCATGTGCAGTGATATTAATAGCCTTAAACTGGAAATTTCACATTTTAAATGATGTTGATAGTTTTAAATGACTAATAAGTCATAATACACAAATTTCCTACACGACTTTTTAATGACTCATATTTTATAGGCAGCTAAAAGAAATTAAAATGTTGGAAGAATCACCAAACTCAAAATTAAACAAAGAAATCCTTAGTCGTTATACTTCTTTGGATCTCCCTGATGGAAACATCATTGCAACGTACGTTTGGATTGATGGTACTGGTGAAAACATCAGATGTAAAGATAGAACCTTGAATTTCCTTCCTAAAAGTCCAAAGGGTAAGTTGATAATTAATATGAAACTCGATTAAAGGATAAAGCATATTTAAGTGCCAATTAAGAAAATGTCTATATTATCACCTTGGCATTGACATTCACCTTGTAATCATAAAATGCTATGATTACTACATCTAAGGTCTGAAAATACGTTTTAACTATGTAATTAATTAAAGAGTCGGGAAAACCTTTCGTCGTGACCTTTTTAACTTTTCTGAAACATCTTTTAATTGCTCTCTATTATACCCCTACTCAATTCAATTCTAATTATTTAATGAAAGATTTGATGTGAACAAGATTTTTTCATTAGAAACTAAAGCTCTTGATAAATTTTATATGCTAATTAATGAAATTGGAGCTAATCATTAAATATTAACGATTATTGGATACAACTTTTAATTGTTGATACCTTTTGGTTTGTCGAGAATATTAAAATTAAGTCTGAAAGTTTCAGTAAAATGGAAAATATTCATTAAAATGATTACAAAAACTCAAACTTTAAATGAATCATTTGATGTTGTGATAATAATGCTTTAATTACGTATAATAATGATTGATGGGGTTACTAGTCATAGAGATACGTTTGAATGAAAAAGTTGTAGCGATAATAATCTTTACAAACTATCCCACACAATTTTATGTTTGTGCAGTATTGAAAATTTAATTTTTGGAGCTCAAATTTCAGACATTCATTGTCTTATAATTGTAAACAAAAATGCCCTTGAACCATCTCTATTATAGATACTTTGAGCAGGGGCGTAGTCAGAATTTTGGGTTTGTTGGGGTGGCTGACCCCCTGAACAGACCCCTGACTTTGAGAATCTATTAGTTCTATTAGATCCATAAACTATTCAAAAATGTAGTTTAATTATTTATCGCACGGAAAGTTGTTTGTTTGCGGATATTTTATTTCAATTTTCAAGGTTGCTGTCAGTTGCCAATTTTTGTTTTTGTATTTCACGCTTTCGTTTGCGAGAGAGACTCGCCAACACATTCATATTTTAACACCTCATTTAAATACTGAATCAAAATGCATTCATATTATTATTGACAATATTGTCTGTAAATAGGAGACAAGCTAGTTTGTTGCACGGTTATCGTAGATGAATAATGAATAATGCTTTTAGTTGTTTTGCGTAATTGAACGTAATAATCATACCGTGTTATGTGATCAGTGAATTCACTTTAGAATAATCGAGAATTGAGAAAGTTAAGGAATTCCAAAAAGTTCCAAAAAGGAAGTGTTCATGGAGTGAAAATTTTATAATAGCGTCTTAAGGAGTTTTACAACTGAGACTTGAAATTCTTTTTTCGATAAACTTGTGCTTTCCTCGTTTTTTCAAAAACTTTATGCTACATTTAAGTTAGCATTCTTTTAAAAATTTACAATTTTCATGATGAGGAAGAAAACACAAGATAATATGCTCCACGTGCACTTGAATACTTTTGGGAAATTGAAACTCTTTAAAATTTTAATTCAGCAATTTTAATTTTCAATGAATTTTCTTTTATCTTGCCATGCTTTGTATTTTCTGCCATGACATTCATTTTTGATTGCCGCGAAACTTGACTCAATTTTTATTTTTTTTTATTAGGTTTGCAAAATTTTTAATACTACAAGGGGAGCAATTTAAGATTTGCAATGAGTTCTGACGCATTTTATGATAAAAAAGTTCCATTCGCGTCACATAAATCGTAATCCTCCAATTGAGAGAAACTATTTTGCATCATTAATGTCTCTTGTTTATATGCTCAAATTTGTTTTATACTGAATTATTAGTGAAAACAACGCAAATTAGATTAAAGTCATGCGACAGATAGCTGTCGAGGGTGCCGCACAATTTTATCGATATTTATGGCTTAACAAAGGAAATAGTCCATTAAAGTCAATTTTTGATTCACACTTCAAAATCATTTTCACTTCTGTTTCTACTAATTTTTTGATATTTTCTTAGTAAAGTGTGCTAATAGAAATAAATCACGTTTCAGAACCAATATTGTCACTCACAAAGTGCGTGAGAACAATTTACATGCAAAAATCTTTGTTATAGAGTTTCGAATAAGCGTGAATAGTTTGATTGGATTAGCACTTTTTTCATTCAAGAAAAGAAACTAAATTGTCATGAAAAATCACGCGATCTGTGCATGATCTACGACAACTTAAACATAGTTGATGATTTTTCATTTATTTTAGTATTAATAATTCCAATTAGCAACCATTTAATTTGCATGACCTGCCTAAATGAATTATAGCTCATCCATCAATTGATGTTGAGTTGAAAAAAAGATATATAGGCATATACATATAAATATAAATTATTATTGATTAGCATAACATTTCAGTAATTAAATATTTTCCTTCCTCAATTAACCTTCTAAGCAATAAATTTTAATTATTTGAAGAAGAGCTTATATTTCCACATTAGTGTGGGATTCAATGTGCAAGAAGAAATTGCACTAATAATAAAATAGTTTCATATCTCACACGTGCTATATGAAATCTTACTCTCATTTCTCATGTCACTCTCACGAGACTTCAAATTTATGTTCTCATTTTCTTTACCTGCGGAAATTCACTGTGCTCATTGATTCAATAAGCAATAAATAATCAAATACCAGTTGTAATTATCTCACCTTAGGGCTATGATTTACGATTCAATTACTTACATAAATTTTTGATTTATATTATTATATGTATAGATTTACCAATTTGGAATTATGATGGCTCATCAACCTATCAAGCATTGGGTGAAAATTCTGACGTTTATTTGTATCCATGTACAATTTATCGGGATCCATTCAGACGTGGCAATCACATTTTAGTGCTGTAAGTGATTTATAAGGTCACAAGAAGATTTCAAGAAATTTATTTTTACATTCCTTCCATTAGCTGTGAAACATTCAAGTACGATGGAACTCCAATGAAAACAAATAACCGCAAGGCTTGTCGTGAAGTTTGTGACAAAGTTAAAGAACAAGAACCATGGTTTGGAATTGAACAAGAATATACATTCCTCGATATGGATGGTCGTCCTCTAGGCTGGCCAAAGGGTGGCTTTCCAGCACCCCAAGGACCATGTAAGAATCATCATGATATTCTTTTTATCTTAAACTTTAAAACAAATTTTTACTAGATTATTGTGGAGTCGGTGCCGATAAAGTAATTGCACGTGATGTTGTCGATGCTCATTATCGTGCATGCTTATATTCAGGAGTTAAAATCTGTGGTACAAATGCTGAAGTTATGCCAGCTCAATGGGAATTCCAAGTTGGTCCATGCGTTGGTGTTGCTGTTGGTGATGATTTATGGATGGCTAGATTCTTGTTGCATAGAATCGCTGAAGATTTTGGAATTATTGCTACTCTAGATCCAAAGCCGATGACTGGGTAAAATTTAAATAGTTGATAATTTTATTATATAAGTTTACTTTATTCCTTCTTTTGTAATCTAAAGTGACTGGAATGGTGCTGGTGCCCATACAAATGTTTCAACAAAGGATACGCGTGCTGAAGGTGGTATAGAAGTTATTAACGCAGCAATTGAGAAGTTGTCAAGAAATCATGATGCTCACATTCGAGCTTATGATCCACATGGAGGAAAGGACAATGAAAGAAGATTGACCGGACGACATGAAACTTCAAGTATTAATGAATTTAAATCAGGCGTTGCTCATCGTGGTGCATCAATTCGCATTCCAAGAGGAGTAGCTGACGAAGGAAAAGGTTATTTTGAAGACAGACGCCCATCATCAAATTGCGATCCCTACACAGTTGTCGAAAGAATTTTACGCACAATTTGTCTTGATGAAATCTAATTTCTAGCTTTATTAGTGATTCTCAGGGGGTTCAATTCAAAATCCCACATAAATTTCAAATATTACTTGGAAGGATAAGAAAAAAAGCATGTTTATTTTTCTGTTAACATTGTTTACTTATTTATGTCACTCTAAAAGACTAAATTACATACAGCTACAAATTTAGTATCAATTTCACATGCCTTAAAATTAAATATATATGAACCTAACTTTTTATAATATTTTAAAATTTCGCTTTAAATGTTTACTTCTTGAAATTTCAACTGATGACAATTCACCAAGTCTAATGTGGCAAACCACAAGGAAAAGTTGAAATTGGCAAAACCTACTGAGATAAAAACTATTTCCTTTTAATGGAAAATGAAATTTATTGTTAAGATTCCACGTTGATACTAACAATTTCTAGAATAAGCAACAATTATCTATATCTAGATAAAGACAAAACGAAAGTATTTTATAATTTATCACCTTTTATCTATCTTAAAAATAAAGAGATATTTTCACACAACAAGTTTGCTTTGTTTTATCTTTCTTTTTCAATTTCATATTGAGCAATAAAATAATGTTTTATTATTCATGAAGTAGGAGAATTAAGGATAGAAATCGACTCTTTCTTTCTCCAGTTTAGTGCAAAACGTGTGTGATAGAAAACAAATTTCAATGTAAAAGATGAAGAAGTTGACAAAACTATTGCAATTTCTTGCACTGAACGGTTAAGGAATAATAAAAGCGTATCACGAACTTTTCCCATTTTTCAAAGAATAAATGCAATGTCAAGCTGTATATGCTTATGTTGCTTGTATATAGCACCAACAATTCAAATTAAAGTTTCTTCTGTTTTAGATCTAATCTTTCCATTTCACTTTCTCACGTTGTCTGCCTTATTCATATGCTTGTAATATAGAATTGCACTTGTGGATGTATGTGTTTGATGTCTTGCGGCTTGCATATATTTAAAAGCGATGTCTATTCATAGAGAGTAGTTGACCTTATATTGATGACAAGAGAGCTTTTTGATTTAAAAGTTTAAAATATAGATTTAATTGTCATGTGCTTCAGGAAATGTTTCATCCTGCAAAGGCTTGAAATAATTGAATTTTAAGTCTTTTTTTGTTGAAAAATCAAAGTGAATAAAAACGTACAAAAATTGCACCAACTTGTAGACAGAGAATAAAATTCAATTTAAAACATGAAGCAAAGAAAGGTAAGTAAAGTAGATAGATACACAATATTCTTATAATTCTCCTGACTTTGTTAGTTTCCACAAGGAAGTAACAAAAACAAAAAAAAAAAAAGTATATGTAGAAGGAAAATAAAAATGAAATGTCACAAGAAATGGAAAAGATTTTTCTTTTCTTTTTCCCATTCCTTTTCAAGCACTTTCAGGGAAACAGATAAAAATCCGACTTATTGCTAGCTCATGGGAGATAATATGAAAGGTATGGAACATGTGCTTCATAAAATATTAAAATGTAAAATACAATTTCATTCTCTCACACCCAGCACTATGCTTTCATATACCACCTACTATTTCGTGCGACAACAACAAACCAGTGCCAAAATTGTAACGACAATGTGATCAGAAAACTTCATTTTACGTGACAAACTTAGAGAAAAAAAAACTTTTCATGTCTTTTTATCTCAATCTACTTCTTACTTCTTGCTCACTTGAATGTATTATGTGAGGAAATTCTTTCGTCCTTAAAAGGTGACTTTTTGACCTTTTTCTTTAAATATACTAACTAACTACTTAAAGAATACAAAAAATATTCAAGGTTTTTCAAAAATTAAATCCACGTGCGCATTCAACGTGAAGGTCGGATGTTATCGCCTTTTCTTAAAAATAATTAAAGTCCATTTGAAGATTTTTTTGGCAAACATAATAACAGCAGCTATTTAAAAACGTAAGCGCAGAGTTAATCACATTGTCAATCTACGTCGTTAACATATGTACGTGTATGATAGGCATGCGATAAAGGTTTCCAATGAAATTTGTGTTTATGAGTGAAAACTTTGCTCTTTATCGGATTTTTTCGAAATTAAAAGGGTAGCAGAGTTTTTCGATCAAAAAGGATTACATCTAGTTTGGTGATGATTGAATTTACCTCTATGTCCCTTATTATGTGTAATCTGTTTTGTCCTGATTAAAAAGAAAACTTCTTTTTAGTTTGTCTGAAGCTTATGTTCGACTTTATTTTTCCATTGACCGTAGTTTTTCAAACGGGAAAGTTTTTATTATTCTAGGCAGATGAAAATTGGATGAAAAAGAGGCTTATAGACATGAGACATGATAGTAATACTGAAAAAACTTTTTTATCCCTCCATCTTCCTTTTCAAAGCACTACGATATTCACAACAAATTCTAATTACATATCAAACAAGAGAGAAAATGGAAAAATAATCAGTCGAATGGTAGGAAGAATTTAAATGAACTTTAATTAAAAAATTAAAAAAGGACTCGACCTTTTGGACTGACTTCAGCGCATTTTTGAAATGAAATTGTGAATATTAAAATGTTTATCATATAACGGGTTTCTAAAATTTAAAACTTCTAACGGTTTTTCAAATTTTTAAAATTTTCCCGCAAAAACTTGTTTACGTTTTATACAAAAATCAAAAACTCTAAATTAATTTACTATTATTTTAATTTAGTATGGCTTCAGGCCGTGAAAGGCGTGTAAATGCAGGAAATCGCTATGCGAGAATACTGAATGAAGAAGAAGAAGAAGATGATTTTTATAAAACACAGTATGGAGGATTTAATGAGGAAAAAGCTGACAACGATTATTTGTAAGTATTAAATTTAATATTTTCATGATGTCGAGAGTCATTAAACATTTATATACTTTAGAGGAAATGAGGATGATCAGGATATTGTTGATTCTGATTTTTCAATTGACGAAAATGACGAACCTGTGAGTGATAAAGAAACGGAGGAACCAAAGAAGAGACGGAAGAAAGTAACCACAAGAAGCTACAAAGAGCCTTGTAAACAGATTAAAAAGCCTCCACAAACTGCAAAAAAAGAACACATTGCAAAGTCAACAAAAATAACAATTTCAGCCGATTTTAAGAAATCTCTGAGAAAGTCAACAGCAGCAAAATCAGCGGCAACTCGACATAGAATTTTAGTACGAAATGAAGCGGAGAAGCTGAAGCCAAAATATGTGAAGGTTGAAGAGAAAATACCTACTCAAGAGGAACTTTTAAAAGAAGCAGAACTTACTGAAATAGAAAATGTAAAGTCACTCGAGAAGTTCCGCAGAATGGAATTGGAAAAAAAGAAAGTTCGACCGACAAAAGCAAGTTCTTATACAGGTGCTATTATAAGGTATCATTCAGTATCGATGCCAGTCATGAATGATTTTCCTCAATTACGAGAGCAGCAGCACAACGGGACAGATGCAAAAACAGTAGTCAAAAATCGATGCGAACGGACGTTTATAACATTTGAAAATGATATTAATAATAAAGTATTCGAGCAAATATTTCCACCAGCGCAAAAGAAGCTGAGAAAAGGTAGTCAAATTTGCCCCATCACCAATTTACCAGCAAAATATTTCGATCCCTTAACTAAACTCCCTTTCAATAATATTATGGCATTTAAAATTCTTCGAGAATCTTACTATCAAATGCTGGAAGTTAAGGCTAATCCAACTGATTCTGATGTATTGGTATGGCGGCAGTGGCGGAAAAAATCTAAGACGCAAACTAAATCAATTAAATCGGAGCAATAAATTAATATTACCGTTTACCTAAATGATTTTATACATAACTTAGTCTAAAGTCTAAAGGAGATAAAGGATAAATAAAAGCTAAATACAAATGGCAAAAGATTTAAAGAATACTTTTCAGTGCTACATAAACGATTGCATAATTAAGGAGTACTTTTCAGTATTAAGTAAAGAATAACATAATTAGAGATTGCTTAACGGGTACTTTTTAGTTCTAAAGTATACAGTTCATCGCTACTATGGGCAATTGAGTGACACAGAGAATAGTATCATATAAATAAACATCGGACACAACCTTTTGTAATTTTTGGGGTTTCTCGTGTACGCCCCTGAATCATAAAATCCTATAGAATATTGAAAGCTTTTAATTCATTAAAAGCATTTTAATATAACTTAATTGATGATGTTCTTGAACAAAAAAATCTGTTTAATAAATTACGAAAAATTTTTAATTAATTTCTGTGCTTACGACTTGTTCATCAAGAAAATGAAAAACCGCAAGCAATCTTTCATGGGGTTTAAATCATACCTACATATATTGATAAAGATGTGGCAACAGTAATTCATTTTCCAATATACAGGCTTTAAATGAAGCATATAAAAAAATCATTAAAAACTCACTGAAAAAAATGTGTTAAGTGCGAAAAAATCAATAAACTCCCTAAGGCATTTTCAACGAAGAAACGAAACGGGTAGAAATTATTAGAACCAGAAAATAATTTATTAACACAGGCTGAATGAGACAGAAGTTACAAAAGGTTCAATCTTTTTCAAACACACACAAAGATGAGGTTACAGTTTTTCATCCTTAAATCTTATTTACTTCCTGTCACATTGTTGCTTGTTATGATCCCTTTTAGAGGTGATACATGTATACACGGATTTAGATGGGCCTCCTTTACAATTTAGTGTTTAAATTCTCATTTCGAAGCATTTTATTAGATTTTCTTTTTAAGAGAGTAATCTTCAATGTTATGCATCCACAGATATGCTTGTTGTTTGCTTCAATACAAAACATTTCCAACAAAAATAAGCCACAATTAAATTAAAAATTCAATCGCATGCATAATTTATAGACCAAAGTTTACTTTAAATCCTTTTTAATTTATTCACAAGTGAAAATCAACAAATGGAAGAGGAAGTAAATTAATCAAGAAAAGACAAATGAATACACAGAGTATTTGATAAATGAATAAAAAATGGAAGCTGTAACTTTTTGTATCGATTTATTTCTTTTTGTTTTATATTTTCGCTAAAAAGAAATGTTTAAATTAAAGTACTAAATGTCAGAAGCTTCATTAAATCTTAATACAATGATTGCTTAGGTTACATAATAAACATTTTTTTATTTACTTATTATTAATTAAATAACATTTAATGAACTTTGAAAATGAATTCAGAATATATTTTTAAAAACTTAATGCGATAAGCCACCCTTGTAAATAATATCCTAAAAATCAACAGCAGTTGCTTTTTGTTGGAAACATTGACATGAATGTAAATAAGAGAAAATTAATTATCGTTTACCATTCTTTCTTTTCCTATTTTTTGCTCATTTTTTACCGAAATTTTTTTTTCATTTCAAAACCACAAAAAATTATCTTGGAAATTTTTTTAATAAATATAAAAAAGCGAGCAGCATAAAATGTGAAGGGAGTGAAAATTAATAAAAACATTTTCCTCCAAATATTTATATTTTCATGCTGAGCATTTTTTCAAAACTGAGTAAATCCATAGTAGAAAATGTTTTTTACCATTAATCATACGATTGCTGAAAGCTTTTTGAGTATTTATGACTAAAGGGGTCGTTCGGCTTTTAGGGAGGATAGACTTTCCCTCTTTGATTTTGTAACAGTTTAAAGGGTAATTTTATGTATGAAAGCTTTGTAACAAGGAGGGACGAGTGGAGGTGGAGTCGTGATTTTGCATACCGTAATAGGCAAACGGTCCCAAAGTAGTCGGAGTGAAAAAACTTGTGAAAAGTTGCTCATTATAAAATGAATGTATTTTTTGTTGCTTACTTTATAATGATAATTGTGTAATTAGTTGATGGATTTAAGTTATGTTTCGTACTTTTTTGGGGCGTTGGGTTTACCGTACTCAAATGATTTATCCCTTACCATCCCTTAAAAATGTTTTTGTCAGTTCTATTTTAAAATATTTCAGATTGAAGATTTTGTAAATAGAATTCTTGAAATTCTGCGGTTTAAAAAGTTTATTAAAGAGTAAAAAATTGGATGAAGTTATTACAAGGTAACTTTTGTGACTGAAAGTTATGAGTTCCATTCAAATATTTTACTGCTTCTTATCATGAGAATTATGAGCTGTAGCTAGAGAAATTGCTGAATTGAGATTGAAATATTGAGATAACTTTAGAAAATATTTGCAGATTCATTAAAACTTTTTTACTCGCAAATTTATAACAAGAAGAAAATTACAAAAAAATTCCTTTTTTCCAGAAAAGTTTTAAAGTATTTTCATAGTGAAAATCTTCGCTTTTATCTTTTTATTTCTCTTCAAAGATTTTTGAAAAACTTTTGTTTTGTAAAATAAAATTTGAAGGAATTAGCAAAAATATTATCATGAACGAAGAACAATAATATCCGTCATTCTTGTTTTTTAAGATTTTATTTTTTAAATATGTCTTTCAAGACTTTCTTTCAAATTCAATATTATAATCTGTATTAAAATAAGTCTTACAAAGTAAATATTGAAACATTAAACTTCTTACGTCACCTTAGACAACTGGAACTTAAAATTACAAAATCAATTTTGCAGACACAAACAAACTAGAAGTTTACTCTCTTTAAAGTCAAATAATGTTCTATGCTATATAAAAGTTTTCCTAAAATGCTTCAATGTGAGCAAAGTTTTTCAACTAGAAAAAAAATTGAAACCAATTTGACAACACCAAAAACACATGTATTCACCTGAAAGATTTTGTTTACATTTGCATACCTCATGTTGTCAATTTATGTTTACACAGTTGCTTATCCATGCAATGAGAGAGAGAAAAAAGTTTTTTATATTATGTATGAAAATTCAAATGAGTTTGAATTCAAGCACCTGACAAAATATTCACATTTTAAGCGCATTTATAGCATTTTGAATCTTGATTTTTCTATTCTGGTACTGCTGTTTAAGCTGACAAAATTATTGAATAAATCACATCAACATATTTTGGACAAAGTGTAGCTCAAAGAGATCTATAAAAGCAAAATAAAACTATTCTCTTTTACAAACACCAGAGTACTTTAAAAAATGCTCAAAAAATTCATTCCAAACCTTAATACAAAACATTCTCATAAACATAGCAGACGCAGAAACAAGAAATAAAATTAAATTAAACGAATAAAATTTTTAAAGATTAGGTAGGTACTTGAAAAATAAGTTGAAATGGGAAGAGCATCAATAAGAGGTGGAAGCATGAAGACCACATTCAACCAAAATAATTTTTCAACTATAGCATTTTGCTCTCAAAGTCGTAAAACGACAACATTAAAGGCGAAACATGAGAATACAAAAAAGGTGCCAATGGTGAGAGCACGAAGAAGAACTTGTAATAATGTCATGATAACGATAATTAGTTTAATTGTTGTTTGTGTGGCTATTCATACTATGCATCGATATAAACTTACTGACTACAGATTATTGCTTATACCGCAACGTAAATGCAACAGTAATTTAAGGGTTTTAATTATTGCACCAGAAAATGATAAAACCATAAATCATATCTTTGAAAATCTTGGTTATGCACTAGTGCATAATATTAATGATAATTGGGATATATTATGGAGTACTACAGCTGATCCATTTAACCTCTATACGAGCCACATGACAAAACTCAAACCACATCAAGTCGTCAATCATTTTCCTCCTCATTTATCACACTACATGTCGTATATGAATTGGGGTGATGGACTTAAGGTAATCGTAACAAAAATTTTGAATATTCTGAGTAAAAATTCTTTTACAACCACTATACTCACTCAAAAAATCCATTACAGCATAAGCAAAAGTATATTTTACATTCCTTTAAACTACCAGAAATGAAGAAAGAGTTGATGGATTATGAGAAAGACTCCCACAAGAGATTTGTCATTAGAGATTGTCTTGTTAATGGAATGAAAGTCATTAATGCAAATGATAATATAAATTATAATGCATCATTAGTGCTACAGGAGTTCCTTGATAATCCACTTCTCATAAATAAGATGATATTAGAATTTGGTGTTTATGTTTTAATGTCATCAGTTAATCCATTAAGAATTTATCGTTATAATGGAGATGTTGATATAAAATTCTTCCAACTGACTGACTCGAAGCACTTTTGCTTAAATCCACAAATGGTATCAGAAAGTTTCAATAAAAATTCAATAAATTCTTATCTCAACACAAATGGCTACAATGTGACACTGCTGTATGAAAACATAGATAATGCAATTGTGTCATTTCTTATGATGAATGAGCAATACATAGTCAAGCATACGAAAAATATTGAACAGTTGCACCATTTCATACATTTGATGCGCTTTAATATCATAATGGACACAAAATTAAATGTCTACGTGAGAGATATTCAAGCAGGTGAAGATTTTAAAGGAATCGAGGATTATGAAAGGATTATCTACAGTACATTGAAAACTGTTGGTGCTTTGAATTATTACGAGTTTGAATGCAGGTGAATTTTACTCTATTTTTCAACATCCATAAAATCTATCGGGATTTTCCGATACAGTTGTGATAAAATCAGCATAAAAAGTAGATTGATATTGAATGTTTTATCATGACAAAGAGATGTTCTAAAACAGCTCAATTTTAATATCAATTTCCTAAGTAGTCATTCCATTTTAGGAACAATGTTTCGTGTAAAATGCTTTCGCAATCAAAGGACATTGTCACAAATCCTCAAAGCTGCTTAGATTATCCCTGCAATGTATCATCAAGTTGCTCATCCAGCAAGTGTGAAATGTGTTTACAATGCTTAAATCAAGTGCCTGATGTCCTAAATCACCTCCATCGATCTTATCGTGAACACATGCAATGTGGTCATATGAAGAGAATTTTTCCAGCATATAACAACTATCATGATGGCAATATAGTCAATCAATTATCGTCCGTCAATCGCCTTTCATTGAAATGGTTTCAAGCGAAATGTGAGACTGATAGTGCATGGTGTTGATTTCATTCGGAATCGTAAAATAAAATCTTGACTATTTTTAGCGCATTTTTGAAAACTAGCGTTGTTTGACATACTTCAATACAGGAAACATGTTAATTAGTAAAAACAAGTGATTTTGAAGTTCAAATTTAAAAAATCTCTTGAATTAAAAAAAACCCTTAAAATTTCAAATCTAAATAGTTATCCTATTTAATCATATATTTCCTAATGGCTGCTCCAAAAATGCTTCTTTAATTTTTTAGTGTTCAACTCTTTAATTTAATTTGCCAATTCATTTTTCCCTTACTCATGAATGAATGAGCGAGTCGAGAACTCATCTTCGATTCATGTACTAGTCAATATTTTACTTACTTTGCAATCTCATGAGATTTTTCTCGTAGTAGATATAGATAAAGATAAAAACTGGAAAAATAGAGTTCTGTATGCACTTTTACCTTCATGGATTATCACAGATTATCACTTTTAATTTAATTAAGTTTTTATCAAATTATTAAATGAAGTATAAAAATTTTAAATGGACATGAATTAATGAATTACAAAAATAAGTTCTTTTCGAGTCACTTTAGCGCTTTTTTTGTCCCAGCGATCAGTAATTGGTTGATATATAAAAAGGAATCAATTCGCAAATTTTGAAAAATCAGGTTATTAACTACCCCAACTTAAAAAGTCAGTCAGGAAACAATTTTCAAAAATGCGCCAAAATGTGCTTATTTAAATGTTCAAATCCAGCATTGAAAAATATAGCGACCAGAATGATATTGATTTCTAGATTGTGCGCTTTGAAAATCAAAAAAATTCTCTTAAACTCTACAAGAGTATCTGGTAGCGAAACAAACTTTTCTTTCTATAAGAGAGCATGTAGTAAGTGAGTAAGTTAGTTAGTTTTATGCGGTATGGAAAATCATATTAACTCAACAATTTCATTTGCAAAACTTTTCTTATAACAAATTTTATTCTCTTTTTTTCCATTTTCTATCTTTGTAATACATACATGCTTAAAGAAGTAATACTTATTTCCAAATTTACTATCGATAGAGAAAGTTTTCCTTTCATTATTAATTGAAAATTCCACCATCATCATCGAATTTCGAAAACTATGCAAACGAAAGCTTTTGCTGAAGACTACATTTTGATTTCGTTACTTAACATTTGAAGCTTCATTTTTGATGTATTCATTATTGAAGTGCTTTGTAATGCTGCATATGATATTTTGCACATTTTATAGAACTGGAAGAATAATAGGTCATTCAAATAACAGCACGATACCCTCAAGTCTTGACCTGTAAGTGTCGATTTAACGGCGTCTTAACGACTACATTCTGCTGTCCAGATTAGGCATGAATAAACAAGCAAATTAAATAGACAAGGTCTCGTACGTAGAGCGTAGAACAGTTTCTGACTAAAGAATTTTACATTTCATTTAACTTTAATTTTCGAATTAAATCAATCCTGTGCTGAAATATTAAATAAATAATCTTTTCCCCTTTCTTCATGTTGTACATGCGTTTCTGTTATATCAGAATGTTTGTACAAAAAAATATACATTCAGTACCTTTTCCATGCCACTTATCACGTTCATCTTTCATTTACTGTGCTAGTTGTACTGTAAAATTTATCTGTGGTGGAGATAATAAAAAAAAGCTGGGATCCATTTGAGGATTTGGGGATGATTTTGATGAAAGTTTTTTCTGTACGAAAAAATATTTGATTGACTTTTATGAGAAAGGTTTATAAAAGTAGAATCGATTTTAGGTGAAAATATTGGAAATTGAATCAAGTCAATCACGGCAAAAGGACAGCAAAAGGAAGGATAAAACTTAAAAAAAAAAGTTTTCAGAGACCATATAGCTCAAAAATTTGCCCCATTCTGTTATGTAAATACAACAAAAAAATCTTCAATTTCATCTCCTAGTTCATTCTGTATGCACAACCATACACCATTCAATCAAAATGAAATTGCTTTTCACATGTAAATAAAATTTTAATCAAAAGCAAGGGAAAATTTTTAATTGAAGATTTTTTCTTGTCTCTCTGCATCTTTTTGTGGAACTCATGCATACTCAACTGGTATGTGTGATGAATGTAAAAATATTGCAATTTTTTCCATATTCCATTTTTACCGCATTTTTGAAATTTGTTTTGAAATTGTAGCTTAATAAATCACTTTGTTCGTTCGTTCAGCCGATGGACACTTAAAAGTATGGTTCGACAATTGCATGTAAATATGCGCATACTGTTTGCAAGAATTGCATGCAAGTGCTTAAATTTGCATGTAATTCAAGCACTCGTTTGCAACACTTGAGTTGTTGTTTTTGAGTGTTTTTCAGTGTTTTTCAATGTTTTTACAGTGTTTAAGCAAAACCGTTAAAAAAGTTAAAATCATGTTTTGTAGGCCGCATTAATAAATTACTGATCGTTGGAACAAAAATGCGCTTAAGTGGCTTGATAAGAACGAGTAATTTTGTAATTTTTTTTGTTATTGAATTTTTATTAAAGTTGATGTTGCTTGAAAATCCTATAAAAAGTTGTTATTTAAATACCAAAATCGCATGTGAAAAGTTTATACTTGAAAATTTCCTGCTTTAAAAGCCTTTGAATGATTTTTTTTTTTTGGAAAGGATGACTTTGAAATATTATTTACATGCCTGAATTTGAAGGTCTTACCCTTAATGATAGATTTATGCAATGAATCAAAAAGCCTCTAAATGATCATTTACACATTACTTTATGACTCTCAATAAATGTTTCCCATTCTTATTAAATGCACACCGAGCATTACTCAACAACAAATAAAGGAAAGGAAAAGAGGAATTTCCCTACATTTTTAAATTGCACAGCTTTGTTAATTTGCACATGAATGAACTGTAGCAGCTCATTCAAAGCTAATAGTCGGAGATTACTTGAATAGCATTTAAGGAAATTATTATTCTCATTTATTTGAGAGAATAAAAATTGTGTATGAATAGACGGAGGAAATTCCTAAAACATTTTGTCGACTTCATTAAAATCTTGCAGGTCATTAATTTTCTCTACACATTTTTTTCCTTCTCAACAATGCCATTTGTTACGTTTTTATACACAGTTTCTACGAAATAAGTATCAGACATTTGATTATCATTTTGTCTGATCCTCGAATATCTTAACGGGACTTAATGGTCAATTAAAAATGATTGAACTAAATAATAAAATATACTGTAAATTTGGAACTAAAAGACTGAATCTTTAGATTACTTCGCATTCTAAATGCGCTTTTAATTAAAAGTCGTATTTTATAATTTTCGTACTATTTATTCTCACTTTTTTGGGGTATACATTCCTGCTAATGGAAAGGCAGGCAACAAAAAGCTTTCTTTTTCCTTTTAAAATTCTTTTTATATTATTTTTTCTGTTTCGTTCCACTATATAGCTGTTTAGTTCTCTCATCATACAAAGCATAAAGAGGAGAATGAAGAGAGAAAGAGAAAAATTGTGTTTAATGTGGTATGAAAAAAGGACTTTCGCCATTTTCAACGTTTTTCCATTTCTCTTTTTTTTAAACTTACTTCATCTTCATGTGCCTCAAACTTAGCTACTCATATTTACTTAAATAATTTTTTCTTCCTTTACTTTTACACCGGAAATAAACCGCAAAACTGAGAAAGAGATGAAAATAGAGTGGAGGAACTGAGACGAGAAGGAAATGTAAATTAAATGTTTCCATAATGAGATTGTGGTCGACATTTAAATGCTTTTTGTGTGCAAAATCTTTCCATCTACTTTTCCTTGTTTTTTTTCCTCATCGTCATCATCATCAAAACTGCAAGGTGCTTATGGAGTAAACGAAGAGGAAGAAAATGTTTATTATTTTGTTAATGGTGTTTGACTATGAGCATTATGTAATGATACTTACAAACAATCATAAAGAAGCTTCTTATTCATCATCAACAAAAAGGACAGAAAATATGGTGACTGAAATGGAAAAATTTCTTTATCTTTTTTACTCTGTTCAAATACCTAAATGAAAATTTTTGAGACGGAAAATGAAAACATTTATGAATAAAAAATGCAATTGTAATGAAAAGAGCTGTTTACAGTTTGTTTGGTATAAAAAGGAACCGAAACCTTTTTAATTTGCCAATTAAAATTTTTTGAGTGGGATTTTCATTGGGAGATTACAAAATGAGCATTATGGGTTATGTAAATTTTGCAAATTTAATTTTAGTGACGATTATAATTTGGGCACAGTTACAATGTTTATGATTTACACACAGAAAACTCATTCGACTCAGCACGCATATAGGCATAAATTTATTATTAAGTTCGTAATTCAGATTATCCTCAATTAAAAAATTAACTTTAAATTAATTAAAAAATTATTCAATTTTAATTTAGGCATTTCCATTAAAAATTTTTACTCTCATTCAACAATTGTCTGCAAGCGAAATAATTTAAATCAATTATTTCTTAAAGCATGATTTGAACGGATTACAGAACTTTAAAACCTGACATTTAACGGTTTTTAACATTTCAAAAAAATTCTTGAAGTACAGAATTTGAACTTGAAAATTAAGTGATCTTACTCTTTGGACAAAATGTTAAAAGTTGCTAAGCAGTAACAAAGCTCGAATAATTTTTATTCCTCACGCCAAAAACATATTTCCATTTAGATTTTGCGTCACTCGCTTTATCCTGTTTGTTTTGTATTTCCACACATTCTCAAGTACTTACATAATATATTATATCATGCACTTTAATTCCCTTCTCTCCATTCTGTAACAGTACGAGTAAATTTAGTGTCGGATATGAAAGCGTGAAAGAAATGTGTATTGATGAAAAAAGAAACGGAAATTATTTTATTTTTCGGATTCTCACTTTCCTTTTTATCGCAATGTGATGAATAAGAAAACATAACGATATACATATTGGTAGGTAGGTACTTTAGGAAACAAATTGGAATAAAATTTACTGATAATGTTTGTGTGACATCTATAATCATATTTCATTTCCAGAATTATCTTAGATTTTTTTTCTCATTACATAAAACATGAATCAGATCACATTAACAGGTATGGTATTATCAAGTATGAAATTATGTAAATTTATTCGCAATCTGATGAGATATGTATTTTACATCATATGAGAGCACTTTTCATCATAAAAATGCCTGAAAATGTGAAGAAGATAAAGTAAAATTTTAACACAAAAAGCTTTACGAATAAATTTGAGAAGCTTTAAGGATCAAAGGGTTTCCTTTCCTTCATCTCTGTTAAAAACATCCACGTTTCTCATATTTCAATATTTCGAAAGCAAGTTCTATAAAAATGTAAAGAAATATGTTGGATGGAGAAAGATTGATTGCTATATAAGCTGCCTGAGTGTGAAAAATGTAAGGCATATCACATCATCAGTAAATTTTTCTAAATAAATTCTTCTACGAGATTGATTGTTTCGTTTTTTATTCAAGTGAGTGTTTATTCATGTTTAACTCTTTTAACTGTTTATCAATAAATTTCAATATTTTCTAAGCAATTTAAAATCAGCTAAGTTTGTGTTGACTTCGGTCGGTTTTTTTTATCCTTATATCTCTAATTCACTAGGTTATTAATGTGGTTCAATTTTTCTTTATGTTGCCTATGTTACTATGATATAATTTAACACAAAAATGCGTCACTGACATTGGCACTCAGTAATAAATCATTTCCACATTGGTAACTCACCCAATTTTATTTATCGGCTACAAATTGATTGCTCATTTTGAAGCTTGATGAAGTGAAGTGGTGATTCAACATAAGTGGATGGGGTATGTGGCTTTTAATGTAATTATGGCGATTATATTTCCATTCTCATTCAATGTATTAAATATATTATGTATTAATGCATTCATCGCTTCCTCCTTGATATCCCTTGTTGAATAACGAAAAAGTGACAAAGTTCCTTGATTTCTTGTTATTTTAGGGTGAAAAACGACACGTCACATGGAATTAATGTAGCCTAAAGCTAATCATTTATCGTGGCTGGCGGTTAATATGTAAAGGAAGTTTTGAATTTCTTACCAGCAAAGCTATAAAAAAAACTTTTTTCAACTTTTTGAATGAATTTTTGACCCAGTTTATTTTCCATATCGTGATATTTTATATCAGTCATCAAATAAGGATATTTTAAAGCTTATTTTGGGAATTTTTTTGTATTTTAAAAGTTACTCGTCGATATTATGGTACGTATTTACAATCTTGTGATACATCTTGCTCAATTCCATAAAAATCTAAAAGCCTCCTAGTTCATAATATTAAATGTTAAAAGTACTTGAATAATCTTCTGGGTAATAAATTTTTAAGCATTTATGATCCCTAAAATAGCCGCATCATGAACATGAAAACAAAATAAAAATGATTGAAACAAGTCATGAAAAAATCCCAAAATCGTTAATCAAATAAATTGGTGTATGAAGGAGAAAGCAGTGGCTTAAAACACAAGTTGAGTTTTTATCATGAATTTTGCATTAAGCTCTGCTTTCTCAATTTCTACTCCAAGTATGCTTAATAATCTCATCACGTCTTTACTTGAAATTATGCTTCTTTTTCAACGAATATAAAGCATTCTTATTCAATTATGTTACTCTTATTGGTATCAATTTTATATTTTTATGTGTATATAAGACATTCTATTTGCCTTAATAAATTAGAGTCATTTTTCTCGTTTTGTTGTATATATTTAAAATTATAACTTCTATGTTGTTGCTTAGTATATATTTAAATGAGTGATAAAATAAATTAGGGATGATATTGAAGGACTTATCATAGATTATTAAAATGTCCCCTTATATTTTATATATATTTCCAAATTTTTTTTGAAGTCATCGTGGCAACAAAAGTTGGGAACCAAAAATATCAGCTTTATTTTGTGGTTTTGCATATAGGTATTTCCCTTTTAAAAGATTTTTTTTTTTTCAATTTCCGTTTGTCTGTCAAATAAAAAATGTTAGAATATTAATTTTTAATCTGAACTCTACGGTTATGCTTTATGTTCCTGTATGAATAAATTGTATATGCAAAACATCATCATGGGATTTTGTATGTAATCTAGCAAAAGAGGAAAAATCAACAGCATGTTATTGATAGCAATTTTTCTTCAGCGTAGGCATTTTATGTTGATGTTGCTTTTTTCCTTCCGTTAAAATGCTTCGAAATATAAATTTAGAATTCTCTCGACAATTGTCAATCAATAAAAAGGCACGCTTTAGTCTGACACAATGAACTAAAAATGACGGTTTCAGAAAATTACTTTTTTTGTCAGCTTCACATGTGATGTTATCATGATGATAACGAGTGCAAGTTGTACATTATTTTAATTTATTTCAATTTGAATAATTATGCTGCTTTTGATCTTCCAGTAAAAAGAACTGATTCCTCTTGTGTATTTTCCATTTGCAAATTCCGACAAACCACAAATATTTAAAAATTCATCCGCATTTCCAAAATATTACATGCGGATGTTAAATTTACACCTTCAAAGGCATTAACAAATTAACATTTTTTTTCTTTTGACATTTTGGTTCGAAGGACTGGGAGGGGGGATGGTGAGGTGCAATATTATGCTAAGTTTAAAAACCCAATGTAATAAACAAATGCCATTAATTTATTGCAACTGCAATCGCTTGTGCATACAAAACCATAAGAGTATAATGAAAAGGATAGTGAATGGAAAATGATTCTTCCTAAATAATAAATATTGCATCGGGAATTTTTTTTTACACAGTAAAGATGGAGATTTTTACATTATTTCTTCTTTCCCGCTTTTATTATCACCTTTAGCAAATGAATATATGAGCATGCATAACACATTTCCATTTATAGATGCATGTAAACTTTGCAACAAAAAAAATTCTATTTTTCATTTGCTTCAATGCAGTACAAACACCACAATAATATGCATGAATGGTGTTTCTTGGCTCACATTTTGAGATAAATTTTTAAAAATTAATATAAAGGAGCAAGTAATAGCTTTCATTTTTGGTATTTTCTTTGGCAAATTGTCGTAGACTGTGCCTAATTTTATCACAGTTGTAGTTTTTCCGCAGTTTTTGTGAATGTCAATAATTCTTCAAACTCTATTTAGGTAGTCCTATGAAAAATTAAAATAAAATAAAAGGATATAACAGCGCTTTGCCTATCAACAATGACTACTTCTCAACTAGTTTTTCTTTGAAAGCAAAAATTTGCACGTTATTCAAAAGAGGAAAAAGATCTTTTACTACATGGTCCTGTACATGGCTGTATTATTAGGTTTTTTTTATGAATAAATGATGTAATTGAAGCGATAAACGTGAGGATGAATGAAGTGAAAGGATTTAATTGGATATTGCGGATGTGCATTTAATAAAGCAGCATAATAAGAAGAAGCAATGTTGATAAAACTTTAAATACAGATATTCATTCTATTGGGATGTTTATTTAAACATGAAAGAGCCATTCTTTTCTTTGAATCCTTTGAATTTCTACATATTTTAAAATAAATTGAATTGGGGTTTCACTGCATGGAGATATTTTTATGTCGTGTATAATATTTTTAGCATGATTTGAATGTGGCTCTATTAGAAAATATGAATTTTATTGACTTATTACATATACCAGCTTTTCTCATTGTGAAAGTTGTCACCCATAAAAGAGTCAGTTCAGTTCAATAAAAGTTCACATAATTGACATATCTTGATTGAAATTCATATTGCGAAAATAGAATTTACACGTGTTCAAAATAATTATAAAGGCAAATGAAACATCAGCGAAATGAAAACGAGAGATAAAAATTTTCTATAAAATTAAGAAATCTTTGGAAATTAGCCTTAAAAAATTTCACGTGTAGACATTCAAAAACTTTTATATTTCATATCGTACTCTGGCCATTTCGAATTTATTTTGCAAAGTTTAGCGAGAAGAAACTCTTTAATAATTTTTAGCTCCTTATCTTCAACAATTGACTTGATAAAATGCGTCATTATTCAGACATAAATTTGAACTTTTATTTTATTTTGCTCAGCATATCGCGAAGGATATTTAAATATGCTGAAGATTGTATGATCTTGAGAAATGTGAATAAAATAAACGAAATTTCGGCTTTTGTAATATCTCCTTTTCACATCTCAAGAAGATATTCATCATCAATTTTTCATGAAGTTAAAGATCTCGCTCATTTCATTTTGAAGAAAAAACGAAACAGTTCTTATGTTTTCATTGCAAGTTCAAATGGCAAAATGTTATTATTGTAAATTGCTTTATATACCATGTGAGTCATGCATATAGCGATGCTTCTAGTCATTTCACCTCATATTTATTGAAATTGTTATTTTTCCATATTATTTTTAATGATGATACTACATACTTACATGTACAGAGAGATGTGGGCACATGAAATTGAAAGAGATTAGCATTATGAGATAAAAGAGAGATTTCCTAATATACTTTATATTTGGGTATAAGGAAAAGGAAAAATATTTTTTCATGAGATTCGATTAAGATTATGCTTATTTTTCATGTTTTTCGGTCTCCTTTTAAAAGAATCTACGCAATAAGACTTGCAAAAATTCTATAGCTGATAATGACATGTTCTGATATGCGAAAAAGAAAAAAAAATCTTTAGAAAAGACAAAATGTTCATATTAATGCATATAGAACAAATATACTTTCGCATGTCTAGTTATAGATATTTCATTAAAAGTAAGAGTTTGACCAAAAAATTTAATTTAATTAAGTTGTTTGTTGCAGATCCAATACGCACTGCCAACGGTTAAAATTTAAACGTTGCTCATTATTGCTCAGTACGAACAAAAACAAGCACATGCGGGAGACCCGAATAAAAATAATGTTACATGCTGAATTTCATATTATAGTTATGATTTCATGAGTTAAAGAAATATTCATTATGGAAATTAAATTATAATTAATATAAATCATAGAGAGCTTGAATAAATCATTAAATAATTTTAACAAAATATTGTGTCAAAATTTTTAATCTTCCCCTTTGTTTACAAGTTTATTCTTGCGGTGTTTTTAAAATCGAAATTAATTAATTTCTTTGTGAATTACGCGGAGTTATTGAATGTTTATATTCAGAAATTGTCAGAAACTTCTTGTAAGTACTTGCTATAATGAAAATAAATTAATTAACTAGTCAAGTTTCTTAAGAAACTAAAAATAATATAAAAATGTGCAAATTGAGCACAAAAATATTAATCATTTTTAATAATATTAATCTTTCCACAGAGAATAGCACAGAAAACGAATTTAAAAAACAATTGTAAAACATTTTTATTGGCAAGTTTATTAAAAAGTGATAAAATGAGTGAAAGTTTAATTGCATCAACTTCAACTGCTGAAATCGGTATCGAGAAGAAATTCGTCAATGCTGCAACTCAACACGGTAATGTCAACAATGCTGATGAAGAGAATATTGTTGTTCTCTTGGTAAGTCGTTCTCCAAACCGCGAAACTGAAGATGAAGTTGTTTGGCATGAAGACTTGGAAAAATGCATCATTCAGGCGGACGAAGATGTGAGTACAGAAAAAAAAACTTTATTATCTTTTAATGCGAATGAGACAAAGTATCGAATTACCAATTATCCTTGCTCTCAGTCATTCTTGAAATTATTGATTCCCAGACTACTATATACATTTTTGTGTGTCAATGACTCACGTATCGAATTCCTCGTCAATATTTAATACACATTTTTTATTTATAAATTCGTATGGCTCCTTTAGATTTAACTTGCGTCTGCTTAAAAGGTTTATTGAATAAATAATTATTTATAAGCAACTCGAGAACTTGTATTAGGTAAATGCTTGAATTGACTTAAAAATATATTTTCAAGGAGCTTAAACGTTTTATCTACAGTAAATGCTAGTAAATCAATTCTCATGTTGTGCATTAATGCATTTTAGCAAAAAAAAACTATAGGAAAAATAAACTTTATTTGAAAAATCTGTTTAATCTGGCGCCAAAATGTGTGGGATTTTCCCTGATTTCGTAGTTAAACCAGATGCAACTTTTCTACTACTCTTCCATCATTTTCCACAAGTTTTTCTTCTTCCTATGAACATTCATTGACTAAAATCTTTCGTGTAGGATAGAAAAAAAATCATCATCTGTGCGATTTTTTTCTACTGTTTTAAAAACATCATCTTTAACCGAATATAAATAAACTTGAAATATCAAACAAAATTTCAAGAATTATCTAACGATTATTATAATGAGGTATTTCCATTATAATGATGATGATTTTAATAGTTATTGTTATTACAATGACTACTTATGATAACAAAAAGTATGAAAATTCTACGATCAGAGCTAACAACCTATGAACATTTGTGTGAGAATTTTTTTTTTGTCATTTGATGTAAGATTGCCATGCAGTTTTTTACATAAAATAATTACTAAGTGTCTCTAACAAAAGCGACGAGTCGCCAAAAAAGTTAAATTCATGGAAGTGGTTGGATAAGTCCAAATATTTATCCATCAGATTGGTATTTTTTGTTGCATTCTCTCTTTCTTTCTCATTTTAATTAATTCAAGTTAATTGACTTTTGCCAGACGTCAGTGTGCTTGCAATAAAAAGTGTTTATAACGTACATGTGAATAACATACATTCCACTTGTCTACTCTTTATCTTCAACAGATTTATGAGAAAAATTTTATCCATTTGCTACTGTCTGGTGTAAATAAGTGAACAATAGAATTGAAGGCTTAAAAGTGATCATAGCATTATAATCGCGCGCTTATCAAAATGATCGTATAATGAAAGGAGTATCATGAAATACTATGTATCTCTCACCTGAATAAAATGTAATGAAATAGATACGAAAGGAAAAAAAGCGTGTAAAAAAGAGACTTTCATGTAAGTTGTGCTTGCCTGCAGCTCCTATCATTCAATTTAACTGTAATTTAAATAATAGCAAGTCATTAATTAGTCTTCAATTCTACTTTTAATATGCATGCTTCTCCTTTTATTTCTAAATGAAGTTTTACTATTTTCTGAACTACTGAATTTTTTAAATGACTTGTTGGAATTCTTGTAAAGCGCAAAGTTTTCATAAATGAGCAACTAATTTAATGTTAAATCTGACAGTGAAAAAATTCAAAACCTGATAAATAATCGTAATCATGAATTTACAAGGATTACTTAAAATGGTCGGTTTTTATTTTAATATAGTTATGATTTATTAAAAGCGCTTTATTCACATATCATATAAAAATTTCATCAGTTATGCTTCTTTATGCAATCCACTTTTGTTCACAGAAAGTAAGTTGCGATTACGTCATGTTTATTTCACAGTAGACCGACTGATATTAAAGCTGTTTGTAACCATGCTTGTTATTACAATTAAATTATTATGAACGCAAGGTCGCATGAGACTCATTTTCATTTTTATGCGAGAAATGCGTCAAAGCTATCATTGGCAAAGTTTGTTTGGACTCATTGTCTCACCATCTCTTGTTCATGCTTACAAAAATGAATGAAGATAATGTTGCCGTCTGATGATAATAATAATAATGGTGATTACATGGTCACTCGGTTTAAAATTATTCTTTTACAAATTTGAAACACTTGAATGATGCATATATTATATTATTAGCATAATTTTCAGAAAATCAGTCACTTAATATCAGTCAAATTGTTTAAAGTGAGGATTTTATTTTATGTGAAAAAGTATTTCATCAACAAACTGCGTTTTCAAAATCAATCTCAAAAAATAGTTCAACTTGCTCGGCTTTTCTTACGGGAGGTCTTGTACGAATCTCGAGGTCGTCAAAAAAAAGGAAGATGACAGAAAGAAAATTGAAAATTACAATAAGTCTGTTCAAGCGAAAATGACTTTGGAGAGGTTCCAATATGACGTAATTTTCTCTTACTTCAAGCTACAATTTTGCTTTTACATATGATTGTTGTTGGGCAAAACGTTTCGCTCATTAACATAGTTAATATTTTCATGTTCTGCTTGTTTATTCCCATTCCGTCACATTCAATTTTCAAGTAGATTTGCTATTGCTTTTCCTGGTATGTGGAAGTATTTAGTTTTAAGCGCTATAATATTAGGCGTTGACTTTCGTTGATAAGGAATTAGTTGGATAGAATAATCTTTCCAGTTATAAATTCACATGCTTCATTAAGCTTCTTTCAAGGAATGAGGATTAATAAGTAGCATTTAAGAAGATTGTTATCAAGGCTTTTATATATCAACAGCTTAGCATGCTTTAATAGAAAAAAGAGGTTACGAAGCTGCACTCAAGATATTATCCAGTGTTAAGAATCTTTAATAACAATCATTATTCATAGATGATTCATACATTAATGTAGATATTAAATATTTAAGAAGAAATTCCGTATAATTTAATAGATTTTCTCTACAATTACAAAACAGTTAAAGTTTCAAAATTATTAGAATTAAATCACGTCCAGAGGGAATTTAATATCGTCGTTTTTGTATACATATTTTAAGCCCTTTCTATACATCCTTTTTTTGTCTTTAAATTTATAAATTTGCATGCCGTCTATTTCGACGGTTCATTCGACAAATCGCGTGAATTAATTATTTCTCTTTTCTGACGGTTTTTCTTTTTCCAATATTCATTTCTTCTGCTCGCCTTCTTCTATACAAATGAGAAACACATGCTTCTATCAACATAAATTTTTCAATTTTTTCTCTTTTTTCCACTTCTTACTATTCGTTCCCTCTAGCACACAACCAATGGTTCATAAAAAATTATTATATTATATTTAAAACGACTTTTTATTCTTTCAAAGTGATTAAGTCATTAAATAAATTAAATTATTTTATACTTAATTTCATTAGCTGGAATGAAAAGTCATTAAAAATTAATACAAATATTCATGCTCTACACACGGTGCAAATGAAAACGAGAAATTGATTTTAAATGAGAAAATCTTTAAGAGAAATTATTTAACAAAAATAGTCTTAGAGGATTTTTTGACAGTTAAAATTCGTTCACATGTTCAAATCAGTTTTATTGACAAGGACAAAATTGACTTGAAAGTAATTTCTCTATATCATTATTTTGAAAAAGTTTTATCAAATCTGAATTTTATTTCCTTTATTTTCTCCATATAATTATTATGTTTCAGTAAACAATTCCTTTTCCTTCGGGTTTCGTGTCAAATCACAATTTTGCATGTTAACGAACAATAAAATTCGCATTTTCATTTACTTCATTTGCTGGTTCTGACTTTAATTTTTATTTATTCATCTCCATTAATTCACAATTGCCGTATGACGACGCCGTTGATGATGATGATATGCGTTACTTATTTCTGTGCATCGGGAGACATAAATGTGATGTTTATGAATTTAAAACTATACACATATTACTTAAGTGCAGAACTGCATCTCTCATAAGAAAAGCCAGAGCTCTCGCTTTTAATTAAGCATAAGTAAAAGAGCACATGAAAACGATAATGAATGTATTTTTTATTTGCACTCATGTGCATGTCTCATTTCTACAAAAAACAAAATTATTATAAAAAATATTTCGTACAATATGTGTGTGGTAACTATGCCCTTGAGCCAAAATGGAAAGATTTTCGCCAGACTTTTTTTGTCCGTCCGATTTTGCCAGATTTTTGCAAGATATTGGACGATTTTTTTTCGCACGAAAAACTCCGTCCGATTTTGAAAGATTTTTGGACGATATTGCCAGAAAAAAAATCTTGCATTTTCTGGCAAAAATCTGACGAATTTTATACGTCCGACTTTTGCCAGAATTTGCCAGACATAATTTTTGATAAAACGTCCGAAAGATCTTGCAGTTTTCGGTCCGATTGTGCAAGATAAATCTTGCAAAAATCGGATAAAAAAGTCTTTCGTATATCGGACAGAAATTGAAAGATTCTTGAACGATGTTGCCAAATATTTTTTGAATTTTTTTTTTGAAATTTTCAGAAAATTTTATAAGTTATAAATTTTTGATTTGAACTAGATTATGCCGTACATTTTTTTACTAGATTAACTAGAAGTAGAGATTTCGCTTTCACGTTATTAAATTATCTTGATTTTAAACCTAAATGATTTGATTAGTAGATGACTATATTGCATAAAGGAAATTCGACAATTTTCTCGCAATGCAGCTTCCAATTTCGATTCTTTATCTAGTGATTATGCGAACGCTTTCAATCCCAAGACAAATATGATATTGTAATAAGCTTGTGAAGTATATGAGAAAGGAAAAAAGATGGGAAAAATTTAATTTTTAAAATTTTTTAATTAAAAATCCCTATGCACACTTAATATTTAATGTGTACAATATGGTTTAATTTATAAAGAAACATTTTCAATCTAGATCTAGTTATTTCGACAGACTATTTCGCTTATTTTCATGTAATTATTTTATTTCTTGTTTTTGAGACAAAAACCATGACATTTTCCTAAAATACAAACGATTTTCTCAAGTTGTGAGAAAGAAAAATGAGAAAAGGACTGAACTGAATAAAAATGAAATAACATGACTAGAGTTTTTCAAATAATATTTCTTCAAAAATTCCTGCTGTATAATATCCTATCACGATTTTTTTTTAATTTAAAGAACCAAAATCTAAGAAGATACACCCTAATCCCCCCATAATTCCTCTTCACTTTGGTGTAATTATCGCTCGATAATTTCTTCTTCAAAACCACTCAAGATGCTTGAAAACATAAATTTATTGCCCTCCAAGATCCAGCCACATTTTTCCACATTTACTGCTGTATTTACACAAAGAAATCTGCATCTACTTGCTGCGCCATTAATTAATTGACTCAATAAATTTACTCTGGATCTTCAAAAAGTAAATTTTTTGCTCGTTTAATTCAATTATCATTAAAATTCCATCCCACGAAAACCGCATTCATAAAAGAGAGGAGGAAAAAAAATTATTACAAAAAATACCCGCAGTCAGTCAGTCAGCCAATTTACAATCATTTAAAGACTATTCTTGAGAAATGGCGAAGAAAAATATGGGAGAGAGAAGAAATATTTGTTTCATTAAATTGTTCAATTAAAAGGTACATTTATTTTTCATCTTGTAAAAGGCACATCATCATCATCATGTAAACAAGGAATGCAGCACATTATGCCTTGGCCATCAGGTTCATATACTGTTTATCATATTTTTTTTATAAGAAACGTCTCCTTGTTCTAAACGTAATTTCCTTTACAGTAAAATATATGTTTAAACTTACTTTAAAATCTGATCATCTAACTAGGCTTCATGCAATTGATCAAATTAAGACAAAAAATGATTTCTTTATTTATTGGCTTCTGCTTAGTTGTTAAGATTGGAAAATTGTAATAAATTAACTGAAGTTGTTATAAGACTGTGATGGATTAAATTAACATGTAAAGGTCAAAAGTTATAAGAATATTATTCTTGATTCATCCCTAGATTTAATTTTTGTTAATAAATTATTTATTTTTGACATTTTGTAAAGAAAAGTTATTGATTGCATCGTGCAGTTGTAAAACATTTTTATTCGGAAAAGCAATTTTTCTGTTTCAAATATTAATTCACCATAAAATCAACATAGGGGAATGATAAATAGACAGTAAGGAGCAACTGGGATTTTTTTACAGCTTATAAATGAACGTCATCATCCGTGACGAGTTTCGAAATGTTTTATTTTTTGTCGATATGAATTCAACATGCAAAAACATCTATTTTTAACAAAAAGTTACTATTACGATTTAATTTCCCGTCGATTTTCATGTCTTAAATTTATTTTTTACTTCTTTTCTTATTTCAATTATTAACGTTTGTAATATAAATGAGAATAGAGTATAACTTTACTATTGGAAATGACGGAATGTTGGAACAAATAGAAAAATGAGGAGAAAAATTAAAAATAGCATAAGAAGACAGTTTTTTTAAATTGTTTGTTTTACAAATGGCCTTTTGCTTTCTCGCGAGCACGGTTTTCTTTTCTTAAAATGTATTATTATCGTCATCATTGATGCTGCTCATTGTATAGATTTGGACTAAGAATTTTTAAGAAAATATATGAAGATGACCATTTTGAATTTGAAATTGAACTTGTAATTGAACGGTTCGAAAAATATATAGAAAGTAAAGTTAATGAACAATTTACTTAAATAACTAATTTCTAAAAGTTTTTATCTGCCTTAATTAATGATGGACAATCAAAATGTTTCTATGTTTATTTATTTTTTTTTTTCTTAGGTACTTTTATAAATCATAAGTTTTTTATTTGGACATAAAGTTCTATTTTTATATGCATACATCTGTTAAGACAAAAAGAAGCCACTCATTAGTTCTTTCTTCGTCATTAAGTACATTTCTATTTCCATTTAACCATAAATCAAGGTTTTTAATGTTAGTGTCATATAGATCAAAGTATGAATGTGTAAACGAAAATTTGAACCCGCTTCTTAATTTAGGAAGCTTTTCATGAAAACAAAATTTTGTTTTGTTTTTTCTTGTCTTTCTTTTGAAGGAGTGAAAGAAAATGATCAAATTTAAGGCATGTAAACATGAGAAATGTTCACGTGTGCAAAATAGCGAGTTGAAAGTAAATGCGAGAATATAATTAACTATGAAAAATATCGTGTTGCAATAAAAATATAAATTAAGCTGAAATGTAACGCAGATAAGGTCGTAAATGACATTAATTCTAATTGGTGAGAAAATTCTATTCAAGGAATCATAAAAGAGAATCTTAAAAAATCATAAATAAAAGAATGGAAAAGAATATGATTTTTCGATGTTGATATAGTGAATTGACAGAATTTATGCTAACATAATCATTCGCAGACTTTTGCATTATTATTATTATTTTTCTCTTAATTCGTTTTACTTTGACCTCCTCCTTTCATATTTTTCTTCTTTGTGTATAGTGCATTACATTATATTCCCATCATTCATATTTCATCTCATCTCCTTCACATAATGCAAGCAAACGAAATAAAGATGAGAAGAAGTCTGAATCTATCTTGATGAGGCATGAAAGCGCGAAATAACTAAAACATCAAATAATTGTGAAAAAGATGAGGGAATAAAATTAAATATCTGTGTGCGCGTCTAATGAATTCTTTATTTAGAATCGCAACAGTGATGACGATGTTGTTAAAAAAATCTTCTTGTTTATTCTTTTGTGGATTAAGTTGATGTTGATGTCATTGCTTTAAATTCGTTTTATTTAACTTCTACAAAAAAATTACATTAAGATAATTTAGGTTCCGGAATTACATAAGATAACATTGCTAATTCAGAACATGTCTTTTTAAAAAAATGGCAATTTAGTGGAATAAACAATAATTTTAAATTAAATTAAACATTAGACAAAATTCATGACATTAATTTTAAATTAAGAAGAAAACCTTCTTATTGTGTAATGCTCTATGTAGAAATATAAACTCAATAGATATCCATGACTTTAGTTAGAAGATAAAGTTTGTAAATGCTTGAATTTCACTAGTATATCTAATTTTGAAAGATGAACGCTAACACTACATATTTCATTTATCATGGTAAATAGAACAAGAATCTTCATGTGAATCTCTGGTTAACAAACACGTTTGCTAGATATGCAAGAATCCCTCATCACTGACAAAAAAAATTCTCCTAACTGACAGCAAAAAAAAAGCACTTACACGTCTGAAAAAAGAGAAAAAAAATCTTATCACATCAAAATAAACATAATGAAAATTTCATTATTATTAGTTTCACTCCTCCCTTCACTCTTCTTCTTACTTTTAATTTTGCTGCTACTTACATTCATATTACATTTGTGTTGTATGTACCATTATCATTGTTCGTGAGGATTCTCACAAGACGCATTTAGAAATAAGGAAGAAAAATCTCTATCGACATTGTACACGTTTTGCTTTTAAAGATTAACATAATTAAGCTTTAAAAATTAATGCTATCATTTGGCTGATCCCTCTAGACATTTTTTTCTTTCATTCATTTTTGTCTATATAATGGTTTGAAGAAATGTCATTTAGCAACTAGAATTTTGAAGATTTACAAACTTAATTCCTTAATCGACATTCTTAAAAAACATTATCAAACAAAAACTCAGTAATAATTTAAGGTTAGAGTAAAAATATAATTTTTGCACGAATAAATTCTCAAAAAATACTCTTTATTTGGTCGGTAGCTAATGGAATCTAATTTGAAATGACATGAGTCATATGGAAAACAATGTGAAACTTACATCGATGCATAGGGTTTTTTACTTATTACTATAATAATATGATTAGCAAATGCCAGTGACACTTATTATTATTATTATCATCCAATTAATGCTCAATGATTCTTGTTAATAAAATTCTCATTTTCTTCCTATTTTTGTTCTTTATTCATTTTGTATAAAAACTTTATAGCTTCAGAATGTGGGAAATTTTTTTTTATTATTTTGTAATTTTGACTTAAGACGACAAACATTTATTACTTATGAAGACGGAAGAAGGTATTTATAAATTTATTCATTCTTAGCGCAAAAAAGTAGCTTAACAATACACTTTGTTCAATCTGTATTATTTTTCTGGATCGTGAAGGGATTTAGATTCTATTGGATTCTCTTTTTAAGTTAACGAAATAAATTAAATCGAAATGAAATTCGAATTTATTTGCATATATTTATTTATCAATTACTAATCGTTGGACAAAAATGCGCTGAAGTGACTCGATAAGAACGAATACTTTTGTAATTTTTTTTTATTGTGAACACAAAATTTTTATTCTTTGACTAGGAATATTTTTATGATTTAATGACAAACACATGAACGCGCGACATTAATTTCATAGATATCTAGGGATGTGAAAAAATCTGTTTAATAAATCAAACTATAAATTGGTTTAACATAAAAAAATAATGTGATAGAAACAAAAGTTTTAAACAAAGTTTCCACTTTTGAAAGAATTTGTTCTAGTTAAAAATTAAATTTGAATCTCAAACAATCAGTTTTTATTCCAATTTATAAAATATCTGCATCGAAGCACGAAAAACATTTAAATTAAAAACCTTCCCATCTTTCTTGTTGGTGTAAAATTAAAGTTAAAAAAAAATAAGTTTTTTGTTAAAATGGATAATCCTTGGGTTAAAATCAATAATGTCAACTCACAAAATTTTCTAGACGTATTAATTTCGTCACAACATTTATCATCAATCTCTTAAGGCATCAAACTTCAGCTTTAACATTGCATAAATGGATTCATTCTGTCAAAACGTGCTTAACAATGTCAAATTTGCTGTGTGATTTCAATATTTTACAAATTGTATCAAGATAACATAGATGTAATCAGAAATTATATCACCATTTATGCTCTCATAAACTTTTTCAGAGACACTAATTAGAAAAATAAGAGGTTGTTCGGAAAAATAACAGCTGGGTGATGTTTCTCTTCATAACATGTCTAACTTTTTTTTTTTAATTTTTCGCAAGATTAGATTCTTTTAACTTTGATAAAAATAACTCGGAAAAGGTAAAAGAAGGAAAATTTATGCTGTCTATTAATAATTAGATATGGTTATGAATTTTTTCCGGCCCTTCATTAAGAGGAAAAGAAAATTTTCTGCTTATGACGTTAAGCGATGAAAAAGAATCAATATCTTTTCTAGATAAAACAGGCAAAATACATATAAAAAATGCTTTGGAATCGAATCAGTGAGCAGAAAATTCTTTAGTAAACATGAATATTGAAATTTAATAATATATTTTAATATACAATATGATTAAATTATTATTATGAAATTTATTGTGTTTTACTATTATATATGAACATTATTCTACTTTAAATGATCTGTAACGTTCATTATATTATATTTTTTAAAAAATATTTTTCTCATAATCACAATTAATTGGCCTTGTACTAAATTAACCATCTACCAAGTTTGTCGATTTATCTATTTATTTCATCTTCTGATTATTCCTAATTTTCGCACTTACTCTCTTGGAAACCACAACATAAGTGTGGTGATAATTTTTTGATAAAACACATTCTATCATATCCACTTAAATAATTCTCTCAACTTTAAACAGCTCTCATCATCCTCATGTCTTTAATGGTTGTAATGTTCTCTAAGCACAAAAACGATTCAGAATCATGCAGGCGTAATAAAGCGAGTGAACAAACAACACTTCACTCTTGATATCCACTTTTTCTTTCCTTTTCATTCCCTTTTTATTTTTATTTTTCTCTTCAAATTCTTTGATGTTTTTCCGCCACTTCAATTTCAATGTTTTGTGTGTATGTGAGAGTAAGCGTATTTCATTTTTCTTTCGTATGTATGTCATCTTACAAAAATATTGTCTGATGTGTGATCTAAAGTAGGGAAATCCTGTGCGAGAAATCTTTTATTTCTTTAGAGTCGAATTTGGAAATTGTATTCTTGGAAAATAGACTAAACTCTTAGGAGGATTTTTTTTTTGTTTATTCTCGACATTTGAACTTTGGAAATTTATTTTTAGGCTATTGCGATATTCTTCAAATGTACTTGAATCATCATTTAAAACTAACTTTACAATGCTCCATAATTATTTTATAATATGTTACAATAGCAAATGAGATATCGACCTTGCTGTGTAAATATAAACAGCAGCAGCTCCGACAAAACAACCAACATTAAAGAAGCTTAATAATAATGAGAAACTGTGTACGCAACTATTTCTCACATTGTCATACGAAAAAAAAATGTGTTAATTAAGGTGTTTTTGTGGTGTCGGTCTTTTGATATCTTTCAAGGTTAAGCTGAACGTTTTCTGAAATAAAATATCTTAAGAAAATTAACATCAACACCATTACTAGCATGAGTTGCGGGAGATTGCGTGTTGTGTCATCTAGCAAATTCTTTAATTATCGCATGAATTTGTTTCTGCTGTAACAGCTACTGCTGTTGCTGGTAAAAGGAAGTAAGGAAAAGTAAAATTTCTTGCATAACTATAATCTGGCGCTTTTTTGAAACGCAATAAGTTGTTGAACGTTTTATTTTCATTGACTGTATTGCAAAATTTTGCTAATTCAATTATTCATTGTATTTCTGGTTAGGTTGTGGATGTTAAAATGTTTATGAAATTTCATGGGTGTACGAAAAGTATTTATATAGTTTTATCTAAATATAAATGCGCTTCATTTGTTTAAAATTGCAGGCTTAAAATTTTTAACACATTCACCATGTACACAAGGTTAATTAAGGTAGATTACGCTAATTTTCTGCCAGTTCTTTTTACTTGCGTTATTTTTATTCTCTTAAAAAATCTTTAAAATGGGTTTGAATAATTCTTTTTTTATTTTATTTCTGTATTCTTCCATTTTTATCTTCCTCTCACAAGCTAATTAAATTCTTCATTACTTACAATTCTTTTAATTATAACAATATATATACATTTTAATTAATATTGTAAGCTGTCATCGCTCTCATTCCCATTTTTTTTTTATGGTACAAAACATTCTTTTGCTTCCAATCTTTTGATTTAATTATTGAAAGTCATAAGTCATTTCTCATTTGTGAATTCATAAATCAAACTTCTCGTTAAGGCGACTGTTAAAATTGTTGGCAGATTGCGTCGTTGACATGCTATTTATAAAACTCAATTAATTGATTTGAATAATTAAATCGAGATTAAAAAGAAAATAAAGCTACATGTGCGTTAATTTCACTTCTATTAACAAACAAATTTTTAAATTAGGCTTCCTTTTTTGATAAATTAACGTGATATCAAATAAAAAAATGTTTCAGCAAATGCTATAAATAGAATTAGACCTTTCAAAACATTATTACTTTTTAGTTCATTTTATTAATTTTTAGTTTGATATATTACAAAATGAGCTGAGGCACATCAAATTTATGACTGATACATCGAACCGAAGTGTTAAAGGATTTTAATAGTATTTTGTAAAATATGAAATACGATGTCATCAATGGAAAAGGCGCTTTCGTTTTTTGCATTAATAAGGTCTTTTTATAATAGTTTAAATTCATATCGATTAATGAGGGAAAGATTAAGTAGAATGAAGTAGAAAGATCATGAAGAATTGAATAAAAAAAAAAAGAATTTTATTCAACATCAAAATTAATTTAAGTAATTAAATCATAGAATAGGCATGTATATTGTAAGACGCGTAGAAGATTGCATTATAAAACCATATTTGGATGAAATTAATTAACAGAATTAAAAGTTACTTGAGTGATGATGACAATGATAATGAAAATGTTGTCGCATCATTGCATAAATGGATGATGGTTGTAGAGTTGGCAGAACTCCAAAGCGGAGGCTCCAATATGTTATATATATAATAAAACAATACCCTATCAAACATGGTCGAAAGATTTTAATTTAACGGTTATGGATACCCGCATGGGATTTTAGACGTAAATGTATTTATTTTAATATTAAAATAAAATAAATCTCAAAAAGTTTCACAATCTGCACAAAAAAAGTAAAATTTGGTGATTATGAAAAGGGGTCTGGGTTAAAAAGCGAATATTACAATTAATTTTTTTATCCACATTTTCTTCTTCATTATCTGTTTAAAATGATGGAACTCAGAATGAGAGCACACGACAAATGTTAAATATATATTAATTTAAATACAAACTTGATGGAAAAACAAATTAGAATAACAAAATTAATAATCTATAGTACGCAATAGTAAAAAAACAAATTAAAACAAACAAATGAATGATCTTGTAAAGATAAAAATTAAATAACTTTATTTTTTTTTTATTATTTTTAAGCATCATAAAGTCATGTCTGGATTTCGTCAACAAATTTTATTTTATATTTGCTTTTTTCTTCTGTCTGCCTAAGCATGTTGACTAATAATATTATTGAGTGTCCATAATGAAATTGAACAATTTTATTTAAATGTTCTAGACAATATTTGTTGCTGCTCATTACAAGTCTTCTAGCACGATCTTTAAAAATGACTATTTTTCACATATACTGCTTTATGTCTATTCTTAGACGAAACACGAGAATGTTTAAGTAATTAGAACGAATGTAAATGAGAAGATTATTTTCCCATGTACAAAATGAAGATTTCTTTTTTTATCGACGTCAGGTTCCGGAAATTGTAATTGAAAAGACAAACAAACCCAAAAAATTGAATTAATACAAAAACAATACACTTTAATATAATCTTTTGCAGGACTTTGACTGTCCGAATTTTGAAAGTCCAAAAAAGCGCCTTCCTTGGAGTCCATAAAAATCATGCACATTTTTTATGTTTTAAGACATTGCTTAGACATTTTCACTCTTATGAATGAACTGTTTTTTTCTTTTTACTTATAAAATTTCCACCTTTTTTAATACCGTTGTTCATAAGGAAAAAAAAAAAACGAAGTATGAGTAGAGGAGAAAAAACGCGAATTTTTGTAAAAATAGATGGAGAGAAAAGAAAATTCTTCGGCACACGAGTGTGTGTGACAATTCAGAAATGAGAAGAGGTAGCGTTAGAAAAATCAACTGCGGTAGTTACTGGGAGAAGTCAAATGGGGAGAGAAAAATGAACTTGTTCATTTTTGATGATCTAAAAGCGATGAAATATGCGTGTATAGAAGTATACATTAAGTTATGTAAACAATTTTCACTATACAAATCATTTCTCACGCTTAGTGTGGCTTGAAATATATTTCTCCTTCTCATTTTCACTTTCAGTCAATGAGGAAAGAAAATTTACTCAAAATTAGTAGATTTTTAAGAAGTTCAAAAGTCTCATCATATTACGCACACATTGCGGTGTGATATTTTTTCCTTTTCTTCTGCTATACACATACGAAAAATTTATAGATCTAGGTCTGGTTCATATTTATTTAACATATACATGATATTAATTAATTTATAGCGTTATAAAGTTATGACATGTCATGTCAGTCAATATAAAAGTAAGTAATTAGCAAAAAATTACGGATTTTTTTTGACTTTTTGGAATTTCACATAAATCAATAACAAACTCATCATGCAACTTTGTAAACAAAAGAAGCATCATGTGAGTTAGTCAAATGTTTCTAAGATGTATGAGAAACTTGAAAAATTTCTTTTCTTCTCACATTCAGCACAGAGAAAATTAAGAAGATGACAGGATTAACGACTTTAACGAATGTGTGGAAGATAAATTTCGCGAGATTGTCGTGATTGCGGTTGGTGATTTTCATGTTGTCGAATGAAACAAGGAAATTATTTGTATTTTATTTATTCATAAAATTTTGTTCTATATTACTCTGTTCAATAATTTTATAGTTTTGTTAAGAGAAAATGAGTTCGCAAATTTTATATTGTTAGAAACATCATTAACAACGAAGGTTATGTAATGTTTATATATTCAGCCACCTGATGAGCTTGATGTTTACATGAATTTATCAAATCTTTTAAAGAAAAAACAAAAGACCAATTTTTTGTTTTCTAATTAACTCTTCAGCAATGATGAACGACTAAATGTAACATTCATTCTCAAAACTCGAATCATTTTTTTTTTTCTTTAAAAGTTAATGATTGTACTGAAAACACTTTTTTTGTGATTGACGAAAAATTTTGTGCTCTTGAAAATTTATTCATCATACGTGCATGCGAAACAAAAATAGAGACGATGATGATGAAATGTTTCATTTTTGAGCTTAATGATGTTTTCATTTCATTAATTGAGTTTACTTTGAATTAAAAACTCATTTTTCATTCACAAAAAAGAAAGAAAGGAAACAAACGAAGAAAGATCGTGAAAATTTTATTCACAAAACCTTTACTTGTAAAGAATGCATGCAGAAAGAATCTGTGTGAGTTTGTGATAAATATTTATGAAACGGTGTGACTGAGATAACAAACAAAATAGCTTTCCTCCGTCATGGGTTAACATTAAGTATGAATTTCATTAAAACTTCTTTTTGTTTGTATCGAGCATATTCTGAAAGAACAATGAAAACATTTTAAGTGCATGTAGTTTTACTACATATGGTCAAAGTGACAGAGTAATACAAAAAATTTCTAAGCAAAATGCACACAGAAAACTTTCTGAAAAGTTGATAAAAGTAAAGAAAAAGGAGATACTATTATTGAAAAGTAGATTATAATAATGTTGACACTTAATTATGATAGCGCGTCTTTCTCAAATTTTCTCATTTTAGATAAAAAAAATTTGCTGTAAAATATAATTAAGCGATTGTTTTTATTACAATATGGAATGATAAACATTTATGTCACAAAATTGATTCATTTCAATTTAAAGAAAAGCAAAAAAATTTCCTTTATTATTTGAAAATTATTCACATAAACTGTAATTTCTCTAAACTTTTGAAATTATTATATTTTCTCATCTTTATTTATCATAATAAGTACTGAGATTTTTTTTTGCTTGTACATTTCTTATCTACGTTTTTACTACTGTTATCATCTTTCCATATCCTTTTTATACATTTTATAAAATCTATAATTTTTATCTCTTTTTCTTTCATAACTTTTATAATGAAATATAAAGCAAATTGAGGGGAATGGTAGTTGTTAGTAGAGCACATGGATCATGAGATGGTGATAAAACATGTTTCATCGTCCACAAGAAACATTGCTTCTAGCAAAAATCAATATCCTTATTAAAAATGATGTTTCTTTCAATCTGCAATTTCCTGCCGCCATTCGCCTTTCAAACTCGGCCATTGAGCTTTTTATTTTACAATAATTAATAAAGTTTTTAATTATATTTCTCTCATCTCCGGTATTATATTGATTTGGTTTATCGGTTGTTAAGGTTAAAATTTATGATTTAAGTGCATTTATTGCCATTTTTGATATTGCAATTCCTTTAAAATTAGTTTTTATGACAAGGAACGATGAGACGTGGACAACTTCAAGCCTACTACTTTTGGCTTTAATTCATTCAAATTCTTTGAATGCTTTCAAAAATCACTTACATTTTATTTGCAAATATTTTCATAACTCATTTACTATTCTCGATTTCTTAATTGGTAAAGAAAAAATCAATATAAGAATTGTTCTATTAAATATAATGAAAAACAATGACTGCGTGAAAAGAGAAAAAATAATGAAAATCCATAACTGCTTATGGAAAAACAAATTAATTAAGTTTTATTGAACTTAAAAACAATCATCTTGTTTTATTGATTTTGATCATTGACTTTAAATTAAATAAAGAAAAACTTTTACAATAAATTTATTTGGTTTTTACCATTTTAGAGAATACAATATTAGTATTACTGAAAAAATCTGTTCACGTTAGTCACGTTAGGAATATCTTTCCTTTAAATTTAAAAATAACGCCAGCTATAAACCAAATATGTTTTTTCAAAACCAAGACCTGCAGAAATGCATGAAGGAAAACGAAAAACTGCTCTTTATATCACAATTAAATGCTGTCGGAATTCAGTGGTGTTTGGGTTAGAAATAAAATGTGAACATTTTTGTTCTTTTTAAAAATAGACGAAGAAAAGATTAACTGAGAGAAAATCGGATATCCTTTCGTATCTTGTTTTGTTGAGAACAATTCTCAAGAATTTGTTTTGTAGTACTTGTAAGATGTGTTTTTGCCATCCGTTCAAATGCTGGACAGCCGTATGTGAAGATGGGTCTCACGGCTAGCTTATAGATGAGAAGTTTGCGAACGTAGAAAATCGGAATAAATAAGCTAAAAAACAAAAGAAAGGAATTTTTCGGTCACGGATCATTAAGTGTTTCAATGTCTTTAATATAATTTATCCTTTGGGACGCCTCTACATTTGTAAGTTCTGTGCAACTATAAAACGAAAATAGTCACTGAGAACGCTGGCTTTTTCCTTATTAGTGATGAAAGTTCTATCTGCATCAATCAACGGTGGCATCGAATTGATCTTCGTCGAAGACTTCTTTTCGTCCTGATTAAGTCTTTGATTTCTGGTGTGAGCTTTGTCGATTCAAAGTTGATCTTTCTCTTCTTCACAGTTTTGTTTCTTGAAATCTTTGATAGTTGCATGGGTTTTCCAGAGTGCTTTTCGATGCGACGAGTTATATAAGATTTAAATTTTTTCCAGTCGAGTCATATCTGTATTCGAACTTTGGATGTCCTGATTTGGCGCTGGATGCTTTCAAAATCGTTTATTTGCTTGATAATAAGAGAAATGAATTGGTCACATTTTAACACGAATTAAGCTTATTGATTCGTTGATGAAGACTTTTATTCCGATGCATTCTATTAGCTTTGTGTTGTAACTTGGTTGAAGCTGATGTTTTAGATTTCTTTTGACAATGATCGCAACACCACCTTTTGGTCTATCAATGCGATCAAATCGATGTTACGTGTCAGGATGCGAGTCTAAGTTTGGTTTTAGGAATGTTTCCGATATGCACGCAACATCAACGTTTTGCATGCTGAGGTTCGAGGAATGCTAACATCTTATCTGCAAGGCTGTTAGCATTCCAGTAAATTACGTTGATTCTTTGGTGACTACAATTCATGTAGAAACTTGTTGGCCGAAAATACTCTGGTTTTTTGGTGATGATTTCGATGAATCTTTAAGAACATGCAATTTGATAAATCTGTCTCTGTGCTCATTTCATCTTGTGCCTTGGGCTGGTGAAATTTGTTCCTTTGTATTACCACTGGATGAAGGTTCAGAACCTTGTTTGTTTCCAAGATAAAAGTCTAGGTCCATAATTTCTACAACCTGCGTTGAGTTCTGTTGATGATTGTTATTGGTCTTTGGCTTTGACCTGTTGTTATTTCCATTTTCCCCTTCTCCTGTTTCTTCGTGTTTTGTTTTGATTTCCTGATTTGAGGGTTTCTGCTGTGGATGATTATTTTGTGATTTTATGGTGACTGGTGTGGAGGTTTCAGAAAGATGTTGTTGGTAGTTCTGGGATACTCCTAGCTGGTCTTTGTGATGTAAATTGATCAGATCCGCCTGATCGTTCACCTGCTTTTGATGTTGGTGGAGCATTCCTTTGTCCAGCAGGATTTCGTGGAATCCTTTGTTGTTCACCTGATGGTCTGTTTTGATTTCGGTTGTTGTCGTTCGTTGATTTAGCTTTCCACTTCTCGATTATTTGTTTCCTGATGTTGCATTCTTGTGAGAAAGAAGTGAAAGTTTTTCGATTGGGACCTTGTTGGTTTCAATCGAAATGTAAGGACAGGTTTTTGAATCATGCTGTTCAGAGCATCTGAAACAGATTAGTGGTTTGTTACAACCACGTTGTCCATGACCAAACTGCAAACATTTCGAACAGAAAGAAGGTCCGTTAAAGGTTTTCCAAAATGTTACCTTCCTGTACTTTATTAAAATACAGAAGGTATTTGTTTCATTGTCATTTTGACAATTTTAACTGGTGATAAACTTTTTCCAAGTCTACGATCTCCATCATTGGAAGTCCGTTTTCATCTGTGGTTCCTGGTTTGCATAGGTGTGAAAGTGGTGTTGTTTTTCTCTGAGGAGTATGAATTTCGTAAACTCTCCGTTGATACAACTTTTGTTTTGAATCCTTTTTGACGTTGATCATAAAACTCCTGGGTTGGTTGTTGATCTGGTTCATCAACCTTCTGATCTCCTGTCCTCCACCACTAGTTAAATCGGTGGTGGTTTTGGTTTCTGCTGTGATGTTACGTTGATGTCTTTCGATGATGATGATATTTCACTTTGTTTTGGTTGTTCTGGTGCTTTGCTGTTATCTCCGCTGAAGTTGAACAATCTGTTATCGTACAGATTCGTCCTGGCATTTGAGAAGTCAAATTGTTTTTTGTTGTCATCTTTCTTTTTGCTAGCACTAGATATCTTTGGCTGGCGCACTGAAGATTTCAAGTTGGCTGCGAAATGGTTGGACGAATTGATCCATTGTTGTCTGTTTTGTTTTGAGATTTTCCATCTCAATGTCATGTTGCTTTTCGTTGTTTATAATGAGAGTTTCACGGGTGCTGAATCTTGTTGTTGAGATTCAGGTTGTTCGAAAGTTTTTGGTTACTTTCCTCGTTGTTGAGATTTGTTGTTGTTTCTACCATTTTGCCGAACAAGTCAAAACACGTCTTTGGACTGAGATTCGAAACTTTAATCTCTGTTGTTGTTATCTGGAGCTTTTGAGAATTTTGAATTAATTGCGGAGCGAATTAAAAACACGTCTGTTCCCTTTGACGGACCGATGTGAACTGGGGTTAGAAATAAAATGTGAACATTTTTGTTCTTTTTAAAAATAGACGAAAAGAAAAGATTAACTGAGAGAAAATCGGCAATAAATAAGCTAAAAAACAAAAGAAAGGAATTTTTCGGTCACGGATCATTAAGTGTTTCAATGTCTTTAATATAATTTATCCTTTGGGACGCTAAAGAATTGAAAATCGTAAATTTTGAAGAATGAGTCGACTTTTATTCGAACGAGGGCTGGATGCTTTCAAAATCGTTTATTTGCTTGATAATAAGAGAAATGAATTGGTCACATTTTAACAAGAATTAATTTGACCACGTGTCAACGTGGTTAGGTTTTCGAAACTTGTTCCAAAATGTGACTGTCTTTAAGCCACATCTTTTGAACGATAAACATCATTAAGAAATTTTAAAATTAGAAATTTATAAGACAATTCTGACTTATAGTCTCCCAAAAAAGATTTACTTCTTCAGTTTAGGAAAAAGGAAATTCAAAAGGGTTTATAAACTGATGCTCATTTTTTATGACGTAACTTAAAAACTTTTGCTGAAAAGAGTTTTATAAGATAAACTACGTAAGTGACCTATTTATGGTGTAATTTCTACTGCCTTCCCGTGATCGTATGATTTGAAACAATAACATTATAACTCACGGAAATCTTACAGATTCTTTTATGTAAATTAAAAGTTTTCACCTCCTGAAAAATTTCCTTGCTTCATTTTCTTTTCTTTATTTACTTTAACAAAATCTTTTTTTCTTTGATTTTCTTTTGTTTTATCGTGATGAACATTTGTTGTGTTATTTTTATAGTTTACATTATTTCTTTCGATTTAATGATGTTTATTTGACGTTAACGTACGAAGAAATCTTTCATCAAGTTAGATGAAGATATGAGGAAAATTAAGAAAATAATAGGGAAAGATTTATTGCAAACGAATAAAAATCTTAATGCTAACTTAGTTTTTCTTAATTGTTTAACTTAATGTTTCTACTATTTTTTCTTCAAAGACATTAAAATGTCAACCTCCTGAATCTCATTTTTATGATCTCTATTTAAACGAATGTTCATGATGTGCATTTTAAGACTATTAATTGTTTTATTTTCTAAAATATAAAGTTGACAAAAAATTCATAAATTCAATGTAATTTCATTATCTTTTCAACAAAAATTTTCATCATTTTTACAGTTTAGCATACGAAATTCATTCACTACACGTTTTTGTCATAAAGTTATAATTTTCTAAATAGCTCTTTAAAAAGCAGTATAATCATTATAGGATGATTTCATAAAAATACATGTCAAAATGCACCTTTTTCTGAAGAAAATCTCTAAGTTGATCATTTTAGAAAATTTCTCCTCTCATGATAGACGACAATGAAAGTTCCTCAACAAATGCGTTGTAAATCATGTGAACTGGATTTTTTTTTTATTTTAAAGTATAGCTGTTGTTCCATCTTCACTCCCTTTTCAATCTTTATAATTTATGTTTTGAACAAAATTGAAAAAAGATGCAAAAGAAAAATTATGCGAAGGCTAAGTGGGGTTAAAGACGAGGGTGGAACGAAAAAAGTTTTCTGGACTTTAAAATAAATATATCAGAAGAAAGTTTTCATAGGAAAAAGTCGATACAATTTTGTAATATTTATGACCATTGATGTCAATGGGAATTCTTTGCCTGACAAGATGTTTAAAAAATCCAAGAGAGTTTAATTTAGTTTTTCGTCTTTTATAAATAAGCTTAATGACACTTTTTTAAATATTACTTTATTAATAGTTAAAATAATATTTTAAATTATTTGACATGATAAACTTCTTTATTCATAAATATATATTCAAATCAGACGATACCAATCAATAGTATAATTATTAAAGGAAGATTTCATAAAAATAATAGTATATCAAAATCTTCCGTACTGTGAAAAAGTAAAAGTATTAAAAATCTACCAAAACTGTTAAAAGCTAAAGTAAATAGTAATTATTAAATTAATGCTGTCAATTTGCGACGGTTGGAGTGATGCCAAATTGTAATAAAAATTTTGCTATGAAACCAAGAAAATTTTCTTTTTTGTTATTTTATTTTACGCTTATGGATTTCAGAAGCAAACAATAAAGGTCTCATTACATTAGTTTCATATTACTAGTATTTGTTATTAGGGTTTTAAATTTTGGAATTAAATTTTATGGTATCCCGGAACTCATTACATTTCAAACCCGGGATTGAAATCACTATATGTTACTATCAAATTTTTTAAATACTTGATTTATTAAGATAAAAATAATCATGCAAATGTATAAGTTCTCAAATAACAATTCACTCTTGTCTTAAGGTTTGAATAAAAAAAAAATAAAAAGCCGAAAACTGAAAATAGAAAATGAAAATAAGAATATTGTTTCAGGCAATAAAAAATTTCTTACTCATTTTGAAGCTCATTTTCATCGGCATGCGACATTTTAAGATGCTGAAATATACAAATTTGATGAAAGTTCATGTCAATATATTATTAAATAAATAAAAGTCTAATTTGAAACCTGATTGATATTTTGTATACGCCATTTGTTTTCACTTTTTTCCCTCAAATAGCTGTTGCTAACAGATTTAGATGCCTAGACCATAACTTCTTTCTTTTTCTTTGTCGTAAATTCGAAAAGGCAATGAAAAATGATGAAGATTTTCTGTGGGAAATGAGAGACGAAAATGAAATTTGAGGTTCATTTATTGATTTGCGTTAACAACAGTAAAAATCGACATGATTCTACTCATCAGTTACTTTTATTTTTTTCGGCTTAAATTCTGACATGTATAAAATTTTTTGTTACTTTTTCTCTGAATGATGCCTGATCATCAAACAATATGAAACTGAAATTTCAATTGTTAAAGTCCTATATTAAAAAAATTTGTAATCTGTCTGTCCGTCTGCCTCAGAAATACTTATTCTTAAGGACCACATATTTACTAGTTCTATATCGAATTCAATGCGCCAATGGCAATGATTTAATTATTTTGGTTTTTTTTTGTAAAACAACCCAAAATATTTTTATATAAAGCATTCTCGGAAATTTTTCTCCTCACTCGGTGAAGAAAACAATAAAAGAAAATTTTTATACTCGGCAATAAATCTATAGGAAAACAGAAAGCTACAACAAAAGATTCAGACATAAAAAAATCTTTAAATCTTCAAACATCAAATGTAAGAAAATGAGATGAAAATTTGATGATTTGTAGATTCATGAGTAATGTCTTGTGATTTTTAACGCATTATCTTTACAGAAAAAGACTATTGTTCGTATGTTGTCCGGAGTCTGTAACGTGGTTCACTTAATATTTGCGGATCAGACCAGATGCATGAATGACGTTCGTTTTTTTACATGTACAACCCTAGAAACCTACACTGGCCCTCGGAAAGCCGTTATTATTATTACATATACTTATTTGATTCTGTATTCTGAAAATGCGCTATTACGAGTGGCCATGTTAATGACAAATTATGATGTCATTTTGCCTTTACGCAATCCATCTTGACAGTTTAATTATTTTTCAAACATAAAAAGAAAAAAGATTCTTTGAGATTTAATTTCGGATAAAAAAGAAAAAAAAAAGTAAAAACTCAATATATAAAAGATAATTTCTATTGCGTTATAAATTTTACTATTTTTCTACAGAAACATTTTTTTTTTTTAAAAAAAAAAAACAAGCCCTAATTTTACTATTTTTATTATTGATGATATTGACTTATGTTAATTTACGTTTAAAATCCTAAAAAAATTTTAGCTATTTAATTTGCTCTATATTACATACTCTATTTTTTTTGTCTGACAGACATTTGAAATCTAAATTCTATTTTAAATTGGCATACCACGTGTGTAATGTCAGATGTCACACATTCATATCTTTTTCCTACGAGTTTATTATTTTCTTTGGCTTGTAGCTTCAGCTACTTTGTGTGCATAACGTAAAATGACGAATAAAAAAGTAATTGAAACTAATGCATTTTATTTTTTTTTTTTCTAAAATGCAAGCTACTATGAGAAACACAATTGCATTATTTCATCTTCTTCATCGTTTTATATTCGTCTTGCCCTGTTAAAAATTCATTTTGACTGACAAGATTTTTCGAGCGAAAAGAAAATTTTATAAGATGTGTAGTTTTATTTCTCTTATTCGTTTATACGTAAAATGTTAAAATTAGTATGAGTAGAACAAACTTAAACGCATTTTTTATTTTAAACTGTAATTGTCATCGAGTTTTTGAATTATTGCTCGAATTGTTTGAGTTTTTCTAAATTGTGAATATTTAATTACTAGAAAAAATTAATTTAAACATACCTAGATCAAGATGAGAAGGACAAACAGAAAAAAAATTATATCACATTAAATTCAATCTCTTAAAAAATACTGTAATTTCAAGAAGCAAAGATACAAAATGAAAATAAAATTTATGATACAATGAGTGCATATAAGATTTCCACATAAAGAGTCTGGGAATGATTATTGAGTATATACACATAGAGCGCGCTTAAGAGCCTGAGTCAGAGTTTCTTGTCTATTATTTCTGGCACTGTCCCAAAAATAAAACTAAAAGAATAAAAGGAAATTTTCTTTTCAAAAAGCCAATAAAATAAAAACGCGACAAGCAAGCGAAGCCCAATAAGCAACAGCAGCAGGCTGCAATTTCTCATATCCACATATCGTTATGTCTACAAACTATTGTACAGCTATTCTGCTTCACTTTCAATTTATTTATCGTGCATGAATGAAATTTAAATTATTTAATGTTTATTTGGTGCGACAAAAGGGAATTAGTCATCTCACAAGGGACATAAAGCATATGAAAACTGTTTTCCTTGTCTTGCTTGCCAAGCTTTTGTTGTGACTTTCAGTGTCATTATTGATTAGCTCTTTACTAGTTATTTTTCTCATTCTTTACTAATACGTTTAATATTCTTATTATTTTTTTTTTTTGTAATGAACAATGATATTAAGAATTAAGAATTGGAAAAAATTAAAAATGATTTTGTTTTACTTATTTTTTGTTAAACATGATTAAAAAAAACATCAATGGTTAGCTTCGAATATGTTTTCAAATGAAACCCAAAGATGTATTCGACCGCAAATTACATACTTAAATGTTCAATTGCGTCAAGGCCTTGACATAACATCACACATCAGACTTATTTCTTAATTTGCAAGCACAATTTAATACATAAAAGAAAAAAAAATTAAATAACTTCTAATTCTTTCGAGTTATTACAAGTACACACATGGTTCTTTTTTATTTTGAAAAATTCATTATTTAACAATCAACTATTAACTTATGAGCCATTCATAAGTTATTCAAGTAAATATTCTGTAGCTAACATACAGCATGTGGTTTGTTTAACATTTTTACCATTTTGTGTGCAACCAAAAATGGAATCTTGTCAGGAAACAATTCACTATTATAACCTCTAGTGTTAGATATTAGTCTTCTATCTGTTTTGATTTCAATTTTGTATCATTCAACAGAACGTTAGGATTTCTTAATAATAGTTTCTTTTTTTATTGTATTAACTTATAGTTTATTTTATTTAAAAACATTTTGTGTTGAAATTCTAATTGATACATAAAATTGTAGTAATAAAATATGTGAATATGTTGTAACTTAACCAACACACATTGAATAGCTGCACTCTAAAATCTTTCGCTATAAAAAATAAATCACTGACCCGCAAATGATTTTAAATACATTTATTGTAATTAGATGCATGTTTAACAGCCAGCTCATGGAATACATTCACATTTAAAATGTTAATACATTAATGATCCATCAATGCCATAAGGTTAATCGGCATTTTATGAATTCAATCACATCCAATTAAAATCTAAATTTTTTATGTTATATGATATGTGACTGTATGTGCATTTATTGTTTTACAATTTTTTATTCCCTTCCAAGGCAGTTCTGATAACATTTTTTTTTCTTCACTCATTCTTAATGTGCATGTCCCCTACGTACTTAATGTTTTATTCCAATCTCGACCAGACTTGTTCTTTTTAATGGACATAAAAAATAAAAAAAATTATAAGAATAAATATCAGAACAACATTTTTATTGACAAAAATGTCGCAAAAATAAGATCGCGCTCGTTAAAATCGTAATAAAAAGAAAAAAAAATCTTTCAACATTTTTTCCTTTCTTTTTACGTTCTGACCGTTAATGCATTACAAGTGAATTTTATGTGATTTGGGGATACAATAAATGAGTGTAAGAGAATGAGTCGGGAATCTGAAAAGAAGCGTTGAAAGTGTTGTGATAGATTTATAAACAAAGTTTTAAGTTTGTGATGTTTGTGATGATTTTTTTAGCTATATTTTCAATCCAACTTTACACAAGTTTCCAAAACAATACTTTACTCAACAGAGACATTCCTATGTACATTTTGATAGACTTTTGCATCACATCTTCAGTATTGCATGAATTGCATACATAAATATATTTACGTCTGAAGTCCATCATTCCATTTAAGACTTTTCTTTAAAAAAGGCTTCTCGTTTTTTATCGTTGTTTCTGACGAGTTTCCTTATTGAGAGAGAGTTTCGGTTCATAAATTGCTGGTAATGTTTACAGAATCTATACAAAAAGTCGATGCTTAATGGGTGAAGAAAATTTTTTCTGCTTAAGTTAAGTTTTTTTTATTTTGCGTCATGTTGAGTGAGTAAGTGCGGTTCATTTGCCCTGGTTGATCATCAGTTATGGGCATAGCAAAATTGTCTTATCGGTAGGTTGAACTCGTTCAAGGACATCAATTATTTTCAACTTGCTCTTTTTCGTTGTTTTTGTTGTAAAATAAATTGCGCATAAGCAATTCACAAATCTCTTTAAATCTTTTACAATTAACTTGACACAATTGCACTGTATATAGTAATCCAGACAACATTTCATCCATATCACACATGATTATCATGCTACTTTATACAGAGGTTGAAGCCAACTCGTTTTTGGTGGATAAAGTCGATTAATGATTATTTGCTTAGTAGCAACATATAAATATGTTTTTAAAGAATTGGTGGGATATATCGGATAGTAGAAGTGAGTTTACTTTTGGTAACTAAAAAGATTAAGAATCTTAAGAACTAAATGATCTTAAATAAGATTTAAAAGTCTACAGAAATACTCTAAAAAATAAAAATATTGGATGTAAACTCCCTAACCTTACTCCCCAACAATACATAAGGTTACAAAGCTTTAATTTAAATAAATTATGTGCATCGTGAAATCAATATGTATTTAGATATAAGAAGGTTCTCGTTTCTGAAAAGTGTGTGTTGTGCAGCAACAAGTCTTGGCACTTTTATCATAAAATATGTTTCTTCCTTCTTTTGCTTGAATTCTTTTTTTATATAGCTGAATAGAGAGAATGAGAAACGAAAATTGTCATTCAAAGCCACATAAAGCAAACATTTTCATGCAAATGAAAATTTTAATTTTATATTCAGACTCTATTTTATTATACCAGAGAATTTGTAGGAGCAAATTACCGTATCACTTTTCTACAATTAATTCTGTTAGTTGAATTATTATTATTGATAGTATGTGTGGTTAATGCTATAATTGAGTGGGAGTGAACTAAAGAGAGAAAAATTGATGATGACTCATCTTTCGGATTTCATGCTTTTGACTTTTCATTAGTTGAAATACATAATGTAAATTGATGTTCTAAAGTGAAATATTGATTGGAATATCTGTGAATATTTGAGAAGTAAAAAATGGTTATGAACAATAAATTATTTTGCTTCTGGGATATAAACAAATTTTGCTTAATTTTATTCTAAATTTTTTAGTATTCCTTTTGTAAAATCGATATTTCTCATATTTGCCAAATGATTGAGAAAACAAAAATCATATAAACAATTTTGGAATATCTAGAGATTTTACTAGCAAAAGCTTTTCACAATAAATTGGCCAGAAATATTTTTTGAGTCCTTTATATATTATTAAATATATCTCAATTTCCTTTATTTATAACAAAATTCTTTTTAACTTTACATAAAAACCCCATTCTTCTTTTCTATTACGTCAATGCCTCTTCACTCTCAATTAATTTCTCGAATAAGGGAAATGACATTTGAAGACTTGTATGTCTTCAACAAGTGAATGAAAATGTCGCCAACAATAAAAACGAATTAACTTCAAACCAGCTTTGATTTAACCTCAATATCAGTTGTAATTGATCAATATCTGTAATTGATTACACGAATGATTTTGTCACATTCATTAAAGCAGATAAATTTGATACTAATTGGGAATGGTGCAGACAAATTGATGAGATTTTTTCGATGATGCAATTATGTTTGCTATAAAGACATGACTAACGAATGTTAAATTTTAGAAAAAAAGGATATTGGGTATTAGACAACATTTGGGTTTAAATAAGCAAATGTTTACATAAATATTTTAATGAAGCACACTAACTTTTCTTATTGATTAATATATTTGCTTATCTGGTAAACACCTAAAACAACAGAAGCTTAATGATTATAAACCACTATCTATATGATAATATAACTTTGGCAATTTGTGGCAAAAAGCACAACCAAAATTAGAATTTCATAATTAATTCATAACTTTTCGATCGTATCAATAAGTTTATGATATCATAAATATAATTGCCTCATGATTTATAAGAAGAATAAATATTTCATCCCATTAAAATTTTATATTATCTGAAATAAGAGAAAAAATAAAACAAAAGAAATAATTGAAATGAAGTTATCCTATAGACTTCCTCAATCATATTATTCTCTTGATTTTCCTTTCTTTCATTTCCTTATGCAATATATGAAGAATTTTTTTTTTCTCTTTTCCGATAATGATAAATGCGTGACCATAATGTGTAGAGTAAAAGAAAGCAAATAAATCAAATTTATCTCATCTGTTTTGACCTTTTTATATGCATCTGCATATATTATATGAATTATTTTGTGTTATGGTTCGAGGGAAAAGTGTTCTATGCCGGCAACATGCGGCGACGATGGCAAAACGTATGCGTACATTCATCATCCATATAGATTGAAAAATTATACTTACTTATTCATTGTCCAATCTATTGAAAATAATAAAAGTGTTGATGGCTGCTTGAATGAATTCTCTAAAAGATAAAATAATACGAAGAAAATTTATACAAGAACCTTTGCTATGAACGGTCGATTTTTTTTTGATTTTTGCCTTTGTGACTTTTAATTTTTTTTTCCTTTTTATATAAATTTAATCGGTCATCTATAAATAATCGTTGCAATATGCCTGCTAGGTATGTCTGTCGTTAGTCCATTTACATTGATTCAATCACCATCATGTTGATGTACAACAACAAATAACAGATAAGATGATTATTTAATTTTCCGTTTAAGTGAAAGTGAATCATAATATAACGTAATAATAATAATAATAATGGTAATTATTTGTTAAAGTTTCTTCTTGTAGAATTCTGGAAAAAATTCTTATAAATTTTAAAGATTATTTAATTATAATTCAAAGATGTGCACAAACAACTTTATTTCACACACAGAATTTTCTTTTTTTCTAAAATAACTGAATGAATACTCACATTGGCAAATGACGGATATGTGAAGGTGCATCATAATTTAATGCTAAAAGCATTGGCATTTTATATTTCTCTAATTTTCTCACGGAAATATAGTTTTGTTTTGAATGCAAATAAATTTTACTGAGCATCGCGGCTGATCTTCTACAAACGACCAGACAAACCGGAAAAGTTCTCAATAGACTGTAAAACCTAATATATGCAGCACAAAATTTATACTTTACTTTTCTCTTTTCGTCTCTTTCCTTTGGAAATTTTTGCTGGCATTGAATTATTATTTTCTTATATTTGTGGTGATACTATTTGTTAATGCAAATTGTAAAGTAATCATATAAACGCACATTTTGAGAAAATATTTTAAACTAGTAGTAAAGTTTGAATGTTTTTATTTGATTGTTTACATTTAAAGATTTCACAAGAAAATATGAAAAATCACATGTATGAATAGAAAACAAAACTATGCAGTTGATAAATTTTACGCGTATGTTTTATAAAAAAAAAATAAAAATTTAACGAATTGTGGTAAAACATTGTATCATTTGAGTCTTGTTTAAAGAAAATCTCCTTCATTATGATTAATTTACAGAAGAGAACAAATAACAAAATTTTGTTGAGTTTAATTTTAGGAGCATGAAAATTTCTGTTCAAAGACGTGAATACGAGTAAAAAAACTTATGTTGTAAGGCGACGAAATACCATAAAAATATTAACTTCTTTAAAGACGCTTCCTCAATATAACATTTTTTTTCACGCTTAATTGTAATTTAATTTAATCTCTATTTATTGTGGAAAAAAGTTTTCACTGTTAGTTTTTTTTTATTCAGTTATTGCAAAAAGTTGATTTTTTTTAGTAAATAACATGTAATGTAGATAATAAGGTTTTACACCGAATTCGCACATGTTTGCACATGTTCATACATTCAACTCTTGCTGGTAAAAAGGCGTTTCAACCTACAATATTCTCTTAATTTTTCACTACTTCTCTATAATACAAATATTTAGATGATGTATAGCTTAATTCACAGGCAAAGTACTAATGTAAAGCAGAAGAAGAAAATAAAAGAACACAAAGAAAAACTTCGCGTACTCTAAAAACTGCACATGTGTCGATGTTGGATAAAATTAGTAGAAAAGCAAAGTTTACTTTTAATACAGATGAGGTTTCATCATAGTCTAATAGTTACTTACATTTTCACTAACTACACTCTAGCATTCCTTCGTTCTCTTCCGATTACCAAATAATGAAAATTGAAAAAATAGATGAAATTTTTATCTATCGTGCTTACGAAATTTTTTCATCGTAATTGAACGTGATTTTTATGCATATATCGCAGAAGAAAATAGCAGAAAAAAGTTAAGATCTGAACACTAAGATTCTGTCAACAAGTAATGGAGTTAATTGAAATCGGACCCCCTAGTAAAGTTTTCTGACTACGCCGCTGCTTCTACAAATCCAACTTCTGTTTTGTTTTCAATTTTTAACAAATTTTTCATATAATTTTTTAGTACTCCTAAAAATTCAACTTGCTTGGGGTCTCCCCAGTAAAATTTACTGGCGTCGTCCCTGATTTAAGTATCACTTTTAGAAAATGTGACGGAAATGTATAGTATGACGTCAATCAATTTAAAATGTGCGTCATTTTAAAAGATTATTTGTCTACTATTTTCTAAAATAATTTTTCAATATCTGGTTTCCCAATAATCGTTGTTGTTAAGTATAAAATTCATAACCTTTAATCATTCATGTCAGATTCAAGTAAATTTTTGTTTATTTATTTATTCTTAAATAATTCAAATTTGTAATTGAATTATTTATTTAAATATAACCACATTGAAAGAGAGTTTGCATACTATCAAATTCAGCATTTTAGCAGTAAATAATTTTATTTTAGACAAAATTCTTTAGGATAACTCAAGTATATAAAAGTTTCTTATTCGTTTACTAAATTCCTTAACATCTTTCATATGAAAATAACTTCAACATCTTTTAATTAAATTTTATGAAGCTCAACAAAAGGGAAACCGAATCTGACTACATAAATACCGTTCTACTCCACCTTTACGTAGTTAATTTTCGTAAGAATAAAGGAAGTTAAAGTTCCTCTATCAAAAACATTTTGTGGTCATAAATTCTCAACTTTCATTTCCTTGAATTCTATTTTTATTTTCCCTACAATGTTATTCGTAAAACACAACTTTATTGTATAAACACAAAAAAAGTTTTTCCTCTCTTTTATGCTATGATGTGAACGCATCATCAAATCACGGTTTATACATTGTAAGTATTACATTCATAAAAGTTACTAAACATTTCACCTAACATCAATACCACACTCTGAAATACCTGGACCCTTAATTTCACTTCCTTTTAATTTTCGAGCTTATTGATAACATTTTGGAAAAATTTTCATTGTTGCTACACATTTTGGTTGGCTAACCTAAATTGCTGAATATTAAAACGGCACACACAAATTTATTTTAGAAAATGCGTTCACTCAAACTTAGTTCTAGAACAATTTCTTTCGTTTTTAATTTTTCTCTTACAATATGTGTGTCTCAGGGAGGAGGACTTTTGGGGACTCGAGCCCCTAACTTGTTTTAAACTTAGTAAAAAATTTTCTTAATTCAAAAATATTTTATAACTACATTTTACTATTGTTTAAGAACATTTAATCTACGTAGGCACGTGTACATTTTTTTCAACTTGTATAAAAAAATTGAGAGGAAAAAAGTCTAATATTTACTTTACGTTGTTGATACATCAAATAGAGCTATTGGTAAACCGTTTACTATTGAATATTAAGATTTTATGTATTGAAAAATGCATGAGTTTTCTGAGTTAGCTGTGTAATGACACGAATGTGCCATAACAATGTGTGCAGAAACAAGGGATTCTTAGAAATTTGATATATTTTTATATCCTAAAATGAAAATTCCGTATTTGACACAGCGAAGGAAAATTATTTTATGAAGCAATTTATTAAATTTACTTTTCTTTTAAATTGACAACTTCAAAATTTTAAATCATCACTGTCTCATCAGTATGAGTATCATTCTCACTTCCTCCTTGCTCAGCCGTTCATTTGTTCAATTGTCGACGTTCTATATCTTAATATTATTTATTATATCATGATTAATTCTCATCTCATTTATGTTTCTTTATATCGTTCATCGCCGTCTATCACATCACCATCGTCAAAGTAGATTCTCCTTCACAAACGATTCGAATTTTTTTTTTTTCGAAAAGAAAAGATTTTAAGTGAAAATTTCTCATTTTTCAGTCTGAAACATAAGAAACTAAACATTGAAGAAATATATAAATAGAAACAGAAGAGAAAGAATTTTTTAAATATCTTTCGTTATTGTTGCCGGGATTTCATGCCTCAATTTCCAATAAACTAGTTGCTCTCATTCCTATTTTCTTATTTTAAACACAAAATTTTTTATTATATCCCGATAAAAATGGCTGTTCTGCATTATTAATTTTTTGTAAAGCTAGTTTTAGTAACTTTTTTTAAAGGTTGATTTCTCCTTTGTGTTCATAGAGGAATTGATTTTAAATAAGCTTGCAAAATACTTTAAAATAAGCTCTTATTTTTTCCGGGATTTTTTTTCTCAAATAAAGAATTTCCCGAAAATTTGATCTATTATGACTTAAAATAAAATAGTCTGATGTACAGATTTATAGATTCATCTTGTGAAAGAAAAGAAAAATGTGTGTGTGTATGTGTATCATCTACAAACAGCATAAACTAAAACAGATTGTGAAGGAAAATTTGTGTAGTAACAAGAGCTATTTGTGTATTGTGTGCTACGACGACGAGACTTTGACTTGAATGGAAAACTTTGAAACAGATGTGAAAATAATTTTCCAACTCAGTCATAATACGAAAAAAAAAGAAAATAGAAAGGAATACGATTTTCATGCCATTCTGTAAAATTGAAGAGCATTATTTTTCTCCTGATTCTCTCTATTAGAAGTCTTCTCAGAGAAAAGTTTTTACTCTCGTAACTTGTTACTTCGATTTTTTTTACTCTCGTATTAAAACATTGAAAAATAACAACAAAACATTAAGCATCAAAAACATGCGAACATGTGATTCGATTTTTCTCCTGCTTTTATTTGTGTAATTTTACAGAATTTCACTTCTATTTGTGCAATTCTACAGAACTTTACGAAAGTTGGTGTTATGATTTAGATTTGAAATGTCTCAACATTTTTTTCTAATATATGTTCTTAGTAACCTATTTAAATTGGAAAAATTAGAAAAAAAAAATAATTATAAAAACTTTAATTTAGATTTTTTTCAATGAATAAATTAATTAAGAATTAATTCATTGCAAATTATATTTTACTCTGCAACATATACAAATAAAATTAAAAATATCAGCATTATTAAAACACATGAGTTTACATCAACATTGAGACTTAAGCAATATCCAAGTGACAATCGCGCTCAAAACATTCTCTCTTTCTCAAAATTCACTCAAACAATTGTAATGAGAAAGAGGCAAACTATGAGTGTGCTCCAACATTTCCACAATCTTTTTTATATATTGTTAATTCAATCGATGAACAACTTTTAGTCTTTTGCGACCAACTGTCGGAGATTGTTATCGTCAAATTTGTTCACGGGCGGTGAAGTTTAAAAATTATAAAAATAAGAAAAAATATTTATAAAGAAAAAAGTGGATTTTTTTGTTAAATGTGAGACAAAAAAAAATTGAAGGAAATAAAAGAAAATTTTTATATTTTTTCTTGTTACGAAAAATTACAAAAAGTCGAAAAAAAAGGAAAAAAAAAAATTATAAGCGAGAAATTTTTTGTTGTACTTTTCTTTATTTTTGTGTGCTCATATTAGCGGTTTAGTGGCACGAAAATTTCTGTGACGTTATCGTAAATAATTTCTCAGTGCGTGAATAAGAAAATTGTGTTGTGACTTAACAGTGACTCGAATTTTTGTTGTGCATTTATTTATCGTAAGGAGTTTGACATATAAAATAAAAAAAAAATCTATCAAAATATGAAAATTATGTTATGCGGCAGTTTTTGAAAGGAAGGAAAAAAAATTTTCGGCTGCCGTTGCAGCCTTAAATTTTGATTGTTCCACATTTTTTTACCTCATTCATTTCGCAAAAAAAAAATAGTGAAGGGAAAATTTACGGGTTGGTGGAAAAACGCCCTATATATGCCATGCTATGTTATGTTGTGAATGAGGAGGGAGCAGCAAAAGTGGAAAAATATCGATTTCCATGAATTTTTTCCTTCCTTTTCTGCTGAAAATGCTTTTTCTCTCTCACAACTCTCAACTCGACTCGTTTGCCTTTCTTCTTTTCACTTTTGATATTTATTCATCTAAAATATAACATAAAATGTTGTTACTGCTGATGTTCAAAATAAAGCAAAAGTCCTTTAGACACAAAAAAAAAACAAATATATTGAAAGGAAACGCCGTAGTTAAGTGAAAAATTCTTTCTCGAAATAGAAAGCAATATTATACAATAAATCTAATATTGCCATATCCAACAAGTGACAACAATTGAGATGAATCATTTACTAAATTATATGAGCACACTAGAAATCTTTTATCGTGTGTTCTTAAATGAATTATAATATTAAAAATAAAGACTCAAATGCTTGAAATTTCCATTTTCATTTAAAAATATTTTTGGCATGTGTTTTACGTGTGAATGCATTTAAAAATTTTATTCAATCAGAAATTCAACCTTTTTGATGTTGCGAATTAAAACCTCTTTTTCTCTTGCGTACCAAGAAAATCTATTTTTACCCACTTTTCAACAAACATTCGATCGGAACTATACAATCAATCGTCATGTAGGTTTCGTATTATTTATATATTGATAGTGATGTGAATGAGAATAAATAATGAAAAGTGTCAAGAGTGTGGATGAGTTTTTATTTTTAAAAGAAAGCATGTTGAGACGAAAAAGGGACCAAAAGAACTTTTAAATATTTCATAAATATGATTTTTCAACTATCTTAAGCTAATGTTCGAGCACACATTGATATGATGAATGAAAAGAGAATAAACTGTGAAAATATAATTCTGTTGTTGCTAATATTCATCTACGTTATGAATGAATTTTTCTATATTGATATAGCTTTTATTGCCTATGATTCTTTGTAATATTTTTTTTTCATGATATGATGTGTTGTCACTTACAAAACGAGATCGAAACCGTTATATGACAAAACTTAGAAAATTCATATAATCTAGTGAGTGGACTGATCAATTATGTCCCTCAATCAGAGAAATAAATTTCCTGCTAATTTCAATTCAATTTTTTAAGATACTGAATTAAATACCGCGTTTTTTGAAGATCTTCTTTTCAATAACAGCAAAAAAATATTCTGAGTACATAAGCAGCAATCAAGAACATTTCTTTTCTCAAATGCGTTTTCATTGAATTTGTCATTAATGAAATATATTTCCTCCATTCTTCAAAAAAAAATTACTGAAAGAAAAAAAATTATAAGAAGTGATTTGAATTTTTGTCATTTTTTTTCTTTTTTTTTTTTGAAAAAAGTAGGAACGAGAAAAATTGAATTACATTTGATGGATTGAGTATGGAAGAGAAAAGTCTTTTGTTGAAGTCAAATCGAATCTTCTCTTATTTTCAATACGTAAAAATTTGTTTTGAGTAATGGGAAATGAATAAATAAAGCAGTTGTTTAACGTGCTCGTGCAAATCTTTCTTTTTTTCTCTTTTCCTCATCGATGACATATTTTTCAGATTTTTCTTATCGTTTGCTTTGAAAAGACAAAAGAATTTTCTAATTAAAGAAATTCAAAGTTGATGAAGAAGAAGATATGAATTCCTTGAAACATTTCCAAGAAGTTGCAGCTATTAAATAGAAAGCTTCAAAGTATTTTGAATTTATTCATTCTGATTTATTTTAAAAGATTAATTTTGAAAAAAGTTATCATCTTGCAAATTTGATTTTTATGATTTGCAAAAATTCCATACGAACAAAACTAGAACAAATGGAGAATAATCCAAATAGCTCATCAATATTCCCAAGAAATAAAATATATTAAAGGATATAATAATTAAAAGAAAATTTATCAATTTCACAAAAGCTTTCGTAGCCAATAATGGATTTGATGAATGTTGAAATTCCCACAGCGATTTAATTGTGTGATATTTTCAATTAATTTTGAACAAAAATGGATGCGAAAATAATTTTTTGCTCTCCTTTTCATGACCATTTCAATTATTTTGCTCAGGAATTATTCATAAGTTACATCAAGTGGTCAGATTTGATTCCTTAAAATTATAAGCTGTTTAAAAAACACATATATTATTTAAAAAGCAAAACTTTAGAGATTTAAAAGGTGATTTTTTTAAAAAAAAAAAAATAAACATTAAATTCGTATGATAATCAAATGTTTCTGAAAATTGATTTAGGACCAAGATGCGCCGTGACACCTAAAAGTTTGGTCAACACTTCTGTGAAGTAGATATTATGAATTATTAAAATAGCATTTTGCAAAAGTTTTGGTTATTTGCTCAAGGTTATGGACACATAGTTTAGAGTCTCCAATTTCATAGTGAAAAATTCACAAGGTTGAGCTAATTCAAAAAGTGAATAAAGTGTCGAAAAATGAAAATGCTGAGATTTGAAGCTTATAAAGAAAGCTGAAATACTGCAAAATTATTGCATGATATCTGACTCTGATATTACAATGCTTTGTATTTATTTAAATTTATTTTTATTTACACATTTTTACATTCAGAGCACGCATATAAATTTGAATAAAAGTAGCTGTAATCCGAGAGAAGAAAATTTTTATATTTTTGAGTGGAAAATTCTGTTACGTAAATGTAAATAAAAAATTTTTTACGGTCGGTGAATTGTTTAAGGGTTTGTAAATCCAGAAGTTAATTCAGAATTTTTAAAGATAAGTACATTTAATTGAATGCATCCGAAACTTCAAATCATAAACTCAATGATATTCATAAAAAATTAATATAATCTTTAGAAACATATTTTGCATTTCTCCCTTATTTAATTGTGACATTATTTAAGATTTTTCAATTAAAAATTCCGCGCCTTTTTTTACCAGACTAAATCCAAAGGAAAAAGATTGAAAGAAATCATTAACACGACTTATTTTTTTCTTTTCATGTGCAGAATAATTCTTTTACACTTGTTGTTCTGTCACTTGAGTCAGCAAAAATCTCTTCTGTCTCTCGTTTTTCTCCTCCCTTTTCTTATGCTACTTCAACGTTTAGAGCAAAAGAAAATGACTACAGAAGCTGTCTAATGTAAGAAATAATAAAAGAAAACTAAAATACTGAACCTCAAAATATTTTTTTATGATTTTTCTAATTTTAAGGTATTAAAAATTGACACTTTTGTTTAGTTTTTGTATCACTGAAATTTCGGACATCATAAAGGTTGTATATTTTTCAGCAATTAAATGATATTATTGAGGGGGAAGCAAAATATGTCAGATATTGCTGAAAAATTAAAATATTTTGACTGTAATTTAGCAGCATTTTAAATGTTAAGAACTTCTCTTTTTCGTTTGTGAACAGAAAGAATTGAGAATCATGCACATTCAACAGGCGCAATAAAGATTTATCTCCTACCAATTCCATATAATATGTGAAGTAGACTTTATTTTTTTGCCAAAAAAAGTTCTTTTTTTCTCTTCTTTCTTCCCTCATGTTTCATTTGCAATTCCATTGCCAAATGATTATAAAGTTGAAATAAAATTTTGGAATTTCGGTTTATTCTACTTTAATCGTGTGTGGCTCTTATGAGAAGGTAAAGAATCAAGAAGTTCTTATAAAATACAACAAAAGAAGGGAGAAGAACATGATAAATTACATTAATATTCGAAAAGAAATCGAGATTTGTTGCCATGGTTGCAAATACAATGCACAACAATATGTTTTTGTGCCACAGATAAAAAAGTGAAGCTAAAGAAGAAGAAAAGTTGAAAAAAAAATTGCTAAAAGTTGAAAGGGAAAAGACGGTTATGATGCCAAGGTTTTCATGGAATTCATCTGAACGCCCATAAGCAAGGAATGGTAATATTTTGAAAACCGAAATTTGTGCTGATTTCGTAAAATTTACTATATTTATTTCACCAAACGAAGTTATAAAATATTATGTTTCTTAAAATATCTTCATTGCAAATAGTTTTAATATCTTGAAAGATAAATTTTTATTGCTTTTACAAAATGATCAAAAATCTTTCCCTTGTTCCATAAAAAAAGAGAGTTACTCTCAATACTTCTATAAGGCTCAACTTTTTTATTATTCTTGTTTTCAACACACAAAAAAGAGTGAACATGACAATGATGATGATGATGATGATGATGGTTAAAAGTAAAAGTTTATGATGTGAATGTTTAAATAAGTAGCGGATATTGTGGGTAAATTGTCGCGTTATGTCTATAACATGAAGCTAAAAGTGTATAAAATATATGTTTTGCTCGGTATTTTACCGATATTTTTTCATTTGTACCTCGGTGAAAAAATATAATCAAATTTTAAAAATTAATCTAATGATGATAGATTTCAATTTATTTTATCTTAAGAATTGAGAGATTTTAATAAAAGCGTGTTTGAAAACAAACAACGGAGAAATTATTTCAATCTTAAATCCTCGGCAATTTTTCTCTTTCAACGACACAATTAAACAAATTTGTCGCCGAGAAAATTAATATCTCTTAATTAAGAAAACTTTGACAATAAAATTCACACATTGAAATGACCACTAAAATTTTATAAATGCTTCACAGAAAAAATGCACAATAAAGTGTTGAATGACTTTTGGCAAGAAATCGAGTGAGATAAAATATATATTATTTCTCATCGTTAACGACAAACGCATTAACTTTCTTCATACCCACATACACACAAAACGGGGAAAAAGCTTTAATGCTGAATAAAAAGTATTCTTCATAAATTATGGGTTGGAAAATCTCGTAATAAGAATTTCAACAGTATTTTACATTAAATCTTCAAATATACAATATTTCTCATTCGAATGTCTAAATGAAGAAGTTGTTTTATAATGCAAGTTTTTTATTTTATCACATGCGAAAAATACATTTTATCTAGTTTGTCTAGACGTGTGGATGCTCCAAAAAAAATGTTGAAAATTTCATCGTGTTATTGAGGGACATAAACGCATTTTTGCTCAACAATCAGTAAATCATTTCTCTTTCTAGGTATATTTTATAAAAAACAAAGCTAAAAACTCACGCCTTATCCAGCCGTTCAAAGTAAAATTAAAAGCATAATTTTTTCAATAAAGCGCTAAAAATTGTTATAATACAAATTCATTTTTCTTGATCTGAAGTTGATTGAAAATTGAGAGCAAAACTCACATCTTTACCAAATTCCACACATTGATGCTAAGCTTTCGAACAAATTAAAGATTTGTTAACATATGTTAATAAAATTTACGTTTTTAACATTTCTTCTTATTTAACTTGATTTATTTATATTAGCCGTTTTTGACAGTTTTGAGAAAAATCTTTTGTTAAATGTTATTTGGAATGATGATGTAATGTGTGAATATTTTTCAAGATTAAATTAAACAATCACTTAATAATAATCGTTAAAAATTTAATTTCACCTTCTTTTAATTCATCATCGAATTAGTATTTTTAATCAGTATAATTAAATTGTCTCAATAAAAATTCAACAAAATCCTTGTAAACTCAAAAATCCTTGTTTTTTCTCCATCATTATTTTAATTTATTACCAAAAATACCACAAAAGGTTCATCAAACCATATGGATTTTTCAATAACACACTTTTTTTTAATACCTTCCACTTCCAATTAATTTGTGATTTTTATTTATTGGAATATTTCACTATCTACTTTGAAGATGACTAAATAAAATTTATTACTAACAATTCGCTAATTGCATTACGTCAATACTTTGTTATGAAAATAAAGTTAAGCAGAGAAAGAAAGAAAAAACTCTGTTGAATAAATTAGCGGTGTTGATAAGTTGATTGAAATTTTGTATATAACATTACGAATTGATTTTTAAACGTGTTGTTAGAAAATATTTGAATAAAAATATTATAAATTAAGTACAAAGGTGAAATATTTTTGAGATGAAACCTAGTTTGGCGTACAATTTCCTCAACTACACATTAAAAAAATATATTATCTATATATATATATATAAACTTAATATAAGAATTTCTTCTCTCCTTTAACCAAGGAGTTTCTCCCTACTTTACTCACAAAAATCATTGAAAACTTACAAGTCTAGAAATTTTTCAAGAATAAAACTCCATTAAAAACAAAATGAATTAAATAGTATTTCAAACATCACCTTAATTAGTCGGATTGTCCTTGCATTCAGTTGCTTATTAAATGCAACTTTATTTTACACACATTCTTTTCTAAGTAAAACTAGCAAGAAAAGTCGCAAAATATGATGATTAAATATTGCGCAACAAATCTAAATACTAATACATGACTCATGGCTATAAATCGATAGTCACATGATGCTGATGAATACACTCATTGCTTGATGTTCCGTCAAAAATAACAAAATAAAAGGAAGGAAAGTAGAAAACAGCAGTTAAAATGACAGGTTTTAAATACTTTTCATTAAAATATTCTCACATTGCAGTATTCAATTTAAATGACGGTTTGTTGAATATTAGAGGAAGAAGAGGCAAAAAGCTGGCACGAAATTTTGCTCAAAAAACGTGCATATTGCATGTGTTCTATAGAAAAAAAATCTTTTAACGAATATGCACATCTCATTTTGATTATCATAATCCACTTTCAAAAAATTTAACATATATTTTAAAAATATTCTTTTACTCTTTCTTTTTGTATACCGTATGTATATGTTCATCTGTGGAAATGAATATGAAATATATTTATGCATACATAAATGAGTTTTAATTAGGCAAGAAGTGGTTCAATTGATTCTCTATTCCTTGCTTTGTGAATTGCACATTATTTAAATATGATGACAATTTTGATGATTAAAAATGAAATTATTTTCCTTCGAATTTCCTTTATTTAATTTAGATAAAATAATTTTGAAATATAATTCGCACCACAGTATTCAGTAATAAAGATTATCATAAAATTCATATCACTTTTCATAAAATGTTGAAACAAAAATTTTCCTTTTTTATTCTTTTCACTTTTTTTTTCCTTTGCTTCGCCTTAAAAAATATAGTTGCATACGTTATGACACACTTTCCTCATTTCATGTTCTGAATGGTGTTAGTTTTTTTTATTGTTTTATTATCACATTTGACTTGATATTTGTGTGTCATCCCTAAATATATCTACACATACATGAAAATGCATATTGGAGTGTTTTGTTACCCCAATTTTTAATTTCAAACTTGTTGTTGCCTTTTTATAATATCATTTTATACATTTATTATATTATTAAACTATTTTTTAAAGTTTATTTTTATTTTATTCTACATCCTAAAAAAAATTAATGGTAGAAAACAAACACTTTTTGGCGAAAAATATGTTTTCTAAGGTGCTTCTTTTGAAATTTTGAAATTAACATGATTCTATATATCCATATAAAAAAGCAAAGCATCAGTAAATTGTAAACTGAAGATCCTCCTCTCAAGAAAAAGATTTTATCAGGGATTTATTTTTGGCCAGCTTAAAATAAAAAGTCCTAAAATCTAGTGTGTGAAAAGACAAAAAGGCAAATCAACTGCAATATGTTGCTGTATGTTATTTTATCTATGGCCGTATAAACATTTTGTTATTATTTTTTTATGTGTGACAAGGGAACAGAAAAAAGGCTAATAAAGAAGAAGAAAAAGGAAAAAAATGTATGTTCGGAATAGAACAACATGGTACCGATGATGACTAGTATGACTGAGTAGAGTAGCAAACACAAGTTTTTTTTCCTTTCTTATTGTTCGCCTCCATTATGGCATAAAATTAGCATTATTGCTTTATGTTTTATATCATGGAATGGTGGAAAAGAAATTTATAAGGCAAGAAAATAATTTCAAAAAAATTTTTTGGCCAAAAAATGGACGAAGCGCATTTTACTGGAATTTATAAGTTTAAAAATTTTAAACATTTGTTTTGTAATTTTTATAACAATAGATTTCTTAAAAAATTAATATTTTTGTCGTAAAAATTCCTTCTTTCCTTGAAAATATGTTGAGAAAATTCTTATGAATGAGTACATGTAAGTGTGTTAGAGATGAACAAAAGGAAAATGATATTTTTATTTAAATAACCATGATAACAAGTTGATTCATTCATACAAAATTATGACTTTGTATGCATGAGTATTACTTTGTGTGGCATAAAAAAGATGATGATGATGTGGTAACACATAAATCATTTAATGAATTATACTTCCATTTCTTATTACTATAAATATAAAATTTTGATAAATAGAATATTAAAGAAATTTCCCGTTTAAAGGAAGAATGAGAAAAAAATCTTTTTCAGAAGAATTCCAGTTTCTTCTTTGAAAATAAATTCTTGAGAAAATGGGAAAAACAATATCATGTTTTTTGACCATTTCAGTGACTTATTAATAAGGATATACGTTCTATCTATAGAAAAAGGCATAGAAAATAATTTGAAATTTAAAACACTTGTATATATGTTCGCCTACGAAATCTGCCTTGCAATGTTTCATGCTTTTTGATAACAAAAGATTTCTTCACAATGCTACCTTGAAGTGCTAAAAATAGTCTTTTCATATGATTTCAAGCTTTCCTTAAAATATAACCCTCCTCAGACATTTCATTTGGATCCAGATGAAGCAGTTTTTTCTACCACCAAATATATATATGATAAAATAACCCTTCAAACTATCCATAAAGCTTGAAAATTATTCCAAAATGTCTCTTCATGTAAATAAAGCTAAAGAAACACATAAAAAAATTAAAGTATGAAAAAATTCGAGGGTTAAAAAGTTATTTCACTTTACCTTATTGTACTTGTTTTCTTCCATAGCATATATGTATGCATATGTATGTACCACAAATATTTAATCACGAAACCTTTCTGATTAATTCAAAGTGACATCATTTCCCATACTTTTTCTCTCGATTTGCGCGCTTTTCTTGCTTTTACTTAACATATGAATGAAAAAGAATGAAGAAAGAAAACGTCAAGGGGAGTGAGGTTAACATCAACACAAAAAATACAAAATAAAATGTTTCCATACATTAAGTATACGAAAGTGTCAGTAGAAGCATACAAAATATTATTTTTTCTTCATGCTTTTCATTTTAATATATATCAACAAATTGCTTGAATAATACGAGTCATAAAAGACATTAACCATTGCGTTGAGCTATTAATACGGATTAGAAACAGTCTTTGTCAGCTTACTTTATTCTTGTTACCTAAAACTTCTATTACGGATAAGAATAAAAATGGAAAAAATCCGCTAATGTTTATGGAAGATGCCTGTCAATAGGTTGCATGAAAGCAAAAATAAGGACATTTAACGGGTCTTTGAATTTTCTTCCTTTTTGCTTTGGGGATGACATCACATTTTTTTTGTTAGACATTTAATTTTAATTTGAAAAGAAAATTACGACCGTCTGTAAAAATTGGCATTTAGAAGTAATTTCTTCTTCTATTTGTTGAATATTTTTGAAGGAAGTAAGGCAACCGAAGAATGAGGGTTAAATTATTAAATTGTTCTTTTCTGTAGATTTGGAGGTTTATTTTTGAAAGCAATTGCAATAATATTCTAAAAACAGTTTTAATTAGTTCAAAAGGAAAATTATTTAATATGAGTTTAAACTTTTTAGTTCTGCAATAAAGAAAGCAAGACTTATTTTACTGTTTACATAGAAAAAGAAGAAAATATAATATCGATTGTAAGCAAAATCGAAATCAAATGTTGTCATGACACTTTTCTTTTTTATTTCTCTTATTTTTATTTCATTAAATAACCAACACTTGTTCATTATTGAATTAATTTCATTTCATTTGTTTCTTGCTGCTTCTTCCATTTACCTCATGTTGCTTCATATTCTTCTGCACATAATGCGAAAGATAATGAGAAAAAAAAACAAAAATGACACAAAAAAATTTATATTTTCGTTCTCCTGTTTTGTGTGTAAAACAATTTAACCGAAAATGGCTTTTGAGTGTCATGATATTGTCCGTCTTTATGAGATTCTTTATACTTCTTACATTTCTATGTTCTTTTTTGCTCTTTTCATTTTTTATTTCATTAAATTTTCGTTTATTTCTTTTTCATTTGCTGTTGCTTTTCTTATAGCAATAATTTAAAAAGACCGGAAAACTATTTAAACAATGTTGTCGCTATTGCTTGAGTACTGTTTAAAAATGTTTTGTGATTCCAGTGGTCAAAACGCTAAAAATATTTCAATTCTGTCTTAAAGCAACTCGAGATTTTTAATTTATGTTATCGTGATTTACATTAGTTTAGCTATTTAGATGTTTCATAATTCTGCCTTCTTTAAAAAATTACGTTAGAAATAATAATGACGAATTTAACAGCAACATAATACAAAAAGCTAAAATGAAGCAAGTTGTCAGTCGAACACATGAAAAAGCTTAAAATATGCAGACGTGAAAAACTGGGAAAATGAGAAATTATTTACACTTTATGACTTTGAAAAGAGCACGTTCATAAGATTTTAAAACATGTATAAATAGGGAGAAAACTCAAGGTACAAAGAAGTGCTTAATTGGTTGTGTAGCAGAACGATCAACTTAAAGGGAGGGTAAAAAAGAGAATATTTTTTTTTTTTTTTAATATTTAACATGTAAATTCGAGTAAATGTTTTAAAATTCTTCTTAATTCTTCAATATAAGTTTTGTTGAAAAGCTTTTCAAATTCTTAGTTTTTAAAGAATATCTAATTTTATATATTGCAAATCACATTCTAATTTTTTGATTTGAATACAGTTCTTAACATAGTATACAGCTTTTAATTTTCATATAAAAGAGCAGCCAAAAAACATGCACACAAACAAAATTCCTTGAATATTAATTGAAAGTCACTTTTACTTGTTGTTTATGCTGTTCGCATTTTCATTTTTACAATTGTAATTTCGTAACACGCTTGTCTCGCTTGTTCATTAGATGTTTCCCGTTTCCGTTCTCCGAAATGAGAAATAATAAGAATTTACATCTACATGAGTTGCTACGTAAAACATAAGCTATGGTTTATTCCATTGCCATCACTTGAAACAATTGCATTTTGTAGCTCTATGTCGTTTTAATTAAGGTTGTTTGAATTAATTATTAATTATTTTTCATAAAGAATAATGTGTGTTTATAAAATGAGGATATGAGTTTCAATGAAAATAAGGGCTAAAAAGTCTCGAACAAAACTGTTTGATCAATTTTGTAAATAATTTAAATTGATATCAGTTAAAAAGCAAAAGATTAATTACTCCCGACAGCATCAGTAGCATTTTTTTTATAAGTTATATCATACTCAAAAGACCTACAGTTATAAAAACATTGTATTGATATCACTAAAAATAGTTATAGGGAATATGTATGAATGAATGACATCGAGTATTTCAAATTAATAGTCAATTTAAGTGAACATACATCAACCAAATGACATTCAATTATGGGTAATAACGTATTTCAATTGAAAATAATCATTTAGCATGTTCTTTACTATGGAATAATATTTGTGTGAGTGTAGAGATAAGAGAATATTTTTCAAGTCGATCACATGATAATAACTGATGTAGTGTCTTTCATCATTCATTGTTTGTAGTGTTTCTTGTTTCATGATTTTCCTTCTTTCAATTTTGAGCAACTAATGTAACATTCTGTCCCAAAGAAATGAGAAATGTTGTTTTTTCTGCTCCCTTCTCAAAAATAAGAAGTTTACACAATTTTATGTCTAACAAGATATTTCAATTTATATGTACTTCGAAATTTTTTTGCTGTTTCCTTTAAAGAATGAGCAAATAAAAAATAAGAAGTTGAAGGTGTCAATTGATAAGAATGACAAAATATTTTTTAAGACAAATTGTTGACGTGGGCGCAACAAGTGTATAGTTCATATGTTTTAAAAATGTATATATTTTTTGTGCATAAAATTAATTCAAAATTCTTAAAATTGAAATAAAATTCAAACATCGCAAATTCATACATTTAATTTTCTTATCAAATGCACAAATTGTTTTGCAAATTACATTGCTTGTTCAGCAATTACTTTCAATTTCTTTATCAATGATCGTTATCATCATCAGTTTTTTCATTTGTGTAAGTGTAAAAAAAATTAAATGGACTTAAAAAAAATAATATTAGCTGAGCTGATCAGACAAATTAAATGAATTAATATGCAATATTTATGAATTTTAGTCCCAAAATAAGTATAATATTCAATTAACGTGCAAAAATTAGGTATGATCATACTTTAAGTGACATAAGTTGAGTTTAATCATCTCGTTGCATCACAAAAATATAAAATAAAAAAAGAAAACCATACAGAAACAGAGTTAAAGAGAAATGTGAAAAAGAGAAAAAGCATTTAACATTTTTTTCTTCATTTTTTTCGTTACTACATGAAATTCTTTCTGGTTTTTTGAATAGAATAATTCACCAAGGAGCTATAAAAGATCATACATCTATTTTTCTAATTAAAGCTAAAAGATAAAGAATATAGTGTATTGTGTGCTGTTTAGTTGATTTGTGTACAAAATAAGAAATATAGAAAAAATAAATAAAATTTAAAAAGGCATTAAGTGGAAAAAGAAAACAAGATAATAAGCTTCAAACAGCAATAATAATAAATAAAAAAAGATAAAAGTGTTGAAAAAATAAAATTACTTATTTTTCATACCAGAAGCAAAGCTCAATAAGTCAAGATCAGCAATTAGAGCTGAAAAGCTTCAGAACAGTGATTGGATCAGTAATTTTTTTTACACATAATCAAAATAATATAAAATGCAGCATCATCCTGGCTCGTGGTATTTAGGCCCATGGGGCGTTCCTTTACAAAAAATGTTGGCAGTGCCATTTAATCCTGCAGCAGCCGGATATCAACCATCTCAAATATCTGGCGCTGCTGTTGCACAAACCACATCTCAAGGACCACCGCAACAAGCACAAAGTCAACAACCATCACATCCATATTCTGCTGCAGCACATCATCATCCTTTGCATCAAGCCATGCATCATAATCATGCAGCTGCTGCCATTCATCAACAGTTGAATCAACAATTACATCCAGCAGCTGCTGCAGCAATGTTCACGCCATTGACATTAAGAAGTTTTGTTACTCATCCTCATTTAAATTTGAGTCAACAACAAATACCGACTGGAGCTCAACCACAACAACCAATAACAAGTCAGACGCAATCACAATTAACTGCATTAAACTTAAATAATGTCGGCGTTGTGCCTGTTCGACAAACGACCACACCAACTAATACTCCTGGAATAATTTTGCCTATGCGAAAGGTAAATTTTAACTACTTTTTTTTTAATATTATGTCTTAAAGATCATGATCCTAACAAAATATTTTAGTTAGATTTGATTCAATTCAATCAATCTTGGATGGGCCGTGACCCAATCCCAACACATTACGGATATGTTCACGCATTTTTTTTTTTTTTGAAGCGACGGCTGTTTTTATAATGCCAAAATCTAATTAGCTCTTCAATTTCAAATCTGGTTTTTTGTTTATAATGTAAAATATCAGTATATAAAAAAATCTCATTAAAAAAATATGAAATTTTAAGGTTATTTCTTAATTACTTAACATTCAGCAATGATTGATGTTTCCGTTTAAAATTTACAAGTATAATAAAAAATATTCAATAAATTTTATTAAGGATATTTTGAATAAAAGATATATCTATATTATAAACACCCAATTCCTTTGCTGATACAAGAACGGAAGCCATGTGAAGCCGTGTGAAGCCATGTGAAGCCAAAAATTGTTGAAATGTGACTGTCCGTGTAAGCCAAAAATTGAGTATCAGGTTGTTGTAATAATTATGCCAAGCTTTTTGATAATTGAAAAAAAAATTGAAGCTTGCCCCCTATTTTTTTTCATTCATGTCTTGAAATACGTATGATTCACTGTACTCTAGTTTACAAATCGCATTCTAACAGATAAAATCTTAATTGATTTCCCAAAACAACGACAATTTTTTTCTTTAAAATTTAAATAAACATGTTAGAGATACGAGAAAATTAATATTTAATAACGTAATGACACATTTTTTTTTCCAAATTTTTCACTTTTGCACAGTAAAGTGGAATCAGAACCACCCTTTTGTTGACATTACTTCCTTTGTTTTTTATTTGCTTCCGTTTTACAAAGCTTTTCATTTATATGTATAAATTCACTTCAGTTGTTCCAAATTTGCTTTTTTCCTCATGTTAGCTGTACATGATTTTTCTAAGATTAGGTGAATCACAGATACCTAAAAATATGAAAAAATTATTATTTCTTTCCTTTCTTCCAAAACAATACTTTTGATTACAATCCCTTTTTCTAAACTATCTATACTATCTTTAAAACCTCCTCCTACATACAATTCTGATGTTCAACATATAAATTTACAATCATTTTCAACATCAAACTGAAGTTGCTTCAACATTGAAGTTTGAATTTTTTTCAATCGATTCAAGCCTTATGGCATCATCAGTAAAAATAATTCTGATCGATAACAGAGAGGATGAGGAAAAGCTAGAACAGGAGATTTAACTTGACTTTAAGCAAAGGCAAATAACAAACAAAAATTTTGGAAGTAAAATAACCTTTAGGGACTTTTCCCAGTCAGTATTCTTTCGTATTTTTATGCACAGAGTAAAATTAATGAACCGTACTCAACGCTAAATTGCTTTACTTTTCATTTCATTCCTTTATACTATATAAACATCATGAAATTTCAAAATTAAAAGGAAATTTAAATTGAGTATAAAAATCCACAATCCAAAAAAATGTATCTTTCGTTATTTTTACTTATTTAAACTTGCTTAGAATTATTTATCTGTTTACTCATGACTCAGATGCTGTTGCCATTCACAAGCTTCGCATAATTCCGTACCGGAAGGAGACTTGAAGTAAAATTTTGCGAGAGATGTATTTGTTATTCAGAAAAATTTAAAGCTTTAACGGAAAGATATTATTTGTTTAAAACTTTTAACGATTAATCTATCAATCTAGTAAATGCTTAAAAATGACTATTACAAATTTATTATAACACAATTTATTATAATAGCTGTTTAATACTCAAATTCATCAAGGCGTTTAACAAATTTTATTCACTTTAAACAAAATTGACTAAACCAACCAAATGAATCATGATGCAAGAAAAAGAGAAGATTATTATAATCATAATAATGAGCGAGAGAAAAAACGTATAAAGAGAAAAATATACTTCATATGAATGAATGGATTTAAAGTTGCGTTTTGGCGTTAGGCGATACAAAACAAATGTTTCATTAACTTTTATTGCTCAACATACACTATACTATATTTTTTAAATTCATCTTTATTTTCTTATTCTCGCAACATTGAGCGAGTAACCTTCATGTGCTTTTCAATCTCTAAATTTGTTAAAGCCTTGAAGTTTTCCGTGTTGATTATATTTGAAAAAATGTGATGAGCATTTGTTTATGTCATCTTGAAGTGAATAATTTGACAATTAAAAATGACTATATTCATACTTCCATTAGATAATTAAAAATTACATAGCATTAATTATATACGATTTTTAAATATTAAAATCCTGAATATTTTATTTAAAAGAAGACAAAAAATATTCAGAATTTATCCAAAAAAATAATATCTCTTTGATCATAATTCTCTAGATAATATTTAAATCTTTGAACATCGCTTCAAGTTTCATAATTCCAAACTAAAGTAAATTTATCTAATAGCTTTATTTTTAGGATATTTTCAAGTGATTAATTTCAATATTAATAAAAATCGATTTCATTCAAGCTCATTTTTCCTATTTTATTCCCAATTTCGACTTACTGTATGACTGCTTGTACAGAAAAATTTAAAAAGAAAAATTAAATTTATTACAAATTACCTGCTGTGCTGTCTTGGTGGGATTTATCTAGAGTTGGTTATTAGTTTTGAAACTAAAATACAGTTTCAATGTAAACATTGAATTCATACATTCAAATATAATCAAATTAATAAGTCCATTAACTCTTTGATTAAGTTCTTTCATGACTTAATTAAAACTTATTACTATGAACAATGTTTAGGAGAATCAAGAATTTTGAATTGTATAATATTTTTTCTTTTAACATATTTAGTTTTTAACTTAAATTTCCTGCATACATATGAATTTAAAAATTATAGGAATTTTCTAAGAATTTTTTTCGATTCTCCTTTTTTGCGCATCACACGGTTGAAAGAAATATTAAACAAAAATAAATTTTCATGTTTTGATTTTGGCAGCAAAATTAGAAATAAATACGAGAATAACTTTTTTCAAAAAAAAAAAAATTAATTAGAAAAAACAACAAAAGGGAATCAAGTCCGCCTTTAAGTCCGCCTTTGGTTCTCATTAAACTTTTAGCGATGAACTTTGTTGTGGCATATTAAATAAACATAAAATTATAAGACATTATAAAGAGCAAGTGAAAAATATTTCAGACAGTGGCTCGTTACTTTTTTCCCACAAAAGATCTTTTATAGCGCGCCTAGCACTAGTATCAAGTTTGTGTCATTAATTTTAAAATTATACACGACCTCAGGCATGGCATTTTTGCTTTTTTTGCTTAGACTGATTTATAAGTATGTGTTTTTTTTCTTTAAACATCTTCTTATTATTACCAAAAATTCCAACGTTTTATGTGGATAAGATATTCTAATCAATTTATTATTGCTAAAAGCTTTCTTTGAAATGTTATTCTACATAAATTATTCCTAAAGTTTTCTAATTAAATGAATACGTTTTTAATAAAATTGCAAATTTGAGTTAGATATCTAAATGATACACATAAACAAATAATTAACTTCTTTAACTTTATATTGTTAACGAAAATTCCACAGAGCCAAAACTTTTTTACGTTGTTGCAATATCAGGTCGTTAGTAACAAAACATCATGTGAATGATGGACACATAATAAATAGAAATATGCGGGCTACTAAAAATTTGCGAATATTATGAGTAAAGTAAGAAAAAAAAGGAGAATAAAATTGGAATTTTATAAACGTCGACAGACTTGGAATTTATTTCAGATATAAACAACGAGCGATGATGCTGATGATTATGATGAGAAGATTTATTGATATTCATCGTACCTTGTTGGAAATCATGGCGCACTTTTTCAAGTTTCTTGAGTCAATTTTTCTCCACTTAAATATTTAACAGAATTGCTTTTATTCGTGCAGCTACTTCAATATCTTGTCCAAGTTGACCTTCTCCGTCTTACACAAAGTGGAAAATAATAAATTTGCTTTATCATTTAAATGTTTCATGTAAAAAAATTCACGGTACCAGACTCGATTGTTTGTTTCACGTCAGGTAAACTTCTTCATTTACACACACTTTTTTATGATGGAGAGAATGGTAAAAACAGACAGTCATAATTAACATGCGGATTTTTTTTTTCTGATGGGACTTTTTATAAAGTGAATTTATAAAACAAATTATGAACCATGATTAGCACAGGTGATAAAGACTAACTAAGAAAACCAGAAAAATGAAGAAAAGAGGATTTTAAGTACTCATTTAAAAATAAAAATACTAATTGGATTAATTGTCCATAATAATAAATGATATGCTTTTAGTTGCTTATTTCTTAATAATCTCAGTCTGAGTTCTATTTTAAATTCGTGAAAAAGTCAAATTCTCGCGTTACGTAACAAGTGAACGGCCCCTTATACTTTCGAATTAGATTTATTGCAATATTTTCATACGTTTTTATCGTCTCTTTGACATTTTGTTTAATTCTCTTCTGGGACCAAAAGCACTTTAAGAAAATAGAAAAGTAGACAAAAGAGTGTGTTTGGATTATGTGATGAAATTAATAATTTATAAACCACATGTTTTTTGTTATTACTTATAAAAACAGCAGACATTAGATGACAAAAATTCATAAAAGTAAGGAATGAAATTTCAACAATGAAACTTTATTGTTTGATATTTTCTTCTTTTATGCTATTCTTTTCAAAATCGCATTTTAAATGAAGCATTCTGTCAAGATTATATGAAGAAATTAAAAAAGTTACAGCAGCATCCATCAACAGAGACAAGTTATTTTTCTATGTAACATAAATTTAATCTGTGTCAAGTTCAGCACAACAAAGATTGAATGTTATTTTATGAATATTTAAGGATAATAATGCTATTTTTCAGTAAAATGTCTAATAAGAATTTTGAAAATTTCATGCAATTTACTTTGGCTATTTTTGAAGAAATCGAGTTTTAGTTAATTTGTTCTAAACTTTGATAAAATTAATTTTTCCTTGGTATTGAACATTAAAAGTAGTCATAACATAGCCATAGCCCCATTTTCATTTGAAAAAATGCCTTGAAAAATGAGAGAAATTTCCATTTCCTTTCATGACTTTTTTATGACTTTGGCGCATTATGAAATTTATTCGTTTAGTTTAGCTTTATCGTTACTCATTTCTCCATCCATAAATTGAGAGCTTTGTGTTTGCTTGCGATATGCACTATGCTGTAAATAATATATTATATGAGAAGCTACAAGTTTTCTTCATGCCATATATCTCACGCACTCGTTCTTATTCTCTCTCCATCATTTCTCTTTCATCTTCTTTTCCTTCTTAGCATGGAATGTCTATTATATAATTTTATTCGGCATTTTCAGCGCATTTTTGAAACTTGTTTCACAAAGATAACTTAATAAAGCACATTGTTCGTTCATTCGGGTCAGTAAGATCTCTTAAACTCCTATTTTAATAGCTCAATTTCATCTAGTTATTAACGCGTTAGACACTTAATAAATTAGAACAACTCTCTTAATATGATAGTTTATGAATGTCTGATTTCATTTTTGGATCTTGTTTTGTTGACTAAATGCGTTGAAGTGACTAAGTGACTCGATAAAATCGAGCACTTTTACAATTTTTTTTATTCTTTTTATTTCTTACTTTTTCACCTTCAATGTCGTGCACTGACTGTTACATATATTTTGAGCAAGAGCATGTATAATGATAGCTTGAATTTACAGTACAATTACTTATTCACTTACTTTAACTTTGGACAATGGATAAAATAAATTATGCGTTTTGGATAATGCGATGATTTTACATACGAGTTTTTGTTGTTCTACTATTTAGCTCCGCTGTTGTTTCAATGTAATTCATTGAGGTGAATGTAAATGACATGAATTAAAAGGTAGATTTGCTTATTGAATGGATTAATCGTTTACGTAATGACATGTTTAAAGATTTATTACTTGAGTGACTATTGAAAAGTAAATTATTATAAATAACTATTAAAATTAATCATGTGAATATCTATCAATTATTATAATTATTTAAGCTAAAATAAATAATTTGAAAGACTCTAAAATAACGAACTGGAACATTACATCATCAAACTATACAAAAACTAAATTGAAATAATAAAATACAATAAACGTAAATAAATCTGAGACAATTGTAAATGCTTCTAACATGTGCAATCAGTGAAAGTTTTATTCTATTTCTCGCCTTTCTTTGTTAATACTTTTCTTCAAAGATATTTTCCTTCTTTTCTCGTATTTTATGCCGTTGAAATAAAAATGTCTGTTAAAGAAAAAAGTTGTTAAAGTATCTGATAGTGCTAAGATTGTGTGCTTACCAGGGGTGTTTTCAGGGGAAATGATCATTTCTTTTCTCTTCTCAATATAACCAATTCGTGAAAGCTCATTCACTTTTTAAGCAAAAACAATGTTGTAAAAAGTTTTAAGTTTAAATTTATTTCAAAGTCTGAATTTTTTTTTTTGTTTCTGATTTGAAAAAAAATCTTAAGAGAATCTTTTAATTTGGTTCTAGAATTGAACTAATTTTTCTAAATAAATCATTTGGCCCATTTTTTACCTCTGAAATATTTTTCTACTCGTTTAGCCATAACGAACGCTTTGCCATCGTTTCAATAATATACGATTATGTGAATAGAATACAATGAATGTACAAAAGCAAATGGGTAATATATTTAGTTAAGATATGATTTTTTGTAGTATTAACTGTTTGCCCTAGAACAAGCCCAAGTTTGATGCAAAAAAAATTAAATATTCAAAAATAAGTTGTTTTAAAACGAAATTCAACCATATTTTGACTAAATTATATCATAGGTTTTATTTAGAATTGCGATATCATGCCGACATATTTCAGCCACACCGAGATTATACCTGCTACTGATGTTATTAATATTAAAATACATAAACGATGTTCATTGCCAAATATATCTACTCATACATTTGTATACATAACTGCCCCAATTACTGTTAGTATTTTTGATGATGTTCTTTTGCAAGGAAAATTGTTGCTATATGAAGGGCGGTTCCTGACACTGATATAGAGAATGGGTAATAAAGCTTTATATTGTCAATAAATAACAGACTTGTTTTTCGTTTAATGTAGGAAAAGTATGTCGAAATTACCACATATATATATATATATATATATTTGGAAAAAAAAATTTCAATGGATAATTTATAAACACACTTATGTTTTAATAAAAAGTAAAAGCATAAAGGATTTCAAGATTAATATTAATTTTGAAAATGAGAATAAAAATCTACTATCATTTTTCGAAAATTATGGGGCGCCATGTGAGCGCATATGGTAGCTAGTTCGATAGAACTAAATAATTTTTGAGGAGTGGATTTGTTCAAAAAGCTTCGTTAAGCATCACTTTACTTTTACATTTTCACTTTTCATATGCTAAATTGAAATCTAATCGATAAGTGGGGAACATTTTACATGGCATAATTGAAAATTGAGAAAAAATAATTGCGTTGATTTTTAAATCAATATTTCTTTGCACCCTATAATTTTTGAAATATTAAATCCATTATCCGAAATTATTGTTCGTGATATGGCAATTTTCAATTTCAAATGTAGAATTTTTAAAGTACAAAATATGTTTCTTTTTTTGTCTGAGTTTTGTTAATTGAATCACATCATAACAACGGCAACAGTCATTTTTTCATAAGCACACAATCATTTTAATTGAACGATTAAACGCTACTTAAATCTAATTTCGATTCCAAAAATTTTATAATTAAATTACTTGAATGATATTAATCCTTCATCAAATGATCGTTGCGCATCACAAAATAATACAATATCAACTTCATGCAATTTCAACTCGATTACTTGATTTTAACTGAATGAATTTCCCACAAGTCATCAATTAATAAAAATGAAATTCAATCCTTTTTTTTTATTCGCGATTTCACTTTCAATGATCACTTCCTCGTGAAGAGGATACAATTAAAGGGAATGAATTATTCACAAAATTGGCCAATAATGAGCAATTTATTCAGTGTGCATTATGTTATACTTTAGCAAACAATGCAGTCGGGAGGAAAAATCAGTATGGGATTCTTTATTCAATTTTAATGTGAATCATGCTCATCGTGGGTATGCACATTCGTGTTGAAAAAGTACTGAGAACAAGAGGATATAATGTGATGTCATAATGACATAATCAAGCAAATTTGTTGCTCTTCAGCTTATATTTCCTCGTTTTTGGTTGACTCTAATCAGGCTGGCTATTTGTTTGTTTTTTACGGAACTGTTTGGCACAAATTTTACAAAAACTTGAATTTTATATTGAGTTTAAAGGTTTGAGTCCGCAAAAGTTTCTCTTTGGCTATGCTCCTGTTCTACATAATTATAGGCAAAAATATAAAATAAACGATGCTCAAAATAATATTGTAAATGAAGATTTTTTTAAGAATAAATAAATTAGATTTATTGCCATTGATAATCTGATTCAATTATCTCCAAATTATTTCCATCCCTGGATCATATTAACAAAAGCCACGAAGAAAACTTATTTTCCTTTTAAATCCATTCGATTCTCTTTTCGGCACAAAAATATATTTATATTTCACAAACAATGCATTTAGCCATTTAACCAAAATTGAAAAAAGATGAAAGAAATGGTAAAAGATATAAAGATCAGAATAAGGAGAATGAGGAGAATTAGGGAATATTCATGAAATTTATGATATGCCTTAAAGGCTCATGAACCTCTCTTCTCAATTGCCTTTGCTCTTCGATTTTTTCTTTCTTGTATTATTTTATTTCGTTGGTTTTTATGGCACAAATTAATGGTCGTATGATGCAAAACAAATTTTCTTTTTCAAAAATTCGTGATTATATTTGTGGTTCTGCAATATTCTTCAACAAGATCGTCGACGAGAGAAGTCATAAAAAAAGGCGATAATAAAGTAAAATGAGTAAAAACTAAAAAATTCAAAGCAGCCAATGCGATCATCATCATCATTTGTATTCTTTATTCTTTAATACTTGTTCGTATTTTTTACTGGAGATGAGCATATATGTGCGAAAAACTTCATACATGTATATTGTGACCTCAAGACGTTCTTTTATTTTGGTTGATTGTTTTACACTTAATAATAACTCCTTCCTCTGTGTTTAATATTTTAGATTATGAAAAGTTATAACTTTTTGTTCTAACTTTTGAAAAACAATTAAGTAAATATTAAAATCGATATGAAAAATTAAAATTCACATTTTTTCGTAAACACCCTATTCTAAAATTAATCTATAAATTTAGTTTGCTATAAATTTTAAAATTCTAATGTGATGAAAAAATTTAATAATTTTATGAAACATAATGGGATGAAAATGATTTATTAATTTTTTATATCAATGAATTTGGTAATAGCCCATGGTGAATTCCTTTGTCATTAAAATTGTATTAGAAGCTTAAAGATGAAGAAAATATTCCGAGCAAACAAAAAAAATAATTTACCCAATGCCCCATGAGGGTTTTATATTTCTGTGAAAATTTTTAATTGATTTTTTATTAACAATTTTCAATGCAATTTGGTGCTTCATGAGATAAAAAGGAGTTGATTTACTTTATAGCTTTTGGCAAAATCAAAAAGTTGTGTCTATAAAACGTATCTTTTTTGTTTGCAGATTTTTATCTCCTTTTTGAACACGTTTTACTACTGTGTAATATTTGCAAGTGCCTATATCAATTTATTAACATCTATAACCGTAAATTTTAAAATTTATAAAAATTCGTGTTCTGCCTCAAACCGCAGTATAATATTATATTGAAGCTCTTCATGATAAATTCAGAATATGACAAGAATGAAGATAAATTCTCACTTTTTGAAATCAGAAATTACCCTAACTTGTTGATTTTCGTGCTAGTTGGACCAATAGTAAAGTCCAAAAAATAAGCACCAATAAAATATCGTGATAGTATTAAATGTTTTTATAGAAAAAATAAAACTTATTAAATTTATGAGCTTAGTTTAATTATTAATATTAATTAAAACCTTTATATTTACAAAAAACTTACAAGTTGTAAAACGCAAAATCATACAAATAAGAACATGCATCTTATAACTTTCAAACACATGTTTATTTAAAGAACCATGATTCACTAATTTGTTTTACATATTAACTTTTACTTGTCCGAAAATTAATGATGGTTCTTAAACGGAATTCAGCCTTCTATTAATTTCTCATTTTTAGCATTAAACATTTCTCTTGTATTCACAAAATTTGTTCGTTGATTTAAATGATCTACTAAAGTGTCACATCCTCTCATTATAACCTTGACATCAAAAATGTATCCGCACATGTGCTTTCATTTTCTTTACCGTGTACTATGTGATTTCTTCTACGACGCAATAACGTAATTATCATTGTCCCAAAAAACTATTAAATTTGTCATCTCATCTAAGCACAGTGAAAAGAAGCAACAATGAAGACGATAATAATGATGATGAAAATATATTTTAACTAGTTTGTTGCAAATATGAAGATAAATGAAAAAATAGTAATTTTCCATTCAATTATAATTGATGCATTAGTGCTTATATGAGTGGTTGTTTGTTAAATTGCGTAAATTAAGTTAAAATGCCGTTTTTAAATCGATTAGTCATACGAGAATATGATAGTATGTTTGACTTTAAAATGTGACTTGACCATTCTCCTTAAGATTAAATGAATCCGAATAAAATCAATCAAAAATTATGCTGAGAAGACTATTTAGAGATTTGTCCCATTTAAAATCCAATTAAATTTTTCATATCACAAAATGACATTTCATCATAACGTTGTAAATGGATATAAAAATTGATGAGGGTTTCATGTAGCAAAAATTTTTCTTGGTGCGAAATATCCATAGGTGTATCCATATCTACTGAATTTCAGTTCTTAGATCCTTTTTGCATCTTATTTGGGATGAATAAATCCATGAAATTAAATTATAGAAAAATTTATGAGTTGTGTAAATTAATCTAGGTATAAGCTAGAGTCAAAGTTTAAAAAGTTGTTAAAAAATCTCCATTACCATAATGAAGAAGCGAGAAGATGAAGAAATTAAAAAGATAAGAAAGAATTCTCATTTTGTGGCTCACTTTTATTGTTGAAGCTAAAGATTGAATTAAGTAATCACACATCTATACGGAACATTATATTAATCCATTGTTGATTCTTTAATTGCCTAAAATTACTGCCTGTGAGCGTTTTTAGACTCATCCAAGATGAATCCTTGTATGTATTTTCTGCTGCTATTATTATTGTTATGAGCTCATTTACGATTAGTTCGTAATCTTATTTGTAAAAAAATTACAAAAGTCCTCATGTTATGTCGAGTGAATTCAGCGCATTTTTACTTTATTAAAGTAATCAAAATAATTTACACAATAAAATTATGAATACTTGTCATTAAATGGTTTAGCGGACTGAACGAACGAATGAACAAAGTGTATTTCTAAGCTACTTTTTTGAAACAAGTTTCATAATTGCGCTAAAAAGAAGCTTAAGAATTTATTACGTTTTCCTTCAGAAGTAATGTCCTTAATTCCCGCTTTGACTGGCTGACAAAACAAATGAATTCGAGAATGCTTTTAAATTCCTTTGTCGATCCAAATTTGAATAATTTAAAACTTTACAATTATTGAATCCCTCCTAACAATCTTTTGTGGAGCTTACGCTAAAACAATAAGTTGTCTCAGTGATGATAATCGATTATGCATGCGTAGGAAAATTTGCGCTTAGGTCATCCGTCCAATTCTATAATGACGACTTCTTTACTGGTTTTTCTTTATCTTTTTAAGAAAGCCATTTTTTGCATAAATGAGCGATGAATTTGAAGATCTTATTTTTATTTCTCGCACTGTTGCGAAAATTGGCAGTTTCTGCTTCCTCCTTTATTCCTTGATTTCTTTTATGCTTCTTCGTCTTTTTAAAATGTAAAATATCTTGGAATCTTATTTTATTGTTAACTGGGGAGATGAAAAAATTCTCATTTTTATAGGCAAGACAGAGTATATTAAAAAAAAGTAACTGAAAATGATTAATTAATTTACACAAAAAAATTTCTTCTGTACATTAATTTTGTATAAATAATAATAACAAACATGGAAAAGCTACCAAGTTAAATAAATTGTATTAATTAAAATAAATAAATGAACGAAAAAAATTTAATAATCTTTTGATTTAATGGGGGTCCACGATAATTTATTATATTGCACATATGTACAAATGATTATTGTGGTGTGCTAATTACTTTAAACGCCTTTTATGTACTCGCAATTTGGGGGATTTTCAATTTTTTAAAACATGAACTGTTTGGAATAACTTTTTTTTTTTTATTTTTTTATGTTCTTCCTAATACAAAAAAAAGATAATTTAATAGAATGTATGAGATTGGAAAAACAAGAACATTCAAATTAAATGTAGATTAGTAATCTGTAAAAATCACAGATTTATTTTAATCAAAAAAAAAAAAAAAAAAATTAACTGCTGTCGCTATTGTTATACATTTTATAATGTACTTGTAAAATTCTCAGTATGCCGAGTGAATTCGTTTTTGCACCTCAATGCTGACATCCATTGAGATGTTAATGAACGATCTGAGGTATTTGAAATCTTGTACCATTTCAAATCGCTTTTCGTTGTTAATGACTTCCAAATCGCTACTTTGTTCTTAAAAAAAATCACATTTTTGAGATTTTGAACCCAAAAATGATGCATAATGCAAAAATCTAATACTTAACGTTAATTGGATATTTTTAAAATAAAATTGTCACATATGAAAAGCTGTAAATGAGACTTTTTGGTAATTTATTTCAATTTAAAATAAAGAACTAATCACAATTTCAAGTTCAATTAAAAACTCTTAATCAGAAAGCTTTAATCTAAAATATATTGAAATCTGCCCAAAAATTAACAACATATGTATTACATTACATCAAGTATCATTCTCAAGAAGAAAAAATTTCGGCAGAACTGTTTTTGCAACTCGTGTGGCTTCGCAGCCGTTGTTTTTATTTCTTACACACATCTCAAACTATGTTTTATTCTGTTCTTCTCATACATTGTTCTTTATTTTTTTACGATTATATTTCAAGCCCAGAGAAGCAAAGAAATGTTTCTTATAGCGCTAGAATGAATATGAAATTTTTCACATATACAACATTTGCTTATTCCTTAGAAGAAATAAAAGATCAAAGTTAAATGATTTGAAATTTTTTGTGTAATCGTTTTTACACTCATTTCATTATGTTGATTAATTCCCTCTGCTATACAGCTACTGTATAATGATAATTTCATGATTGTTATTATTGTAATGAAATTTTTTCTATTCTTTACCATTTAAAAAAATGTATTTAATTCTTTTGTGTAAATAAAATAATTTGAAAATGGTTTTTGTAGGTTTTTGTGGATTGTAATGGATATAATAATAATCGGCCGAATTCACTAAGTTGGATTATCCAATATTTCGAATAATTCACTAGAGTTATTTAAGTTTATTTCGAAATTTTAAAACTGATACAAGAACGGAAGCCATTAAAAATTGAGGGGGTATCTGGGGGAATGGGGGTGTAACTTTACACACAAAAATTACGAATAAATAATCCAACAATTATGATGATCCAGTTTAGTGAAATCGGCCGATTGATATTATGTTAAATTGATATTATTAGAATCGAACTAAAGTAAAATCTATTTTTTAAGAAAATTACTTAATATGATCATAGTCAAAATTCAATAAAATAAACAATCTGAATCATACTCAAAAATAAAGATACCTTTAAAGATCAGAAAAATTTCATTTACCCTAGTAATATAGCAATGGAAGGAAAAAAAATCTTTTCATTCTCGTTAATTAATTCAGTCGAAATTCACACAATCTCTGCAGAAGCTATCACGTCTAACTCATTTCCGCTTTATTTTCTTTATTCATTCTCGCTTCCTTTTATTAAGTTCGTCTCTCCCTCCCATATAATTGTCACAATGATGACCAATCATGTTCCATTAAAAATCAATTATAAAGATTCTTGAAAGATTCAACATACTCATACAAATATAGAAGTCTTTTCTATTGAGAATCTTTAAATTCCATCATTCACTTACATTTTTTTGACACTAAATGTTTGAGTTTCTTATTGATCTTGTGAGCAAAGTAAAAAGTGGAAAAAGAAGAGAAGAAAAGAATGGAAAGAAAGAAAATAATTGAGACGAAGGTAGACAGTAGAATTGATGGCATTAACACTGACGTGTCGGTAGCGATATAAGAAAGAAAATAAAAAGATCGTCATTTGATTTGCGTGCTATTAATTTCAGTAAAATATCTTTTTATTTTGATTCTTAAACAAAATAAAAAGGTTGAGATTAGTTCTATGGGACAAATATACAATTCTTCAAGCATTCGCATGCTCGTGCCAGATGATTGGAAGTAAATTGAGAACACACAAGAAACTAAAAAAATTGTTATTTAGCCGAGAAGCATGACAACGTTCATTCTTATTTTCTCAAGACTTTTTTGTGTACACACATAAAAATAAAATTAAGCGATGATGAAAAAAGGCATATCCAAAGTCGAACGTGCAACTCGTTTACCCTCAAAATGCAATGTGAACAAACATGAACATAATGACTTTGCTGTAGAATGTGAGTCAATTGAGCGAAAAAAAAAAATAAAACAAAAATGTTAAAAGAAATTTTCTATCCAACAAGCGCTTTTAGCGTTTCCTAATGTGAAGTAAGGTTTTGATATGATTTAAAAAATATATAAAAAATTAATATATTGAGATATTAAAACAAAAACTATTAAGCTGTACTAAAAGAAAGATTTAAACGAAAAGACATAACGAATACATTTCGTTAAAAATATAGGCTAAAGTAATATGAAAACATTGAGTAAATGTTCTTTTGAAAGCAAAGTGACTTGTGGCACAAAATCGCAGATTATTTGCACGTATTAGTCTCTTTCTTACACATAAAAATAAAATTACATATTTGCCATCGCTATTTCCTTTTTTCGACAAACGCAATGTCTTTAAATCAGTTCATTAAGCGTGTTGTACAACATCGAGTTCTTTTGAATGTTAAACATGCTTTAAGCTTGTAGATTAATTCCATTCAAAAAGAAATTTTTGTTTTTTTCTTAACATAGGAGATATGCCAAATTAAAGAAATTCTTGACATTTTGCTTTAAGCTTTTGCACAGTTTTTAAGATTTTCTCAAATTACATTTAAAATCATGATACTATCTCTATATGGATAAACTAAACATTCTGTTCATATTTTGCCATTTATTTTAATACAAATTGATCTAAGATTAATCTTAAATTACCATGTGATGGCCAAGTGATCATTGAAGGCCAAGTATTTTAAAAAATAAATTTTTTTAGGCGCATGAAATAAAAGGTTGGAGTTCCTTTATAAAGGCTGTTATTAACTCCCTATCTTATCAATCACTAACCATCATCAGGCTTATGATATAATATATAAAGCATTAAGTTAAAAAGTTCGTCATTTTTTCCTTCTTAAGTCTTAGATTTTTTTTAAGAAATATATGTTATTTCTAACAAAACTGATGATGCAAGATAATCTATATAGAATGAGAAATCAAAACGAAACTAATCCACAAAAAAGAAATTAGGAAAAAATATGTTAATTTTATTGATAAAAACGTTTGACCTGTACCGAATATTCTCGCAACATATTTGTCATCTGTTACTCACTTCAATTCTTCTTCTTATTTATTCATCATCATAAATTATTTAAAAATTCTGCTTTTACCAAAAGAAGAGGTCTTTGCATTCATAAAATATAAAAAAGCCAAAATACAAAAATAAGCTCTACGGGTTGTGTGTTTGTGATGATGTAATATTAAGAAATGATTCAACATCAAAAAAAAAAATAAATAAATAAAAATAAGAGATGAAAACATTTAATAACACAATAGTTGAAACCGCAACTTGATTTTTTGTATGTTATTTCATTATTTCATCATTCTATGTATCGTGACAAGACATTAGTTAATAAATAGTAATATTGCAAATCAAATTCAGAAACATAAACTATTCACAATAATAGTAATAGAAAATAATTATCGGTTGATGAAAACAGCTATTTATTTGTCTACCTGTAAATGATATGATATAAAATTATTAGTTTGATAATAAGAATAATGTTTATGAATGTTTTAAGAACCTTTTTATTCATCCTCTTATGAAGTATTTTTGTTTTGATGACGGTCTTCATTCTCATCTTCGATAATAAGTCACGAACTTGTAAGATATAAATGTGAAATCAAAAGATTTGATTGTCTTAGAGTGTGCGAAGGTCAAAAAATACATTTGAAAACTATAGTGAATGATGTTTACTTGAAAATTGTAAATACCTATGTGATATTTAAAGACATTTTGATTCTATTAACGTAAGTTAGTATGATGAAAATTAGTGAGATTAAATAAAGTGAGATTTTCAAAATTTAATAAAAGTTGATATATATAAAATAGGAAACGAAATCCATAACTAAAATTTCAAAAAAATCAATGAACAATCATCCTCTCTTCCTTATTTACCTACTCGTTTTGTTCTATTGTAAACCATATCCATTAACAAGAAAATCGGAAAGCCTACTTCAATATGAATCACTTTAGACAATAGAGTGTTTGTTGAATTGCCCTTTGAGCTTTTCATTATAATTACAAGTGCATATAATTCTTTATAGCCATAAAAATGATAAATTACTATTCAGTTTCTTATTGTCATTTATTTATCGTTTTGATTGTGAGGAAAGGTTCTGACAAGTTATTAAGAGATCGAAGCTCTGTATAAAATGAAAAAGTGTGTTGATGACCTAAGAATTTTAATCATGCAACGCTCATAACTTTTTTTGTTGAAAAAAATACAATGAAATTTTTCTCAGATTGAATAAAAGATAGCTATCGAACTTGTCAATTTTTTCTCTCCTGTGGCGTGACTCATTACTGCTAGGACGTATCATTGCAATTCATTGACTCACAATTAAGTTTGAAAAATAAAAATGTTTTTTATTATCATTTCAGTTTAATTATTTTATGTTTAATCACTTAATAATAATAAAAAGGTATTTTTTCAGCTATATGTTATCCTCAAATCATAGCTTGATACACATTGTTTTTAAACTATATCTCACATTTTCACATTAGTCTTTATAATTTTGAAAGTCAGGATAAATGTTTTATTCACTTTAATTAAACTTTCAATAACAAATACATTCGACATGATATCTATTTACTTATAATGTAATACTTCAACGTTCCTTTATTGAAGAAAAATTTACAGCAGAACAAACAACTTGTTACTTTATAATATGCGCATGTGATTCGTAATCGTCTCAATGTCAGATCTTGTAAACGATCTCTCATTCAATTGATGCAATTCTGCACATTTTAATTTTATTCTTTCTTCTTACCAATTGCTGCGATTAATAATCTTCCTTTTAAGTCGAGGTTTCTCTTATTTTGTAATTTTTATTAATATAGTTCAGATCGTTTGTCATTCTGTCATTCCTTTTTTCTTAAGAAAACTTTTTTATTAGAATTGTGAAACTATTTGAGACTTTTTTATACCATAGAATTTAAATTCTTCTCTTCATACTTGATGGGTTTATATTCTAGTTATTAATACTATATAAGATATACGTAATATTGCACGGATTGCATGACAAGCTATTGGATTTCATATTCAATTTAATTTATGCATTGAATTGTTCGGACCGTATTTATTATTAATATTTTTTTCTTCATATAACGTTTACTGATTAAATATTAAATGTGAATGCCTCATGAAAAAAAGAATGGAAAGACAACATTAAAAAAGTAAAAGATTAAACAGAACAAAAATTTATGAGTTGGTAACATTTGAAAATTTGTGGATGTATTTGAATAGTAATCTCGAATTCTGAATACACAATAATATAATGTTAATTTTAGAATCAAGGGATAGTCATTAAACCAATAAATTTCTAGAAATTCCTATCGAAGGTCTTGATCGTTATCATAAGTTTAAAGTAAATGTTTATAAATGACAATTTTATTAAATAAAAAATAATAATCATTTAATTTGCAATGATCTGTTTATTTCAATTTTTCCACTACTGTTATCCGATTGCTATCTAGAGAATTCACATAAAAATCTAGTAATTATTGTTAATTATAGACCTATCAATAACTGTGTTTATTATATCTTGGTTGCAAATGCTCAGACATTCAGTGAATTTCCAGAATCATTAAGCAAATCGTATTGAAGTACCTTTAAAAATAGCTTTCATTTTATTAAACCATACTTTTAGGTCCTTGAGCTCACAAAGTTCGTTCTTTTTAAAAACTAAAAACAGCTAAATTCTAAAAACAACGCATTTAATTGACTTTTTGTGATATACAAATCTTTTAAATAGAAAAGCAAACTAAATAGCAAACACATTTTTTTGTTTGAAACTGTTTAAAAATTTAATAAGATAAACACGTCCCTTTCTCCAAGTATTTGATTTCACTCCATTAAACGTCTTAGAATTTTTATAAAATATTTTTAAAATAACCCAAGGTGTGGTTGCAAATCGATTTACTAAATAGCTTCGGGATAATTCATTTTAAATACGAAGAGTATTTTATGAAGCAGTATATGAAGTCATACAAAAGTCGTTAAACTCAACCACACAATCAGCTGTTTCAAATTACTTAAAAGCTTATACAACAAGTACTTAAGGAGCGTTTTACATAACTCAATATCATAAAATACCATTCCCTTGCATATTTAATTCGTGTTAACAAGTCTGTCAGAAAAATTTGTATTCCTTACCTGATGAATCAACATAACATCGAAGTTCGATGAATGTCTCAACATCTTCACCTTTTGCATATCTCTTCGACACCTTCTTTCTCAGTCACTTGAAAAATATCACAGTCCTTTATATTTTATATTTTTTGCTGTTTTGTCGCACAAAAAACGTCGATAAATTTTTTTATGTCACGCTATTTATGTGATGTCATATGAATATTATACAGAAGATAAAATGAAATATAATAAATTTCTACTTCTCTCTCTTATTTGCTGTGGTTTATGCCAAAAATGCTTATTGTCTCATCTCTGACTTTTCTTCTTTTATTGACTTTCGATCAACTTTCGATTAATTCAAAAATATCTTTCACTTTTTATTAAATTGATACTACATTGGTGATTAAATATTTTTCTGCATTTTAAAGCACAACAAATTGTTTTCTCGTGCAAGCTTTCAGAGTTGCAACAAACATCATGAAAACAAGAGAAATGTTCTTTTTAATTTTCAAAAAGAATAAATTGCTGACAATGAGCCATTTCGTGTTGCAATGATGATGATCATTAAACATCATTATTATTATTAAGTATTATCATTTCTATATAAATATCATTTAATTTATCATATAAATTAAATCGTTTACCGAAAATTAAAATGAGAAGCATAAATGTGTTCTAAAAACATACACTTGAAGGTGCTTGCTTCTTCCTTGACTCACAATACCAATAATTGCGAGAAGCAATTTATATAATTGCAAGAAGATAATGTGTTTCTCTCTTCTTTTTGCCATGGCCTTGTTGCAGAAACCAAAATGTTTTTATAATACTGTGTTGTTAAAGTGCAATACTTTTTTTGATATTTAAACTATGTTAGTCTAAGGGGAAAATAACTTAGTGGGAAATTTTTTAAGGGACTTAGAGGAAAGAGAAATTTTTTTGGCTGAGAAATCCCATCATGTTGTTTTCCCCTCTATATGAAACACAAAATTAAGTAAAAACTAAACAAATGAAAAACGAAAATATTAGTAATTGTATGTTTATTAGACACATTTATTTTAGGAACACTTAAAAGGTCACACTCGTTCATATTTAATTTGGCAAATTTATAATATTTAGGGACAAAATTATGTTATTAAATTATTAAAATAAATATTCAAAATGAGCTCGACTCATATCGACAAAACAGAATTAAATAATCTATAGAAAATAGAGTATTTTTAAAATTTTAGAAAATTATCATACTATTGGATATTCTTGTAAACATTTTAACATTTTGATTATTAAAGTTTGCATTTTATTTATAAGCAACAAACATTTTTATTCAATGACATTCCGATAATTTAGATGGAAGTGAATGATTTTGTGAAGGATAAATCAAATAAAATCCATTCGTCTTAGCAATAATTAAAGCTAAGCTCATGATTGACATTCTGTTTCTACCGATTGATGTAAGTCTATTTTGGAGTAATTGGCGATTTACTTTTTCTGACTGACACAAAAAAAATCTTATGTTAGTGAATTAAGTAGCACACTTATTATACACTTTTATTTAATTCATTCTGTATAAGATTATCATTTCTTATTTCAAATGATGTTCGGTTTCAATCTATGATATTTTTATGTAACATAATCCGGTCATCCATCAAAATTTTATTTCAAAATAATCATTCATGTAGTTGTCTTTTTTATTCACTGACTAAGAAGACATTATTATTTTTAGAAATTAGATAAAAAATATAAGGCAATAAAACATTTTGTGTTAAAACGTGAAGAAAAATGAAAAATCGTCAAATGTACTTCCAAAAACTATATCATATTCTTTTTGAATATGAAAGAAAAAAATTAAAAATTCAAAACTGTACGTAAAAACAGTTTGATGACGACAGCATAATGCGACAATAAATCATTTGTTATAAAAAGTGAGCGAGAGAATTTTTATGTAATGAGTAAACATCAGCAAGCTATATTGTAGCTCACGGCAACTCCCAAACTTCCTTTTTTTAAATGAAAATATAAAAATATGCGAAGAAAAACGCACAAATATCGAGAGAAAAATGAGTAAAAGTAAAAGAATGAGAGAGAGATAGAAAGAAATGGAGCAATTACCATGGATGATAAATTAAACGAAACGTAAAATGGAAAAAAAATCGGCAATAAAATATTGCGTAGAATAGGAGTAAAAGGAATGAGGATATTTTCGCCTTCTCGATTGCTGTTAAATCTTGATTCATTCACCGATTATATGATTTGTGCTCAACAAATAAATTTCTCGGAGCATCTTTTTTTTAAATGAAAACTAATTTTTTCATTTCGTCTAACTGACGATGAAGCTTGCATTTCTGATTCTATATTGGAAAATGCTTTTTAAATTGGATTTCAGATTATCTGTTTACTTCATAAAAAAGATATTCTATTGCATTATGAAATCCTGATTCCCTCAAAAAGGTGAAATCAAAATTTTTTAAAGTCATCCGAATGAAAAATGTTTTCTGATTGTTGACAAAATTGGAATTTGTCTCACAAACAATATTTAAGACGTTTTATTATTATTCACAGTTTTCTAATTCTACAAAACCAATTTTCTTATTTTAAACGCTTACGAATACACTAACAACTACCATAGGCCAAAGAAAGTCTTTAAATAAAATAGGCCAAACTTTTCGAAATTGTCAAATTCAAAAAATGCTTATCCATATTTGGAGTGCACAAAACTCTATAAGTGTATATTAATATTTATGTACAAACAATGAAAAAGAATATTCATCAATCAGACGACATGCTTTGTCAACATCAATCTAGTGGCAATTAATTAAACAGTCATTAAAACGGAGGATGAAAAAATTAGAAATGGGAGGTTGAGTAAGAGGATTGAGGATTAAACGTGAAACAGAATTTATGAAATAAAAAGATGCAAAACTCATAGCAATGATAGGGATATTGAGTAGATCGAAAAAAGATTGAATTTCCATTTCCATTTTTTGTTAATTCATCTTGTTGACAATAGCAACAGGAGCAACGAAAAGTTGAAATGGTGCCAAAAAATGTTTTTTATCTTCTTCATTTCATATGAATGTTTATATTAGCATCATCTGTTTTGTTGCTGATTTCGAAGAATCTTGTTACCATTCTCTTCAAATTAGTCAAAAATAAATGGTAATTTATATGCTTTTGCAGCATCTAATAATATTTGTTGACTTCTAATGCTTCCTTTTTCCTATTTACCGCATTTTGTTGTTTGTTTTAATTACATTTTATCATATTTATTACTAAGATGTAATTTTTATAAGATTAAAACACTTTCCACATTCATCAAAATATTTGTATCACGTCGTTCCCCGGAACATAGGATATTTTTGTTTTTGTTTAAAACCCTAAATTGAAAGCATTCAACCAGGATATTATTGAAAATATTAATTAATGTCGACAAACTTTAATCGCATGTTTTCTCAAAACAAAAAGAAAAAAATCAAATCTTTAGATAAAATTAGGAGCATTTCAATTGTTTTTCATTTTATTTTTCTTTTGTTTGGATCAGTTTTGAGCTCAAATTTATTTTTAGATTTATTTTTCAAATGAGCTGTTTTTTCCTCCGTTTTCATGTTTCTTTATTTTATTTTATTGATGTTTTTTCTTTCATTCAAATTCCCAATTTATAATGCAAGAGTTTTATTTCTCATTCATTGCGATTACATGCTTTGTCATTCAGATCAGATCAAATCAATACTTCTTTTAAATAAGGAAAAAGTGAGTCATTGTTGTATTAAAAGAATTTTACAAATAAATTGTTATCGCATACAGCTTATACAATGGATGAAATAATAAATTTTGTATTTTTTGTTAGTTGGTGATCAGATTCAGCCATCCTGAAAAAAAAAAAATTGTGATGTAAAATTCAGTTGAACATGTCCAAATCGAAGTCGAATTTAAACTTAAACAGAATTGCTCTTTGCGATTAAGCGATTATTCAACTTGACTTGGTTTGTTTTCAGTATAATTTTTTTCGTTTTTTGCCTGTTTTTGTGAACCTTCAATTAAAGACTTTTCATGCAATGAGGGATATATTACAATTTTTTCTCTGTTGAATTAAACGTAATCACTTTTCATGTATAAAGAGTGTATTGAGTGTACTTCTGCCGTCTCTTCTGTCGAACAATATAATGCCCTGTGTGTATCATTATGATGTTCCTATTGACCAGTTTACCTTGAAGTATACCTTTTCTCTGCTGTGTACTTGCTTATTGTACAGTGCGTGAAATTCTCCGAAGCAAAAAATTGCGAAATATTAAATTACCAAACAATATATATATTTATATATATATACTTCTACAGGACAATGCAAAAAAATCAGTTTTGTGTCTTTACGTTGAATGCATCGTTACCGTTCATTGCATTGAATGTCAGATGAAGTCAGTGTTGATTGTCCAGAGGGATATTCTATAGGTGTCAAAATTATTTTCTTCTTTCTGCATGCCTTTTTTTTACATTTCAATGAATATGCAATATTGAATTTGTATGTAAAATGAGAGATTTGAGCTGACTTTAAGCTATATTGGGAGAAATATGGGGATATAAAATAATCATTGTTATAATGTCATTATTTTATCTCTTCAAATGATATTTTTAATTTTAAAATATAGACAAGAAAATATTTTAATTAATGAAATGCTCTGTCACCTAGTTTGTACAAATTCTCTGCCTGTCATTACTGTTCTTCGCAAAGTAGCTTTTGGAGCTTCTGGTCGTCTTTTCGCTCGTAGATTCCATCCAAGGGCTGTGTAACAAACTTGTGTTTCTGTCCCTGCAATGAAATTTTTTTTCCGAAGCGTATGACCTATCCAGTCAAACTTCCTAATCTGAATCTCTTTGTTGATGTCTTGTTGACCTGCTTTTTGCACAAGCTTTTGATTTGAAGACCAGTCATCTGGATTCTCGTTCAACCAAATCTTGAGAATTCTTCTATATCAGCTATTGACGTATACTTGCAGTTTGCGCTTGACTTTATTTGTCATAAACCATGTCTCACAGCCATAGAACAGCACTGATTTGACTTATGCATTAAAGATTTTTATCTTTAGATGTTTTGTGCTGTTGGTGCACTTCCATACATTGAAAAGCTTTCCAAAAGTTCCCCTTGCCTTCTGAATTCTCATACTAACGTCTTTCAGGGTGCCTCCATCAGCTGATATATTGCTGCCAAGATATGTAAAGTTTTCAACGCGATTGATGGTTTGATTGCTTCATTGATGAGCCTAATAAGCTTTTCTAGAACACCAAGATTCCGAAACTCTGTCTAAATACACTCTCTATTTATGGAGTCAAAAGCTTTTTCGTTGTCTACGAAAACGAAATATAATGCTGATTGCCATTCCATTGATTGTTCAACAATGATCTGCAAAGTGCTAATTTGTTCAATGCACGATTTGTCTCACCTCGAAATATCAAAATATCTCACCTTGGCATGAAAGTATCCCATTAACACTATCATATCCTGTTTCGGAATTTTCGTCAATGACAATGTCAGCTTTCCATATTTTACACTAAGTCTGACTCGAATGATCCTGTCGGATATGGGTTCCTTCTCTAAGAGTGAGTCTCGAACTGACATACTGCCAACGACTCTGGTATATTCTGTCCCATTTCTGTCCCACCTTATTTCGCTCAGTCCAAGCACGTCGATTTTGTATCTACAGATTTCTCTATTCACCTGCGCCAGAGAGTCCTAATATTCCATTGATCAATTTGTCGTTTACGTAAGTTCTTCGTTGTTAGTCCAATCCTGTTTACCTTATGTTATTTGTAAAAGTTGATTTCGGAAATGTTCAATTATAAACCCTACCATCCCTAGCCTGATATCAGGGAATAGCATGAGAAGGTATACACTTGACATTTGATTAGCTTCGGAGTCAGATTTCGGCTTCCCCAATTTTCCAATTGTTTTGCTAATTCTATAATTCATTTTAATTCTAAATCTGGTGTACGTAGGAATGCACCATATCTAAAGTAAATTAATCAAAGCATTCAAACAAAAGAATATGTAAAATGAAAGCTATAACCTTTAATCCTAAATATGCATTTATGGTTATAAATTTCATTAATGAATATAAAATTTCTCACTTAAATTTCAAGCGCAATTTTTTACGTTCCATAAACATTTCTATGTCATTGTATACATATTTAGAATGAACGTACGCATATAAATATAATGCCTATAAAATCACATTCAATATATATATATATGTATAAGGCAAAGTAATCATTTATCATACTATGATTCATATCATAAATTTAAACATTCTATATATTCGCATTTCTCTCTGCTTTTTTTTTCTTTTAAACACCATTTATATAAAATGTAAATTTTATGATTTCGCATAAAAGTGGATCTTCATATTTTGCTTTTGCAAACGCATAATTTTTTTGTCTTCAATTCTACAACATATTATGATATGCCGCTTTTGTTTTTTATACTAGATATAAGAATTTATATAGAAAAGATATATTGGATAGATGGAAATAATGCGATACACATCTGCTAAAATGAAAAAAAAAATTAAAATGAAATAATATAAGTTTTTAATCAAACATGAATATTAATAAGCATAAAATTTAATCAAATTAAATATAAAAATTATATTAGAAATATTGTTTTCCACCATAAGCTCTCAACTTCTTGTCTCGTATTTACGCATCCCTAATATGTATTTAAAGTACCAAAAAATTAATCTTGCTGCAAATTCATCACGTCTAAAATTTTATTTTAACCTCAACAGGAATGAAACCGTTTATTGCTAAAAAAATTAGAATAAGAAGCCAGCATAATACATAAAAATACACTTTAAAAGCTCTCAATTTATTACGAATTTGTTATAAAATACGAAGAAAATAGAAACAGGAAAAGCCATTCGACTGGAAAAACATATTCATGTATGAAACATCAATCTGTAAAGATTGAAATAAATTTACAGAAGCAAAGTAAATGTTCATATAGGAAAAAATATATTTACAATGAATGACACAGCAAGGATAAATATCATTTTCTATTTCGTTCGTTTTTTATCGTTGTCAGCATCATCGTGATTCCATTTACTTTCGTTTCATCTTTTAATTTTTTCTTTAACTGTATGTGTGCGGTACATGTGCGGTTTTAAATATGAAATAAAATCAAGATGACGTTGTTAAATAAAAATGCGAAACCATAAAATAACATAATTAGAAATGTCAAAAACAATCAGTATGATAAAAAAAGATGAATGTAAACAGTTGAAATGATAAATTATTTTTATGTATAGTACACACATATAGATTGAGATGCTCAGTTAAGTCATTCGAAGAGAATACTTACAAATATGCAATTTTTAATAAGCAATTTTTTTCATTTAAAATTGCACTAAAAACACTTTAATTTGGGTCAACATCTTTAACAAACAAACAACATATAAAATGTCCAAAACATGAAAACTTGTGTCTGAAACCAATCGATTCATAAAATTTAAGTGCTTTTGTTTCTCTTCAAATTATATTCTTCTCGATATTTCATCACATTGTGAATGCTCTTTGATAATGACATGCTTTCATTTACACATTAAGAATATTTGTTATAAAGATTTATTAAATACTCCCAAAAGCTTTGAATACAATTATTTGTTGTGACATTTATTGAAGAATGAATAAAATCTCAAAAAGTCAAAAAAAAAATCCTAAAAGGCACTAATAAAAGTGCTGTGAAAAAATATCATGGCCTATAGAACACGTAAAAGTGAAAATTGCATTAAAAATCATAAATGGAACTATATCATGTCAGCAAGTTGACTAAGGTATGTGATATCTCTATCACCAACAGTCACTTTATGTGATTTAAGTGTTTCTCTTTCATTGCCACAAGGCGATTAAATTATGATAATGCTTTTTATCGTTCTGCCTTTTCCTTTTTTCGGACTATTTCAAACGTCATGCGTGAATATTTTGTTCTGAATGAATAAATCGAAATGTTCTTATTTAATCTAGCTAGAAATACGAGTCAATTCTTTTTATTTTCTTATTTCCTTTTCCATTCCATTCATATCCACTATGTCTCTTTTCATCATCATCATCATTCTAACAAAATGATTAATTGTTTCAATGCAATCAGATATGAACTCAACACATTTTTATTTACTTACATATTGCTAAAATTTCTTTTACTCATTTATGACGTAATAATTTCTTGAAACATTTCTAATAAATAGCAATCAATTTGATATTTGGGTCCATTTTAAAAATAAACGAATAATTTTTTTCTTTTTTAAATTATATTTTGAAAATTGAATATATTGATTCTGTCTTAGCTTAATATTCCAAAAAAGATCAATCAATCAAGTCTATCTTAAAGTGACAAATATTTTTGATTCTTAAAAAAATGGTTTAAAAGGAGTTTCATTAAATTTTGTATTTTATTCTTCTTTTTCTTGATAGATCTTAATGACTGAGAAAGAGAAAGCCAAACTGGTATCAACAGAGAAGCGAAAAGCAGCTGAGGAAACAGAAGACTTAAAAAAGGATTTAAAAAAGGTAGTAAAAGTGATTTACTTATGAATTTAATTTTAAATACTTTCTTTTCCACAGGCGAAACTCGAAACTAAAGCTTTAAAAGCCAAAAGACCTGGATTCACTGACGATAGATATTATGAAACATCATATTATATTGAAAATGGTGAGCAATAATTTTATATCATTAAATAGCGAAAAAGAGTTTACAAAGAAAAAGAAATTGTGGTTGAATGAAAACCTAGGCAATGTGTTATGCGTTCAATAAGAAACATATATTTCATTTTGTACATACCTTCCTCGTGAAGTTTCCTAAATACAATCGAAATAAAATAGTTTGCATTACAGACGTCTTTTATTTAAATACGTGTAGTTTGCTTCCTTTTACGACTAGATAATCTTGTTTCCGTAACCGCTGTTAACATCTAATTATTAAACGTAATTAAAATGTTGACAAAATATTTTCAAACACTTTTAATACATACCAAGTATACTTTGAGGTTAAAAAACTCACAAAGGCAAGCATATGAAACAATCTCCACCAGGACATGCTTAATCATGTAACATCATAAAAATTTAGATCCTTCTTGCAACAATATTTTAATAAAAAGCAAAATATTTCTCTTTAAAGTTACATTTTCATTCTTTTCCTGCTATGGTTACCATAAAACATGGAACTTAGATATGGATAAAACATTTCATTACATACACTTTTAACATGTATATTGACTAACTATCATAAAATGTCTTACCAGAAATATATACATACTATCATTCACCATTACCTTGCCTTGCCTTGCTGCCTCCCCTCAACCACTTCTATATTTTTCACGTTGCATAAACCAGAGTTAGAAATTGACTTGAATTTTGCAAGGGATAGAGTCGAATTTTTATACAAAATCCGAGACGACTTCGAGCTTTGATATATTCTATTGAGTGACTACATATATATTTATATAATTCTTCTTGTTCTTTTTTCAGGTTTACGAAAAGTGTATCCATACTACTTCACATTTACGACTTTCACGAAAGGTCGTTGGGTTGGTGAAAAGATTCTCGATGTATTTGCACGCGAATTTCGAGCTCATCCGGCAGAAGAGTATGAGCGATGCATAAAAGCCGGAACATTAACTGTTAATTATGAAAAAGTGCCAATAGAATACAAACTGAAACATAATGATCTCTTAGCTAATGTTGTACACAGGTAATATAATATGAACATCTAATTATTACAATCTACGTACAATTTTGATGTAGTATATTACAATGTTATTATTGTATATTGTTATTATTTTACTTATTTAAGGGTTAAATATATTCTTTTTTTTTTCCTTCTCTTATTATGTGTACGTTTTTCTGCGTACGTACATGTGTCTGTTTTAAATTAGATTTTCACGTTTTCAACCCTCAATTCTTCTTTTTTGTTATGTTTTGTACATGATATTTTCATCAACATATCATGGTGGAGAAACTAAGGATTAATCCCGAAAAATTCAAAACAAAAATTCCTTGACAAGAAAGCAACAAATTTAAAAAATCTAAGAAAATAAGGATCCATTATTACGTTAGGTATTTGTGGGGAGTAGACGTCTGTGATTTTATAATAGCTTAACGATCGGTTCCGGGTTATGTATTTTCTCACTTAGAAATTTTTATATTTTTTATTATTTAAAATTTTTGGGGATCAATTCTAAGTTTCCACACCTCTCCACATACCTTTTAAATTACCTTCTTAATCCTTTTTTTCCTTATATCAATGTGTAGTTCAGAAGTGATTTTATTTGAGCTTATGTATAAAATACATAGCTTATTACAACAGTAGTAATATAATTCAATTGTCTCATTCTGAAGCACGCATTGATAAGGATATCATAATTTTTTCCTCATTTTTCAAGTGTATTTAAATGTGATTTTTTTCATCAAAATTCTAGCAAATTTGTTTCTAATAATATAAAAATTAAATGTGACATATTCAGACATCACATTTTCTCTCATTTCACTCAAAATTATCTCATTCTTTATTATTAAAACTGTCACAGACACAAAAAACCCACTATGTGACGTAAAATAGAAGAGAACAAAAAAAAAATGGAATAAGTTTTTCTTCTCATTTTGCTGAAAAATTTTATCTACGATAACGTGATATTTACGCAACAAGTGATATGTCATATGCCATTTTCATATAACTGTATCAATTTTGTTTATTTAAATTTATTTGTTTTGACATTTATTGTCTTTGAAAGTAAGTTTTTGATATTGATTTAATGTTAAAGTAAAGAGATCAATGATTTTTGAAACTTTCACAAAAACCACAAAGACTAAAAGGACATTTTCAATGTCATCAAAATTTTAAAAATAGGAGTCATATTTAAATACATTGAAAAATGAATTCATCTTTGTGATTTTTTTTAATTCCCTTCTACCAAGGGCGTAGCAAGAGGGAGAGGGGCTTTGAAAGTACGGACTTCTGTTTGAAAACTGGAAGAAAGTTTTAAATTAAAATTAAAATTTGTTATTTATTACAAAAAAATTAGTAATTGATAGAGCCCTTCCTAATGTAATTTTCTGGCTACGCTCCTGCCATCAACTAAGTTGAGTTCATAATTTTTTCAATCCTTATTTTCGCATAATTTATATTTAACTCCAATATACACTATTAAACACTTACGTAATGCAAACACGTGTTATTTAGATAAAATAATCTTTATCGTCATCATTATCATAATTTAGTCATAGTTTTCTTCCCTTTATTGTATTTAACATAGTTTCTCATAAAACTTAATATAAGTAAAAACCAACAAAAAACATTAGATAGATGATATTTGATAGACATATGTAGATAGAAGAAAAAGCTTCTTAATCATAGTCGAGTTCGTTTTTTCTGTTCATCACTTTATCTCTTTGACATCAAATTACATTTTCATATAGTCAATTTGTGCTGTGTTCTTTTTTTTTTTTTTTTGTTTTGTCACAAGTAGTTATAACATTAGAATGAAACTTGTACTTAGATTTAACAGTTCGGAAATGAGATGAAGTAATAACGAATTTTCCGTAAATTCCAATATTTGTAAAATGCATTAAATTTTGCATTTTATTTGTTGATTGTAAGGAATGAAAAAAAAATATGAAGTATATTTTCATGAAAACAGAATAAAAAAAAATAAGAGGGAAAAAAGAATGAGAAAATCGACATTTGCTGATATTTGTCTTTACAGACATGAAAGTAGGAAAAAGCATATAAAATATTTCGAGATAAATCAAGCAAGATATATAGACATTGACTCACTAGATGAACTTTGTTGTCATTGAATGATTGAACTAAAAAAAATATTTATGAGCTTATTTTTATATCGACAAATTGAAAATTTTTCATGACAGCATCGAAAAATCTATAGAAATTTTATTTGAGCTATTTTCTTCATTCACTAAAATATAAAGTGGCATGGTTTTCCATTATAAAAGTGACTAATTTTTTGATTTTGCAACTTTGAAATGTTTCGTTCAGTTCTTAACCTTAGCAGAAATTTTTTCTTTCTCCTTTTTTTTCGAAGGAATCTCAGCAAATACACATATTAGTTTCTCACTAAAGACATATCTCGTGCTCGTGAAAAACATATTCACAAAAATTCTTAAATACTTGCTGTGTACGTATCACACTGAGGTAAACGATAAATTAATTTCATCGCTGCAATTAACTAACGCACGATTTAATTTTAATTAGCAATGCAGGTAGAAAAAAATTTAAATGGAAAATACCTTCAATATGTGTGTAAAGAAAATAATATGTAAAGAAAATTGTTGCTGCCACCGTGATGATATTATACAGACCGTAGGATTTTTTTTATCTATTCTGCACATTCTCTCCACAAGAATGCAAAAGACTTCTCAGTAATTCACATCTCTAGTAAAATTTAATTTAATGCTGGTTTGACGTGTAATTGAAAGAAATAAAATTCATTGCTGTCTGCTTCATTTTCATGTATTAAAAGAAATTAAATTTTTCAACGAGCTCATTTTAAAGTTAGATTTTTTTTTTTTTTTCATTTTTCCACATCGTTCAACAAAACGAGGAAAATTTTTCAAATGATTCATTCCTTAATTAAGCAGAACGAAAGTGAAGGGATGGAATTTTTTTTTTTGTTTTGCTCGATTGAGCAAGATCAACAGTAGCTAAACTACAAGGGAGAATATAATATATTGACGGAAAAATTATTTTTGAGGCACTTTATATGTACTAACTTTTGTGGTTTCTTAAAATTTTCTTATCTATTCGTACAAGATATCATGCTTTTTATTGCATTTTCTCAATACTAGATCTAAGAAAGCCAAGAATCGGAAAATCAATAACATTTATTCTCATGTTCATTTCTTTTACGTTTCCTTGCTTTCATTCGTTATTTTCATAATATCAGACTAAAGACTTTATAGCTTACTCATTGATTCTTCCTTCATCATTGATGTTTTTGTTATTATATTTTTTGTTGGTAAAGGTTTTTTTTTTGTATTTATTAGTTTGAAATTTTCTGTTTTTTGATATCATTTTTCAGCTTTTATTGGTTTATGGGACAAATAAAAATGTGAAAAATATGTTGTCTGTAGAGATGATGTGAGATTTTTTTTTTGTCGTTTGATTTTATTTAGCATAAATGCTCTTATATTATCTCTGCATGTGTTGGTTTTTTTATGTTGTGATATGAGCGGAAAAACATCATTTAAACATAAAACTATTTATGTTTTAATTTTATTTTACAAACGACACATAAAACCCTACAAAAAATATTAATTAAAAGCAATAAATCATATCAAATGTATACATTGAGTGTGTTGTATTTTCCAGACATGAAGTTCCAGTAACTAGTCAACCAATCACAATAGTGTTCATGGACGATGATATTGTGGTTGTGAATAAACCAGCATCTATACCCGTAAGTGGCTTTTGAGACCGCCATTATTTTTATTATTTACAATTTTTTTAACAATTATTAATCAATTTATCCTAATTTTTAATCATTAATATGAAAAATTTTTAAGGAACAAAAATGCGTATTAAAATCTTTTATCCCGACTTTTACAATGGAAAATAAGCACAAATAAAATGAGTTTCCATTTCTATATGAATTCGAAGTTCATTTTCTCTTATATCTCGTATTATTATCTAAATTAAGATATGATGTGGAAAAACAAATAATATTGAAATTTAATTTTCAACATATCGAGATCTAGATTAAATGATAATTGAAGCTGGGTTCAGTTTTAATAATATTATTTTTTACCCTTACCAAGTATTTATTGAAAATTTATTAGAAAACTGTTACTTTTTAATTAAATTACATTAACTTTCCTATTTTTAATTTAATTTCTATTGCATAATATTTTATGTCAATTTCAAATATAACTGATACTAACATACATGTTGAATTTTTATCTATCATTAGAATTTTTCCTTCATTATTTCAAAATGAAAATTGGAATTGGATGCTACAAAAATTTCACAAGTTATTTATCCATTTCCTTACTTATCTTTAAAATATAAACTTGCTTGTTTAATGGTTTCATATTTTTTTTTTTTCCTCCAATTTTAAGTTTAAGACCACTTATCCTAAACTTATCAGACAAATTCCATTTTTAAAATTACTACTTGTGCTAATGATTCTTCCACAGTGAATCATTTTAAAAAAGATTTTGTTTCTGTATTAATTAATTGTTTCTTCTTTTCCTCCAATTTTAAGTTTAAGACCACTTATCCTAAACTTATCAGTGAATGTTTGTATCAAAATCTTCTCTTCCTTTCTTTTTTTTATTCATTGAACATTTTGAAAAATTTTAATTAAAAAGCTCTCTTCATCATTTTTATTCAAATCTGATTAGAATTTATCTGAATACTTTCACAAAAAAGATTTTTCGCTTCGAAAAAAAAGTACCTAACTTTAAATATTAAATTAAGTAATATTTCTACATTATCTTAATGATAGTCATGTTTTTAACAAATTATTTAGTATTCAGTCATTTGTCGTTATCAGAGTACTTTGATCTCAATCTTTTATGGTTAATGATGACAATGAAAAATATAGGATCAAAAATGTTTACAAACATGAGTTTACAAAATGATGAATTTTGTAAGATTAATGAATATGTAAAACACGAAAATGCCCTGACGGTAACGAGACGGCTGATTTCAACCCATTTTTCGGCAAAACATTCAGTTATAGTTCTTGCTTGATTGGATGGATTCTGAATTTTCTTTCCTTTTCTGTTACGCATGTACACGTGTGTTTATTATTTTGCAAACTTTTGTATAGTAAATGACTGACGTAATTTGAATTTTGAATAATTGTCTTGAGAGAATTCAACTCATCGGGATTTTTATTCCTAATATACATAATTAATAATCTTAATTTTAAACCAACAACTAAACGCACGCGAATGTTCAATAAACTTCACCTTTCATCTTATTGTAATTTTTTTGACTATGTTATTTTCTCCCCTTAATTCATGTCCACATTAAAGCAATGGAATCAATCATAAATGTGCGGTAATATAAAATCGCATTTAAGTAAGCGTAAAGAAGACAATGACAGAGACATTGAAAGATGAAAAATGGGCATCTTCCCTGACTCTATAAATAATGTTGCTGTTACAAGAACAGTAATAATAATGACAGAAGTAATGATTTTGAAAGCAGAGCGGACTGCACAAGTAGACGAGGGGAAAACAACATGGGACAAATTATTTCCTACTCAAAAAACTTTTTCCACAACACTATTTTTGACCAAAAACTTTATACAATAATTTCAAATAATTGTTGATTGGAAAAGATCAGACGTATCTATTTATGATCCTTCATAATCTAACACTAAAAAAATTTTTCCTTTAGGTAGCTAAACGTGGCCTTTTTTTTAAACTTTTTATGCCTAACTATGAGCATAAATTTCATCTATTTTCAAGATGTTTTTGAATTAAAGCCACATTGAGGCTAGAGTTAAAGTATTTTCACCGTTTTGTACAACAAATTATAACAATTTCAATTCCGCAATAAAGAATTATTATTAGGTTGCTAAAACAAATTTCCATCAAGTTGTTTTCCCCTCGACAAACAGGACATAGAATAATGCTCAAAAATAAGCAGAACAAGTTACTTAGATAAAAAGAGAAAATCTAAAGTAACTAAACAGGACAAAATATATGAAGGTATTTTTGTTTTTGCACTGGTATGTTTTATGTCACAGCAGCAGTTCATATTGATTTCCTATATGAATAAAGAAGTGTTTGAAAATAATTTATTTTCGCATAATGAGTTGTAAGGAATCTTGAATTCATTTTTTCTTGTTTGAAGAAAGAAGAAGGCAAGATTTATAAATATTGCAAATGTCATAAAAGCGAATACAAGAAAAAGAGTAAGTTCATTGAATCTAAACTTTTAACAAAATTGCTGAACTCACATAATTAAAGCAACCGAAATTCAATTACTGATATTTCTTTTTAAAAAAAAGTATACAAAATTAATATCGGACAATTGAAAAGATAATTGTTTTCAATAATCAACTTCCTAAGTAGAAAATTATTTTTCCTATTTTCGAGAAATGACGAAAAACGATAACAAGTGAGATGTAGAATATTTGTTAATGGAGAAGTAATTTATTATTAATTTTACTATTTCATTAATTTTCTATAACCATGCAACCCCCTCAATATTGTGCATAATGGAAATAAAAGAATAGACAGAAATAAAAGTCATTCAATTAGATATCATGCAATAATCATAATAAAATATGCTAGTTGATGTTGATATAGTAATGAGTTGGAATACGAAATAGAGCAAGGCAAAGACATAAATACTTTTGATTTTAATTAGACAAACCATAAACTTATAAATTTATAATTTTGCCATTATATTCAAGAAAAAGAAATTTCTTTTAGAAAGTGTTTTTTTTGTATGATGTTCTACTGCAGACTTTTCGTACAAGCATTGCTTTGAAGAATCAAGTGATTTAAAAAATTATCAGATTCTTTAATTTTTTTATATACTTTTTCATTACTTTCTTATCACAGCATAATACTTTTTCAAATGGATACATCAATTAATGTTAGTTAATTTCTCCATGGATATCATAAATATACAAATTATTCTCACATATGTAATGTATAAGTACGATTTGATTATTTATCTTGATTCGTCTTATATACGTAATCTATCTAATATAAAAGGAAAAAGTACACAAAACATTATTACTACCAATAAACATACAACACACATAAGACATATAATGAGCTATGTTTACCTCTGTATTTATCAACATTTAAGATTAAAAATGAAAGTTTTAATTAGTTTTCTGTTATGTTTCATTTTGATTAATTTTTTGTTTCTCTTTTTATTTCTTTTTTTTCCTATTCGTCAACTTTGATAACTTTTTCTACCTTTTGACCGTATGATGTGCATACACAAAAATATCATATTTAAAATATAACTGTATTTTTGTATAATGAAATCGTTTCAACACAAAAATTGAATGAAAACAATATGCAACGTGGAAATAATAAAACAAAAATTCATTAATTGCAAAAAAAAAATTTGAAACATATTTCAAATTAATAAAAGGCATGAGACGCCAGTTTTAAATCATCCAATTAAAATTATTTATGTTGACAACGATCTTGTTGTTTTGGACAAACCATGCTCGTTGCCGGTGAGTAAAAAAATGAAAAGCTGAACAAAAGAAATGTTTTTTAAAATTTGGAATTGCTATATACATCTTTAATATTTTTTCCTTTCATTTTCCCTGCAATGATACAAAATTATTAATTTACAAAAATCCTCCGGCAGAAGAAAAAGGATCTAAAAATTGTGACGTTTTATGTTTGTTGTAAGCAATAAGATTTGTTGTTGTTGATTTTAGTTGTTTTGGTTTTATTTTTGTTGTCTTAATTATTTTCTTTAAAGATTTACTCTTTAATGAACCTGATTTGATTAGTCACATTTTGAGTGACACATCCAACAAGCCAAATTTATATTAAGAAATTAAATTTTCCTCGTTGTTTTTTTTTTTTGACAATCCATTAAGTTTGTTTTGTTGTTGTATTAATATGATCATCATATCAAACTTATTATAAAATTCTTTTTATAATAGTTTTATCAAAGAATGCTAATGAGGCATTATGCATAATTCAATACGTTTTAAACTCTATCGGTATGTAACATTAGAACATCTCAATGCAGTCAGAAATTGATTTATTTTAAAGTACATTAATTTCAATGATATAATTTCCTAAACTTTAAGAAATAATTTTACTTTTCAATAACAACTTCCTCCCTTACGACGCGTTGATCTTCAAGCATTTTATGAAAATTATTATGAGTTTTATGTTGAAGAATGGTTGAAAACATATTAATAGCAAAACTTGTTTGTATAACTTTAAGGCGCTTTAAAAGTTTGCAGTATAAAAGCAATTCGGATTCAATTAAATTAATTCATTTTAGTATTTTTGTATTGGAAAATTGTTAAGGGGCCGTTCACTTATTACGTTCGCTTTTTATGGGGGAGGGGGGTCTACAACTCATACAACTCATTCAAAAACTCTGACATTATTTCAGAAAACATTGGCATTGCATTATAAATGGCATAAATAATAATTGAAATATTATTCAATGTTATGCTAATAAATTCACAATTTCTGTCAAAAGACCATTTTTATTGATTAGCATAAAACACTAAAAAAATCATTATATTTTTATTCAGTATCAGAACTCGAAATCGACACAAAATTTATATGGAGTGAAGTCGTCAAAATTCGAATCGTTTTTGAGTCGAGTCGAACTCTGTTATTTGATCAGCTTTTCCAGTAATTTGCTGAAGTAATTAAAACTCGTAATATTAAAAATTCCTTTTTTCTATTTACTACTTTTTTGGTTTTATATTGGTGGTGAAACTAAATTTTGGTTTATGCTTTGCTTCAAACATTTTTATCTTTTTCAATTGTTTGAATTTTAAAATTTATTATAGTGTGTTATTTTCAAACTCCGAAAATAAAAGGTACTTATTACTTTGCGACAAATTTTTATAACTCTCGGAAATTATTTTTGTCAAGCAATCTGTCATTTTAAGGTATAAACTTTTAATCTAAATTCTATAAAAATTAATATTAATTTAAATATTTTGTTTAATTAGTACAAGAAGCTATTAGCAATCTATATTTACATTTCATTATGTCATAAATTTTTGCTACTTAAAATGCTATAAAATCAATTTAAAGATTCTATTAAAGAACTTCGAAACAGACATATTTTACTCAAACATCATTAAACTTGATGTCCTATTATTTGGTGACAAGATTATAGTAAGCAATAAATTTCCTGATAACAAAATTTATTATAGAGCACAATAAAATTTAATTTAAGAAGTAATAAAATCTCTGTTAAATATTTGTTTGTCTCAGATTCAAATATATTTGAACATATCAGAAATGAAATTAATATTATCTTGGAGATACAGAGAAAATACCATATCCCTACAATTTCCTCGTCTGCAATTTTTTTATATGATAAAAAATTGCTTAGAAATAATTTTTTTGATGTTTTTGCTTCTTAAAAATAATCATTCTTACAAAAGAATTTTTTTTTTTATTATCAGCTTATAAAATTTTTTCCTTGGAACTCAAAATACATTATTTTCAATGTTCAAATTTCATGGAATTATCACATAATGTATTATGAAGATTATCTTTTGTGTATTTTTCAATCATAAAATGTTTTAATTTATTATTGTTATTAATCTCATTGGAAAATTATAGTCAGCAGCACGTGCCTTGGAGGAAAAACTTCCTTTATTTAAAGAAAAAGATGTTGAATTATTGTTGCTTTTATTTTCTTAAATTTCATTATGTTCTATTAAATCAATTTTCCTCATTGTATATCGTCTATATAAAATAAAAAGAATTTTTTTTTTTTAATTTGAAAAGAAAAGTAATTTTCCATTCACTTTATGTTAAGGAGCTGAAAACATTTTCTTTGATAAGATAAATGCGTTTAGAAAATTGTAAAGTATTTGATTAAAAAAAATAAAATCTGTGAAATGCCTAGTCATCGTTTACTTGTCTTTTTCCAAATTCTTATTTGTATATTTTTCTTAATCCTTTTTGACGACTTGTAATATATGCAAAATTTTTTTAAAGCTTTTTTCTTGTCTTGTAGATTTTTAAGTCAAAGAATCAAAGACAAAAACATACAATCAAATTAAAGCATGGTTTATGATTTTTAAAATCTTTATACATAAATTTTAAAGTATATTTTTTAATGCATAAAGATATTAATATTATTAATTTAATATCTTTTATATTGTAAGTCATTTAATTTTAACTTCTTTCACTTGCGATTCTCCCCGTAACACCTAAGTTATACACTTTCAAAAGAAATGTTCTACATAAATGGAAATATAATCATTTTATGGAGCTTTTTGTTAAGTTTGCTAATATATTAACAATTTAATCTTTTTATAAAATCAACATTTAATAAGAAAGATTTGCGCTTTTTGTTCCTTATTCAATAAATTTTTATAAAATAAAATAAAATACTAATAATGAAGTTTTTTATTCTTCTTTGAATTTTAAAATGGTTCAATTCTTTAGATTCAAGAGAAAATAAAAACATAAATAAAATAAAGCATAAAACTATTGTACCACTTACAAATTGACATAAATTCTACAGAATTTTATTATTTTTCCATTGTAATATTCTTTTCTTACAAATTAAAATGTTAATATTTAATGAGCAAATTTCCTTATCTTAAATATTTTACTCTACCAGGTTCATCCATGTGGTCGATATCGCCATAACACAGTGGTTTTTATTCTCGCCAAAGAATATAATTTGAAAAATTTACGAACAATTCATCGATTGGATCGTTTAACATCGGGTTTATTATTATTTGGTCGAAGTCCAAAGAAAGCAAGACAAATGGAACATCAAATAAGAAATCGACAAGTGCAGAAACAATACATTTGTCGAGTGGAAGGAGAATTTCCTGAGTATGTTATGATAATACGATTTTGAATACTAAATTTTTAATTTTTTTTTGTTTATACCGTTTTTTATCTAACAGAGGAGTTATTGAATGTAAAGAACCAATAGAAGTTGTAAGCTATAAAATCGGTGTATGTAAAGTATCACCAAAGGGTAAAGATTGCACAACAACTTTTGAAAAATTGGGATATAATGGAGATACAAGTGTGGTTCTTTGCAAGCCTCTCACGGGTCGAATGCATCAAATTCGCGTTCACCTTCAATACCTTGGTAACTATTACTTATTTTAAAAAATTTCAAAACCATTGTTTTGTTGTGGAAACTTCTTATAACAGTATAAACTATTATTTCATGTGTTAATGAAAATTTCTTTTTTTCTCTATTAAAGGTTATCCAGTAGTAAATGACCCACTTTATAATCATGATGTGTTTGGACCAAATAAAGGAAAAGGTGGTGATATTGGTGGCAAAACAGATGAACAGCTTGTACGCGACTTAATAAATATTCATAACGCTGAAAATTGGCTTGGAATTGATGGCGATTCTGATCTTTCAATGTTTAATAAATCTATGAGCTCGGATTTAGATGATAGCCTAAGTGTCACAAATAAGGGTAGGTGTAAACAATTTTTTTTTTATTACTGGAAATGGCTTAATTTGATTTTTATTTTTTGTTTTCTAAAGGAAATCCATTGAGTGATGACGACTGTGAATCAGTATCACGTGAAGCATCGCCATGCTCTGAAAGTCCGCGACCTGTTTCAGTTGGCAGTGAAAGTCCTAATGAAAATATTTGCACAATGCCCAACCAAATGAACAACAACAACAATAATAACAATAACAATAAAATTATAAATAGTAGTAATGTTCAACTCCAAAGCGGAAATGGCCGAGTAACACGGGAGCAGAAGGTGGGTGTAAGTATTGGATATTATTTGTGACTTTTGACAAATTTTTTCCACAAGTTAAAAAATTATATCACAAAAAAGAGTTGAAAATATTTTGCTCATTTAGGTAATTACTTTAGTTTACAGTATTACAAATAAACTCATACATGTAGTTTTTATTATATTTTACATCCATCAGTCACTCGTCAGTTGCTTTTAAAAGTCGTAAATTTTCCTAATGGCAACCTTCCCCTTCCTCACTTCTTTTTGTACCGAACTATCTGTACAAAATACGATACAGAATGAGAAACACGAAGTAAATTTTTCGTCATTAATGGTTGTAAATAAAATTTATGCACGTCCGGCACGCAAAAATGAGTATATCATGACCAGTTGTTAGTTCGTAAAGTGGACATCGCAATTAAAATATTTTGACTTTTTTTTATTCTTTTACTGTCTGTGTTCATTCTTTTATCGTTATCGAAAGGACTTTAACAAATTTCCTTTCCTTTTTGATAGTCATTAACTGGAAGTTGAAATTTTTTATGCCTTTGTTATTTGTTACTATTGACTGACCGTTTTCCTTTTTGACCTATCTTTAACATTGTTATGACTTTTGTGCTATCGTAAAAGTTAAAACATAAAAACAAAGTAATGTTTTCGAGCGATAAATACATAGGATGTACCGATTGAACCGATGAAATGCGAAATATTTTTTTTTTTTTTGCTCAATAATTAGTTCAAATTATAAATTAAAATAATTCAACTCTTTAATTCCTTTTTTTAAATTTGTGCTTAAAGAAATATATCTTATAGATTAAAACATACAGAAGTTAAAGTTAAATGTTATTCATTTTTTTTATATCAAACTCATCATTACACACAACAGGTAACAGTTGCAACACAAACAGGTCACGAATCACCAGATTTAACATTTAATCCAGATAAAATGACGACCGACAAGCATTGTTATGAATGCAAAGTGCGTTACAAGGATCCAAAACCTCAGGACTTGGTGATGTATTTGCATGCTTGGAAATATAAGGTGAGTTGAATTTTGTGTAAAATTGTATTTTAACATAGTCACGTACATATGTTGTTGGGAGGCCGGATGAAGAAAAACACAGACTTGAATAAAAATGCGTGTAGCAAACTGGTAGCGGGAAGAAGTAAAATTGTCATTATGATCTTCCACAATTTCATTCACTCAGTGAGGCTTCAACATATTCTTTTACTTAATGTCTATTTATACTTAGGTATTTTATTTTTCTAAACTATCAAAAAAACTGACTGACAAATTTTTTAATGATTAATACGAAAAATTTCAAAGCAGCAATAAACCTTAAAAACATGAAATATTCTCATTTCTATTATATTTATCTTTCCCAAAATAAATCATCGTTCACTTGGAAGAAGGACATCTTTCTTTTCTTAAATTTGACATATTTTTTTTCCTTAATCACTGTCAATGTCACAATCACATTAACGAGAATGAAACATTTTTTTCTTCAAAAAAAAGTAAGGCCTTTTCTTGCATCGTACCTAATTCATAGAATTAGTCAGAATCTGTTTTTGAAAGTAAGAAAACAATACTTCTAAAATTTGAACTACTTGTTTCTACCTCAATAAAACCTCATCAAAAAATCTGCACAACAAAAGATCTCCCAAGTGAAAAATTTTCATATAAAGTTTTTTTTTCATTCTGTCTATATTCATTTAAGTAGGATTTTATATAAATTTCATTTTTATTTTATTACAGGGCCCTGGCTGGGATTACGAAACTGAACTTCCAGAGTGGGCACGTGTGGATTGGAAAGAAAATGAATGAGATTTCTAGAACGATTTGTTATTGCAGTTAAATAATTTTCATATCTAAGCATTTTTTCACTTTTTTAGTTTCTTTATCATCTTCTATAGTTAAGAAATTAAGACAAGGTATGGACATTTTATAATAAGACATTTTCATCAAAAAGAGAAGCTTTTATATATATTATATATAAATAAATAAAAAATTAAATACTTTTGTAGAATCATAAACATATTTACCTATAAGAAAGTCTTAAAGATATTAACAAAAAATTTAAAAAAAAAATCAAAATGTCTTTCCCTTGTCTTTTTATTTTTATTTTTAATTATATTCTAATGAAAAAAAAATGAATTATTATTGAGTTTTCTCCTTAAAACATATTATGAATTAAATGGAAATGAAATTTTAAATTTTGATAAAATAGTTGAGTTAGAAAAATTTAAAGAAATATTGTTCAAGGAAAGACAGTATAAAATGTTAATAAATGGAAATGATTTAAAAAATTCTTGCAAGAGTTAATTCTCAATTACACTTCTTTTTTTTTAATTATATATTAGACAAGTAAAGAATTGACCAAAAATACTTAAAATTCATTAAAAACCGTTTTAGTTACGTAAATCCTAGCAATAGCTTCCGGAGTTCTAGTAAAAATTGTCCATTTTTTTGGCCCAATGTGAACTTTTAAATGAAAAAAGAGCTTAGTTTTTAAGAAAACAAATATATCAAGACATAAAAATTCACTCATACATACAAATACAGACATACAAAGCTCTTGTAAGACATATGGAAATAAATAAAAAAGTAAAAAAAAATGGGTAAAACTTTTGTAAATGTAAAGGAATTTTTTTAAAAACATGATAAATTTATGAGTGATGAAAAGAGAAATAAATCTCTTTTAATAATAAACAAACACCCTTATATTTAATTTTTGGAAACATAGTTTAAATTCAATACAGACGATCGCAAATTTAATTAAATGTTCATATTTGTTCGTATATTATTTTTCTTTGTTGAGTCGACTAGTTGGTCAAAAGACTTATGTTTCATATTTGTGTTTTTGTTATGTTAAATAGATGTTAAAATAATAAAAATTTTTTTTTAAATTGAGTCAAATTTTGAAGAAAATAAAAACGTTATAATTGGATTGAACCACTTTACAATATGAAATTTAAATTAACGCACAACAAAAGAGTTAAATCTTAACATTTTTATTTGTTGGCAGTAGTAAAATGCTTAAGATTGAAAACAAAGCTCATTGGATATTTTTATATGCAAATAAAATTATCAAATAAAGTATGCTATTTAGTAAATCGTTTAAGTAAATCCAAAATATTTTAAAAACCAGGTAGAAAAATTATGATTTTTTTAAAAAAAATTTTAAGGTTTACAATTTTTATGATGGATTTTGTCCAACTAAATATTTCTCTTTAAAATGCTTTTAAGCTTTTATTACAAATAAAAAACATATCTGACCAGATATTTTTGGTCACAAGCATCGAAAGTATATAAAAACCATTCATTTTTTTGTTTTCCTTTGTTGAGCCTTTAAAATATTAATAAATAGCATTAATGATAATAATAAAAATAATATTTTTTTCTCGTTTACCAAAAAAAACATCATAAATTTCAATAAAAGAGCTCCACACATAAATACATGATGAATAGTCTGAGAAATTTTCGCACATGAAATATAAAATATCAAGCCAAATAAGCGAGCAACAGTCGCATTATGCAGTAGATGGTGAAATTTTTTCGTCTTTTCTCTCGTTCGATGATTTTTCCTCTATTTCAACTATTTCTGAATATAAATTATGAACAACTTTTCATATTAAACATGCATCCAGTGTGTGAACATAGAATGAAAATATAGCAATTTACTATGATTAGTCTTTTATTATACTTCTATGATTTATTTGACCTAATCGAGCTGTGGCAAATAGCACGTCAATTTCAAATGTGTTTGCAATGGTTGAATAGTTAAGTAGATTGAAGGTTTTGTATAGAAGTAATTTTTTTTCTTTAATAAAAACCTGCGCTTGAAAAATTTAAAATATTGGAAAATCTTAGAAGAATATTGATAACTAATTTTGAAACGTTTATTTATTTCTGACATAAATGTATAATTAATTTTATTCCGAATCTTTAAATTGCATTTGAACAGACAAAAATCTAGGCAATCAAATCGTTAATTCCAAAACCACACCAATGCAGTACGGCAGTACGTACGGAAAAGTTAGCATTTTTAGAACAACGAGACAAACAACTATCATAAAATTGCTTTTTATCGTGCACAGTTATTTTGATTCAATGAAAAAGATAAAAACTTTTTTATCCTTCATAATGTCATAAAGTTCTCATTAAATGTTTTTAATGACACCAAACAGCATGTTCGCTATTATTTTGTCCTCAAATGTTTTTTGTCTAATAGTAGTTGCAGTCATTGAGTTAGACCCAATAGATAATTGAAATAACAGAGAGTGAGAATTACCAAGGCATGTTTCTCAGCTAAATTGTCTGTCAAGTATAGATCCGTGTTGTACAAACTGATTCAATTAAGGGCTGTTTACTTATTACGTGCACTTTTTAGGGGAGAGGTGGTCTACAATTTTAGTACTTGCATAACAAACGACTTAATTAATGAAAAAATGCTTTTTGTAATATTCGTTCAAGTAATAAATCAAAGCACTTCTTTAAAAAATAATAATTAAAACACTAATAGTGTATTCGAGTTTTCAAATTGTGCTTATATTAATATGAATTAAAGAGGAAAAATTTTAAATTTATTGAAAAAGACGAGAAAATTTCATAACCACGCATACTAGCAAAGTAAAGAATGAGGACAATATACAGCTTTATAAATACAGAGAAAAAATATAAAAAGTTTTTTATGCAAAATGTAAATACAAAAAAAAAAAGTGAGTCATTCAAACACGGAAAACGTTATATGGAAATCCATTTAAATTGAATTGCATTTTTTAAAAATAGAAGAAAAAAAAAACATAATCTTGCTTAAAAAAATCTGTTTACTTATTGTTTAAACATTTTAGTTTTTAATTTTAATGTGTTTTAATTTTTGAAGTAATGATAATAATGTTAAATATTGTAAATGTTTAATGATTTTGTTTAGTAAGGAAAGAAAAAAAGATGATTAACGTTAAGAAAATAGTGAATTTTTAATGATAATACACACTCACAGATTATCTCAACGGAATAAAAAGAATTTGTTTTGTCGAAAATTCTTTTTGTGGTCAAACAGTTTATAACTTTTACTATTACATTTACATAAATTCAGGCCTTTAATCATTTAAATTATTTTAAATTCATATCCAAATCCAAAAATTTAAATTTTTTAAAATATACTTATGTCTTAGGTATAAATTTTTTCAACTTTCGATCACATGAAAGATGTTTCTTTAAATTTCCATGCACCGCGTGCAAATTAAAGTTCTAGATTATCACAAAAAGATTTTATTAAACTTTCAAAAAAGCAAATTGAATTCTTTTATTAGATCAATAACAATAGCTGATCTATCTTTATTATATTACAATATCATATTTAATCGAGAAGTGAGTTAAAAGTAAGAAAATTCTTTGTTTTAACTATATGAAAACATGAAAAAGATGCGTTAATTTATGTGTTAGTTTATTGTCAATAAATACAAAAAACGATGAGGTTAAAACAAGAATCATCTAATAAAAGACAAAAATATATTTGTTAGGCTTTTTCATTATTAAAATTAAATGAAACAATAAAAACCTAATGGTGAAATTAAATAAATAAAAATGATTATCTAAAATGATTGAAAACTCCTTTAGGATATGATCTTGTGCAATTAATAATTACCTTACATCAATGATGTAGCCAGAGGGGTGATTAGATAAATAATCACCCTTCTTCTAGGAAAAAATGCTCCAAACAAAAATTATTATACAAAGTCGTTAGTTCTCTAAATCGAAAAAAATATATAAATATGAAATATTTTTTGTAAAAATTTCTTTTCATAGCTTATGCTGCAAAATTTAATTATTTTTTTTAGAATAGCACGTTAAAATGAATTTTTTGAATTAAAAAAGATCACATCTTAAAGGTGTTTTTCAATAAATAAACAAAGATATTTAAATAAAAAAAAGAATAAACTAAAATGATAAACAATTTAACTTTAATTCTCATTGTACTTCCTAAATAATGACGATGATTGTAAAAGTCTATACATTTAATTATACTTACTTAAAGAAATCTTTATATTATATTATATTTCTTAGATTTTAATGATAATTTTTGTTGTCTAATTTTGTTCGAATATCTTTGCATGGCATCTTCTTCACATCCATTGAAAATATTTTAAAAAAGAGTACCATAAGAAACATCATTGAAAAAAGAATAAAGATGAAAAAATAAATTTTGAGGAAAACAATATTTATATTTAATTGTTAACCTTTCAGGAAGCTTTCTTCAAAATTAAGATTTTTAGTTTCCAGAAATAATCCTTTCTTCTTACTAACTTCGTTTCAATTATTAATATTATACAACACATCAGTGGTGTAACCCGAAATTTATAACAATGGTTTTCTGAGAATAAAATTAAGTAACAGGAAGCTAAAATAAAAAGCATTCACTGCAACAATGTCCAAAGATCTCAAATAAAAGCAATCATTTTAATCATGAAGGTGGATTGAATATCAAAAAATAAAAATATGAACACACATAGAGCTGTGAATTTAATTAAATCATGGACTTCAATGGTGGAATAATTACACAAAAGAAGAGGAAAAAGAGGATAATCGACTAAATGAAAAGTTGGGTTCAGTTATCCTTTATATTAAAATATCTTGCACGTACATCTCATGTATTTAAATGATTTTTTGTTCTTGTTACATTTATGTTTTTACATAGCTGGAGTAAATGGATAAAATTTTACATAGAATTTTTAATGCTTTTAATGTAGCTAAATTCTTTCATATGTAGCTATTAAAGATGTCCATACAAGTACCCAAATATTTTGGCTTTTTGAGCTGTTTGAAGTACCATATTATTTTGCACCGGATATTTTTTTCGAAAAATATTTTTATATTGGCAAAACCGTTTTACGGAGAATTTTCTTAGATTTAGAAAAGCTTTTAATTAAATTTAATTTGAAGCAATATTGAATATTTTGAAAGTATATTTGAGCGATTAACAATAACAAATTTGCTATTGAGTTTAGCGAATTATTTTTAAAAAAATTGTCCATGATCCATCAACTACGCGAGAATTACGCATCGAATTAATGAAAATCTCCGGCAGCACCAATGTAATTAATTATTGTTTTCTTTAGTTGCGTATCAAAATTGTTAATAAAATGTTTTCCATTAAAAATTTAGGAAGAATTTTCAAAAAAAGAACCTCAGATTGAAATATCATATTGTGTACGTTATCTCGTTTACATCTCCTCCCACATCAACAAATTATTCTCATTATTCTTTACATTTTTATAAATTATTCTCATTTCGTACACGACATTACCACATGTTGAAAAAGTAATTAACATTTTGAGCGATGTACAATGATCGGTTGGTGTGTAAATAGCCCTCGGGAGCAAAAAAAAGAAAGCAGAAGCGAGGTACAATGAGTGTATAAAAAAATGAGCATTTATATTTTTTCAGTATTCCTTTCATTTCTCATATCGAGTCAAAATAATGAATTAAAATTAAAGTTCATTACATTGTGTGCTCACCATACATGCCATATGCTTTGGTGGGCTTTGGTGTATGGAGGGATTAGAGATGAACAACAGTAAATGTGAAAAAAGCTCTATTGAGAATTTGAAGAACATAATGGAGATTGAAATTGTGTAAAAATTACAATCATATTCTTAATATGATGATGAGTATGTTACTTTTTAGTATATATTAATTAAATTCACAAATTATTCCCTCATCACATATTTTTCTTGTATCGCAAAGAATACTTTTGAGTTATATTTGAAAAATAAATCATTAAACTTACTTGACTTCCTTTGGACCCAAAGCCGGATTAAGAGTTCGTCGGAAACTGGATCTGTCTTTAGATAACTTTTGCCAGTTTCTAATTCCCAGCACTCTTGCTGAACTCTTTGGTCTTCCTCGATATCTTTTTCTACTCAGAAAGTCACCAGTTGTCATTTTAAATATTGATGCATAATCTGGTCATCTATTGACATGACCAGCCCATTTTAACCGATTTATTCACAGAACTATCACTTGGCTCGCTAGGCCTCACACTCAAACTAACCTTCTCCGTTAGTACCGCACCGCTTTAGCGGTTTGGCATAGCCAGGAATGCACCACGAGGAGGTGGAAGTAGGTACTTGGGTAGGAGAGGCTGAAGGGCGTTAAACACCTGTATTGCGCATCACCACCCTTTGCAAACCCGTATCATTAAATAATTAAAGATGATGATAATTATCTTCAATATCTGACATTACCATAAAAAAGATTCTCATAGTAATGTATTGAAATATCATCCGTCTTATTTAAATCTATTTAAAATATAAAACTTATTTTTTTTTTCAAAAACTTGCATTTGTAACTTTGCTCTTTATAAGTAGAATAAGAAATTTTATAGGCTTATGAATTTTCCCTTCTTAATATTTAATGGGTAAATCTACGAAAATACTGAATTTTTCTTTTTAAACCCAAGTGACTGACTTGAGGACTTATTTTCATCTCGAGAAAGCTTTTTCAATTTATTCACAGCATTAAACGGTGTGAATATCAATAAGACAACAAAAAATTGATATATATTCTCAAGTTGGATGTAAATTGTCTTTTCATGTTCCTTTTAATTATCTAATAAATTAAACTTATGATTTGCTCCGTCAAGCAACTATATTCAGTTAACATAATATATTATTTTTATGTAGTTTAATTGTATTATATTTATTTTGAGTTTCATTTATATATTTCAAAGAACTAATTTTTCATATTTTATTCTCAAAGAGCATTAGAATAGAAATTGCCTAATGGTTTCAATCACACTCAGCCTTACAAAATAAAATAAATTTTTTTAAAAAAAAATTGTATTTCATTTAGGTTTTTTTTTTTAATTTCATTAGTTAATATTTTGGACTTTTAATTTTTTCCTTCTTGTTTTAAAACTTAATAATTTCTTATAATTAATTCAATTACATTTTGAAACTATCACAAAAACTACTTCAGAACTTTGGATTTTAGTAAAAAACTTTTCTAATTACCACTTCTACTTCCACATATTAATTCTCTCTAATTTAAGGAAAACTTTTGCCTTTGTGGTTTATTATTGTTTGAATTTGTTTTCAAGTTTATAAGGTTTCGAAACTTGAAAATGAATAAAATAAAATGTGTCATTTTTTATAATATTAGTACAGTTTTCTGAATTTAATGTGCCAATTTTTATTATGTTTGTGTTGAAATTGAGGATCAGTCCCTTGATAAATATGTAAATATGGATACTTTTCTATATTTTGCATGTTAAATACATTAATAAATGAAAAAAAAGATTGTTTAAGTTCCGTGATAGAATTTATAAAAAAACAACGTGTAAACACGTTACCCTAATAAACTCTTATTCATCCTGATTTTTTGTTGACGATGTTTTGTCTAAAAAGCCTAAATAAAACCTGTATCAAAACTCAAAAGCCTTTTATCTCTGATTATGATGACGGTGATGATGATATCGCAATCACATGTAAGACCCTTGTTCATATATTAACACCTTCAAAGGCATTCAAATGTGCGTGTGTTTTTTATTTAAATATGTATGATAAACTGATGGTTAAAAGTAATGACAATTTTTTTTTTACCGATTTTAGGTTATTTTATGTATTTCTTTTATTAAATCGCTTTGCTCAATTAAAGAATTTATTTCAAAGACAAAAAATTTTTATCCTTAATTTATTTTTTTTATTAGTTTTTTATAAATTTTATTACATCCCTTCTCAAGATTTGTTCTTAATGGCAGTCGTAAATTTTATTTGTATTAATTGAACAAATGAACGATCAGGGATTATTAAACATATTATATGTATATTACATTTTTATTAGCTTGTAACCATGAATTCCGCAGTTTAAAATATTACAATTTTTATATGACGATCGTTATATTGTGACATTCTTCAAATTATGATTTTTGTTCATGGAAAATTCATAATAAGAGTGGGGATAAAGGGGGTGATTTTTAACGTAACGTTTATTTACGTTACTGTCACAGTAAGGGTATGAAAAGAGTTTTTGATAGTTTTTATGTGCATTGAAAATCCATTTGGAAAGATTAAAATGTACATCTGCAATCATGTAGAAAAGGATGAGAACAAGAATGACTTTTTTTATTTCCATTCATTCATGCATGTATACTATAGTTTCGTATCATAACCACTCAAGTGAATATATAAAGTTGTGGGAAGAGAAAAAAGTGATTCAGGTGTAAATCATATTTGGATGATTTCATTAAAGTGGATAAATCATTTCGATTTTTTGGCAATATCTCAAAATTTTTAATGCTGCAATATTCTTAATTTTAGTTATCAATTGTTTGAACCAGCCGTAGAAACTCCATATTATTTGATTTTTGTGTTTCTTATAAATGTATTAATTATTGAATTCCTTAGTTCAATCTAGTAAATTAACTCTAATTTTTAGAAGATTTCGGTTTAATTGTGCTCTACACAGGTAGAAAACATGTTTTTGAAAAGTTTAAAACATTTCGATTCACACTCGAATAACTCAAGTGAATTATCCTAAACAGAGGATAATCCACTATAGTCGAATGAGCTTCCAATGTTTGAATTTGGTAATCTTACATTAACACATTTTCTACACCCCTGTTTTTTATAGATTAAATGAACATTTTTAAAAGGATATTTTAATATTAATTTTATTTTATCCACTAGAATAATCATAATCATGTTTGGTTTGTTATTTAACATGGTTATGATGTAAGGAAATTCAGTTTTGTTTTGTTTATTGCATGCAAAATGACATTATACACACACAAACACACAAGAATTCATAATGAATAGTAATTTTAATAAATGAGACACATGAAATGTTGTACATATTGACATATTTCTCTTATTCAGAATCACAATATGCATATCCATATGTTCCATTAATGTTATTTAGGTAGTTAGATTAATATCAAAGCATGAGTACATTGTTAGTTCCAACGTTATACTTCTGCGCTTTCATATGTATGTAATGTAATTTTCATATGTTCAACTGTTGTCAATTTAAATATTGATGGGAGTTTTTCCCATCCAGCATGTTAATATGAGATTAAAATGTAAAAATATCACACTTTTTACTTTTTTCTATAATTTTAGCATTACATTTTCCTTTCTCACAATATTTGCATTTTAGTTTTAAAAAAAATTAATTAAATTTATAGTCCATTGTCGGGCTTTCAATCTATGTATCCCTATTTTTCACTTATGATAAGAATTGAGGTAAATTTATGTGAATTTTTATCAAAATGTTTCCTTCTTGAGAAAAAAAACTCAAAAGCACGTTTCAAATCCTTTCAATTCAATTCATTTTTGTGATGAAAGTCTCGTAATCTTCTTTTCATTTTCATTCATCTTATTATTTTATACGTTACATGTTTTATGATGCGCATGAAAAATTTACTTATGCGACAATTCGTGAAAAATAAGGCAGTTTGCATAATTTTTTAACGTTTTTCAAGCTACGATGAAAATATATAAGAACTTTCAATGCGTTTGGAATTATTTACATTTTCTCTTCGTTTCTTTTTCATTGTCTCACAAATACACATATAAGATTTTATGTTATTGAATGTTTGTATACATGAAATTTACATTAAGCATTTTATATCATGCTGAACAATGATTGCATTTGTCATAAAAGTATGCATGAAAAATATTAAATTAAAGTTAGAAACCGAAATATATTAGACAATTTTGTAAAGCATTTCATATAATAAAAAAAATTAGGACGTAGGATGATGTTACAACCATATATTAAATTTATATAAAAGCGCTTAATTTATCATGAATGAAAATTTCTTTTCTAGTTATTAATATTACCAATATTAAAGATTCGATAAAAAATAATTATGAAATTTATTGCAATTTTTCCCCTTGTATAATTAAGTACTCACATAAAGTGAAGAAAAATGGGAAGCAATAAAATAAAAATTGCGAAAATTAATTAAAACTAGATTCTCTCCGATGTCAATTTATTATAATTTATTATTAATTTTATTTACCAAATTGCGGTGATTTTGTAACCATTCTAACTGTCGTTGAAGAAGATTTCCATCCATGCTTACCCTTCTTACGTTTTCGTTTGGGTTGGAATGTTGGGGTGAAATGATTTCGTAACTGTTTTTCCAAAAATTGACATAAATTTTGCTCATTCATTGCTAATTTTCCCAATCGCATCTTATCACGGCGATGAATTCGGGATTCATATTCTGCCGAATGAAGTATGTCCAATGGAAGTGTGTCTAGTTGACTTAGCAAATCCTTTAAATTTTTTTAAAAATTTAATGCTTTTAATTTATAATTAGGAATAAAATTTTGAAAACTAAATTATGGTATAAATTTAAGCCAGAAGATTTTGGCAAAATATCGGGACACTTTTGGAAAAAATCGGAACATTTCTAAGTAAGTCCTGGGCTTGAACCCAGATCTTCAAAATTTTTATGGAGTTTTCAACTTCTTGAAAAGTCGGGACATTTTAGGCTTTGTCAGGACATATCAGTAAGTAACTAAATGCTCCATTTCACTTACCAGTGCTCTATTGCTAATCATGCAAAAGTTTTCAACCAGAGTGTGTTTTTTGATCGACTCATCAATCTTAAATGTCTCTGCAAACAAAGTTTTGCACAAATGTCGACTAATTGCATCTATTTTTCTCATGAAAATACTATAAATGTACCAGGGTAAAAATAGGGTAGAATGAACGAAATAAGAAAATATCATCAAAAAAATGACAAATGTTAAAGCATTCATTAGTTCAATTTACTTTTTTACACATTTAATGAGCGGCAAATTTGATGTAACTTCGGTCTCTTTGATGAGAAATTCAATTCGTTTTTCTATAAAATCTACTTTCCGTTGAATATGCGACATATTTTCTTGATAAGCAGATATTATAAATGGAATCTATTAAAATAAAATCACAAAAAAATTATTTATCATAATTTTTCAATGAATTGCATCATAAAATTGCTAGCTCACCGTTCTTTCTAGCTGTTGTTGCTGAAATGAAATTTCCGATGATCTCAGCATTATCTCATTGTGTTTATTCAGGATGCCAAGGACGTTTGACTTTATGTCATCTAACGAAGCTTTCAATAAACTCATTTCCGGTTTAATTTGTCTCATCTGATCTAGACGTTTTGGCAAAATTGATTTTTCGAAAAATTCTTTGATTGCGTGAAGAGAAATTTCCGTAATGCTTTTAGAACGGATATGAATTTTTTTACAGTAAACAACAGATTTTTTCAGAAAATCTAGTTGACCACTTCTATTGCGATGAATCCAATCATTTGTTAAACGCCACATTGGAGGCATCATGAGATAATAGTAATTCTTTAAATAAATTAAATGTTTAATTATTAAGTTACTTCCATTTAAATAAAATGTACCTGCATCATCATAATTTGTTCCCATTTTCTTTCATTTGACATCAAATTTTGCATTAATAAATCAGATTCATCCTTAAGTTGCATTAGTTCATTTTTCATTTTATCAGTTGTATTTATAATCTCATTTACTTGTTCCAGTTTTTCTTTGGCTTTTGCAAAAGCTTCATCCTGTAGTTGTTTAAATTGTGGTTCACAGGCCTACAATAGAAGCGCAAACATAAAGATAGAGATTAAATAACAGAAAAAGTCATTAAATTTTTTATTTTATTTGTTCAGGATGAACGCTTTAGAAAATTTTTTAGAGAATAGAATTTTCTGCTTCGGGTTTTTCCTGGCAAATTACATTTCGATGAAATATTTTTTTCATCTATATTCTTGTCCACTCGGACAGCTAAAGAATTTTTATCAAATCACAGGAATGTTCGTTAATTATGAATTTACTTTTAAGGTAAATGACACACAAAAGAATCAATCGGTTTTATTAATTCCCTAACTAATATGCAGATATAACACAGCAACAACAAACCTTAATAAATTTGGTAGTTTTGTTTATCATTTCATTCTCAATTTCCTGTGAGGCAAATAAATTCATGAGATCTTCCTGCATAAAATAGAGGAAGAATTTTTTCCGCACCATTTCCCTTATTCGTATGATATCGGTTTTAACACAAAATTTTTTGATTGTCGGTCGGTGGCGTATCTCATTGATATAATATGAATCCCATTCGGTCACTAGGCGATGATAAAATTTGCCAATCTTTTCTGTACCACTATATTCTTCATCAAATGTTGATGCATTTACTTGCAATCTATTTCGAATGTTTGATTGTGATCTCATGAGACTTGTATAGTTTTTCATTATTTTCATTCCCTTTTCCGGATTGTGAATTTTCTCCAAAAGATATGGATCAAAGTAAAAACCTCCCATGTGATTATCTGTCTTCGAAAACTTTAAATTTTTCTTCACTTTCCTCTTTTGTCGTTTGAATGCTGAGTCTTTATCAATGTCTGGTGTACATGACGGAAAGTTTGAAGATATAGTCTCTATGCTATAGTCATGAAATGATTTTCGATCTGTAATAGTTTTGATAGTTATTCCACTTCCAGGTGAAACTGTTGTTGTTGTTGCTACTTCTTCATTCAATTTCTTATTCAATCGCTCATTGTATTGCTCTAATTTTTGTAGGTATTTTTTACCCAAGAATTTATGATAACGTTGTCTAAAAATTAGATTAAAGGAAATAAAAAGATATTTTTAACTCAAGTAATAACTACTCGTGTTTTTTTTTTTAAAAAAAAAAGAAAAAAAACATCGGCGACTAGGCTACCGTATACTTTTGAATAAATTGACGTCCAATTGACAAATTTATTGTGTTCGCAAAGTGGCTGCCCCTTGGTTCAAAGCATACTACTACCTCGTTGCCGTGGCTTCAACATTTTAATATGTTTCGATCGGACATCTAAGCACTTACTTATAACATGATTCGAAAGTTTTCTCAACCTTTTCTTCAGCCATTTGTTGTGGAGATGATTCTTTACTTTTTATTAAGAGTGGTGAATCAGTCCTTAATTCACTTTTATCTTTTTTAAACGAAAATGGATCACTGTCAGATCCAGCATATTTTTCTTTATTCTTTTCAGCGCTCGTTTTTCTATCAAATAACAGCATATTTATTCTTTTTAATCTATTGCCCTTTAAATGTTTATTTTTTAAACGATCAATTCGCCTTTTCTTTTGAGCATGGATTGTTGGGATCCTAAAATAAGGTGTTCGAATTAATCCAAGTCCTATTCCATCCTCTAAAATCTCATCTGATTCGTCATCAGAATCTGATGGAATTTGCGGTATTTTCATATATTCTAGACGTGCACTTTGAATTTTATTTCTACATGTTGCACGAATTTTTGATTCAACTTCAGCACGACTAAACATACTTAAAGGAACGTGAAATTTTGTTTCATTCTCCATTGTTTTATCTAGGACTACTTTTGGATATGTTCCATACATATATCCACCAAGATGTTCTGCCCCAGGAAATTGTTGGCATACGTCTTTCTTATCTTTTGTTTTATCAAAAAATTTCTTCGGCATTTTCTTAACTTTAGGAAATATTTCATTTGCTTCACGTTCCTGTTTGATTTGCTGATAAGAAACTTGTTGCAAAGTTTGAAATCTTTTTTCACGTTCAGCTAATGCCCATTCTCGAAAATTTTTCGGCTCATCTGGTAGAAGAGGTTTTGTAGGCTCTCCTTTTAAAGCGGATACTATAGATATCTTTTTTACTGTTCCAAGTGTTAGACGAAGAGACTTTTTCTTTCCCTTTGGAGCATTTATTTGTAACAATTTTTCAGGTTTTTTAATTTCTACTTCTGTTTCTGATGTAGTAGAACTAGCTTGTTTCTTCTTTGACTTTTTTTTAATAATATTATCGGCTATTTGAACTTTAGACACTAAATCTTTTAAATTATCTTTAATGTTTTTTTGTATCGGTCTAGGTGAAACTGCTGTTTTGGTTTGTTTCCTTGTCAATGAATGTGTTTGAGCTAAATCTTCTGTAAACGATACTAAAATTCTGTTTGCAGTTTTCATTTTAAAAAGAATTTGATTGGCAGATGGTCGCTGAATATGAGCTTTTGATCTTATTGTGCCTGATTTTTTTCCAAGACCTCCAAGAAAGCCAAGCTCATTTGGTGGAGGATTATATTCTTTGAGATTATACCTTTTATCAGCGTATGGCATTTGAGATGAAATAAACTGACGTGGCTGTAGTACACTCTTTAAAAACAATAAAAATTTGACTTTTTTTTATTGAAAATTTCATATTATAACTTTTCATACTTACTTTAATTGTTGACGTTATTTTGGGTAGATCATCATTTATTTTTTGTAAATTCACTACAGAACTTTTATCTTTTTTATTCTCCATATTCAATTTTCAATTAAGTATAAGAATTTTTAATTAAATTTCAATAAACTATTTGATTGCAATGAACACCGAACGGACAATGATGGTTAATATTTGATCAATGAATATACAAACAAACTACAAAGGGTGCATTGACAACAAGCACAAGCACATAGAGAAAAAGTATCCATGTCAACAACAAAATTGATTGATATATGAGAACGTAGAAGGAAATTTACATTTTTTCTCTATTATCTGTGTTGTAAGCCAATGAAACAGCAGATTTAACATTTTAACATGGACGACCACAAATCAGTGAATGGCAAAAATCTATTTACTATTTTAAATAATAATTAAATTGAGCATAATCCCGTCAAGCACGACGAGCAGAAATGTATATACCGCATCAAGTGGAGTTTCTATGAGAATTGTATTATAAGTTTTAATGAAAGTCAAAACTCAATATTAAAAAGTTAAACTAAAAAGAGTCATGGCTTGAAAAGCGGAATTACGAAATTACTAATGACATAAGTTATATTAATAAAATAGTTAAAATGTTTGCATCACCAGTAAAAAAATATAAAAAGTATCCGTATTTATTTAAACATCACGTTACGTAACATTATAAAAATTAACATTTATGTATATATTTCAAATTTAGGAATTAAAACTTATTGCCCAACAATTATTTTAAATATAAAAAAAACCGGACGGCCCTTATAATCTCAAATACCTCTAATTTTTAAGTACGTTTACCGAATACCTTTATTAAAGAAATGTATTAAAAATTAATTAATATCACCAAGAATATTAAAGGGTGCTTTCCACCCTCCAAATTGTCTGTCTAACTCTTCTGCAACTGCAAGGCAATGTCTGTCACGATTTTTCGTAGCGGCAATTTGAATACCCATAGGAAGGCCATCCGAATTCAATCCCATTGGTATTTGAGTAGCTGGTAAATGAAGAACATTCATAATAGCCCAGTATCCAAAGTTATATATCTGAAGAAATGGGACATAGTGAAATGGAGCAGGATATGTATAACTTGGATAAATCAAAACACCATCATCTCCCAGTAGTTCCTCAACTTCTTGAATTAATTCCTCTGTTAAAGCTTTCATTTTTTCAGCTTTTTCTTTTGGTAATATTCCATCAATTAAGGAAAAAATGGATGCCATTGTATATTCACTTTGACCAGCAATTTTTTTAGTTAATTCGACTAAAGGATTAAGTTTTTTAGAATTACCCAGAAGATAGCCAAAATCAGCAGGTTCTTGAGTCATCCAATATCTCCAAAGTTTCGATGTGTATTCAAGACCCTTTAGTTTTACTTGCTGCACGTCTGTACCAGTTAAATTATGAAAGTGAGAGACAACTTTGTTTATTGTATCTCTAGTATTTGAACACAATCCACTACACCGTAAATCACCACTGTCCAAACAATAAAAATATCGTAATTTTTTTACATCTACATTTTCATTTAGTTTTAAAATATTAGCATTTTTCGGTCCAACAAGTACTTCAAGAATTGGTTTCAAATCCATAGCATATCGAGTCATTGGTCCAGCAACAACCATTGTATTTTTTTCGGTCCCTGTTCGAAGTGTACACCCTCTAGTATTTACTATTCCACTTGTTGGCTTATGACCAAAAATTCCACAATAATAAGCTGGCATTCGAATTGATCCTCCTATGTCAGTACCTATAAATATTATCAGTAATAACAAACACAATTTTAGATTAAAAAACTTAGAGCTCTCAAAATATAATTATAATTTAATACCACATGATTTTATATTCATCCCAGTTTAATCAATGTTGCAAGTTTTAGGTCAAATATAGTAATTAGCATTTCAAATTTTAATTTCATTAGGTAATATATTTCATTTAAATTTAAATGTTTGAAATTTTTAATTTTATTCGGAAATAACTATATTTGATGCATGTGAAGTTTTTTACAGAGCTCGAAATCGACTCTGGTTTTTTTTATTTGATTCTGAGACACATCTAGAAATGTTAGTTGGATTTATACAAATAATATTACCTAAACCAAAACATGATCCACAAGAGGAAATTAATGCACCTTCTCCTCCAGAACTTCCACCTACTGTTCTTCTAAGATCATAAGGATTGTTTGTTTGTCCAATCAAATTATTTCTTGTTTCTTGCCTAAAATCAATAGAATATATAAGTTCAAACACTTTTAATAATGTTTTCAATTACATATAACAAATATAACACTAACCATCTATTAATTTCAGGAATACTTGTTGTTGCTATGATAATTGCACCAGCTTCCTTCATTAATCTAACGCACTCGGCGTCTTCTTTAGCTTTATAAGTCTTTCTAGCAGATATACCTAATGTATGCAATTTTCCAGAAACTGCTGTTGAGTCTTTTGTTGTAAACGGAACCCCCAAAAACGGTTTCTGTGAGAATTCTTCATCAGATATAATTCCTTGTGAGATTCTTTCATCAATTGCTTGTGCTTCATCAAGAGCTTCCAAAAATGGTCCATCAAGAACAGCATTTAGTACAGGATTTGTCTCTATTATTCTATTAATGTAAGCATTGACCACTTGATATGATGAAATATCCTGTTGTCTTATTAATTCAGCAATTTCAACTGCACTTTTAGTGATAAAGAAGTCTTTTCTTAAAGGTGGACAAGTTTTCTTCTCTCCCCAATACCATTCGAAAGCAAAATTTACTATTTTATCAACAAGTGATCGAATAAAGTAAATGAAAAAAAATAACAAGGTCCACATTGTATCCTTCAACATTTGCTTTGTGATACTTGACTTCTGTGATCTATGATGACGTTTCTAAAACATATAATATAAATTAGTGCTTCTGTTATACTGTTTGTTTTCTACTATCGCACTCTAATTTGTTTATTCAATAAAGATTGTATCTCTCGACGACCAGCTTTTGACATATTTACTTATTTCAAATAATAAAACAAACTAAATATAATAATAATGAACTTAAAATGTAAAAAGGTAAAAATAAAAATCTTAAATAATTGAATTGTTGAAAATATTGAGCTGGTTTATACTGTATAATTTTATTTAAGATTAAATATTTACTATGTACTTACAATGAACTGAATTGCTGTATTAAATAAAATACAAATTAAAATCTATAAGATTAATTTTAAATAATTTCAAAATTCAATCAAAATCAATAGAAAAAATGGAAATTCAAATGTATTATTTAAAGAAATAAATGTCGAATTTGGTGAATTTTATAAGATTTTAGTACAATTTAAAAACTTCGGCACATCAAATAATAATATTAAATAATATTTTGAATATTTTTATCATTTTGTGGAATATTTTAAAAACACAACGGTAAAATAATTAAAGTTCTTTCAAAAATCTTTTAATTTTTCTTTTATTTATAGCGAGTCACTTCATATTAAATATAAAAATTCATAAATTATACTCACAATTTTGTGCTGAATACACTCGTATTAGAACTTTCTTTGATAATGTTTAGCACATGCCCAATACATTTAAACCCAAATATTTTTTTTTCTTCAATCCTTCGTACACGATTTTCCTCTCAGTTGTCATTTAGCAATTGAACGATAAAGTTTTGGATTCTTCCGTAGTGGAAAGCCAAAGCACCATATAAAATAAAAAATATATGTGGAAAAATTTCTGTGGAAATTCTCGGAGTTAGCAACATTTATTATAATTGTTGTATTACTTTTTGTATTTTAAGGGCCATTAGTGTGGAAAATATCAATTTATTATTTGTTGATAAGGGGAGAAAAAAGTGAATAATTTGATTTAAAATATTTTTTAATTTTTGAAAATATTCGCTAAAATTTTTATGGCGAATAATAATTTACTGGATAATACAAACCCCAACTTTTTTGAAGGGGTTGAGAAGCTCCTAGAAATATGGTTTGCGCCCAATGCCAATGCCGATTTACGTAAAATACCAAGGTAAATTTTTCAGACAATCCAAAAGTGTGTGCGAATTTTTTTTTTTGTCCTATTGATCATGAGAAAGTATCGATTTTTTTTCTTTTCGTTTCCCAACAACCCACCCTCCCGGGTGTCGGGTGTATTTTTTCTTTTTTTTTATTCGTTAACATCCTTGAAATTACATTTCAAAAACCTGTCTTTATTGCAAATATAGTAAAAATTATGTACAGGCATTTGCGAAGCTGAATATAAAAAGTTTTTTGTGAAAGAAGAAGAAAAGAATTATGCAATTATGAGTGACTATGTGACTCTACAAAACTCGATAAATACAACATTATTTCAAATGTGGTAGTAGCCACCAAGTTTGAGTACCGGCAAATTTGATGTATGTGTGAAATCAGCTGTAGAAAAAATATTTTTAAATAAGTTCATACGAATATTCTCTGTTTTGTAAATATCTGTTGTGCTAGTCGATAAAAAAGTTATCAATATTTTTATTAGACTAAACTCAAAATTAGTAAAAGACAATGACACGGTGATGTGAATTTTTTTAGCGCATTTCTTCAAATAGATATTTTATCAAACACGTGCATAATTTTCAAGGTTTTTTACTTAAAAAGAGGAAATACTTACAATGGTTGCAAAAATAAATAGTTACCTTTAAAAATTATGTTACAGTTTTATATAAAAAAAATCATTTTTAGAATGACCACGTGTATTTTTGTCTCAAAATTCTTAATAAGAAGAAAATGATAAGAATCTGACATGACGAGATGAATTATAAAAAAACGTGTTCAGTTACTAAGTCTAATTTGATTATTAGACAGTGTAAATTTCATATATACATGAAATCTCAAATCTTTGAAAACTTCTTAAAGCATGAAAATGTAAATAAATAATATTGGAATTTTTTGAAACTTGCCAAGAAAATTGTAATGTCAGCTGAGTTTTTATTTAAGTTCTCTTGTATTTCGATAATTGCATGCGCATGGGAAATAAGATGCATATATTCAGAAAAGTCTAGAAATTCACTAATAGTTCAATGTATTAAGCATTTTTCCAAAGATTTCATTGACAATTTGAATTTTTTAAATGAAATTCTTTAGATTTTTTTCTTCTTTAATACCATAAAATTCTTAAATGACCTTGACTAATTCTTCATGAAATTAAAGCTTATGCTCTTAATATTTTTTTTTTTTTGATTTGTGCATTTTTTTAAGCAAATTTTATCTTTCTGAGTTTGCAAAATTTACCTATCAATTTTCATATCTAATGATAGATAGATCGAACAGTAAAACAAAAATAAAAGTGGACTAAAAATAAATTTTACAAAATTGTGCAGAGTGAGAGAAATTATATTTGCGAGATTGTAAATCATTCAAATCGTAAAACAGAGCACATGATTTTTATTTTTATTTTTTGATCCAACAAAAACTACAAATATTGCAAAATAAATTAATCGAACAAAAGGATGATACTACAAATAATCCTAATCAATTTCAATGGTTGACAAATTATCAAATTTACTTTGTTGACATAAAATGAATGAATGTTCAAACCTTAAACTTTAATAAATTTTAGAAAATATTATAGATTAAAAATATTTGTTCTTTATTTACAGATCCCATTGGGATGCCTTACTTAAATCGGTAAAGTGCGAAATCATCAGTTTTACGCATAACGATCACATTGACGCATATGTTCTCAGGTAATGCCTAAATTATTAGACATTTTCTTTTCTTTTCCTAATTTAAATCGATAGATAACAAACAAATATCATCATATGATGTGAAGAAATTTCGTTTGCATATTTCTTACATCTGTATTAGATGTTATTTATAAAATATGTACTATAAAAAAATGATAAAGAAAATTGCCTCTATAATGCCGAAAGAAAATTTATCATAACACTGTCTTTTTTTTTAAAAAAAAAAAAAAAAAGGCTGATCTAAATTTCTTTAGGCATATATTTTTACGAAGATTCTTTCCTTTATTTTGTAAACATCGACTGCCAAGTCGGAATAGAAACAATTTTTCTTTCTCAAAGTGCCAAAAAATTAATAAAAAATTATGACGTCAAAGCATCTAGCGTAGTCAGTTTTGATATTTGTTTAACAACAGTATTGAAATTCAAATACTTTCGAATCGTTTTCTATATTTTAACAAAAATTACTCTGATAAGCTTTAATTTGTATTATAACACTTGAATTTTCATTTAGATTTTTAATTAATTCTTAGTTTGATTCTACATTTTGATAATTTTTGTAGCAAATCTTTGAAAATATAATATTCTTATAAATATAACACTTTGCGTAGTTCTATAAATAATTCAGCAGTTCATCGTATTTTGACTGTCACATTTTACTCTCCTACATCACAAGCTAGTCATTTGCAACATCTTTACTATTTCTTATTATTTGCATTTCTCTCTTCTTGCTCTTCATTACGGATTTTAATTTAATACTCGCGAGGGATTTCTCCTGTCTATTATTGTATTGTATGTAAACTACCGGTACAATTTGTTAGTAAACTAACAAACCAGTAATAAGATTTTCTTTCGTGAACTTTAAAATTATTTAGAGCTAAAATTAAATTGCTAGCATTTTCTTTTTGAAATAATTTTTGGCATTTTTTAACTGATTGTCAAAATTGTGTAATTAGTTTTAAAAATTATACCTATACATTTTTAGTTATTTTTTTTGCAAAAAATTTCAGTCTATTTCCATAGAAGAACTTCATATGAATTGCAGTTTTTATTACATGTTAGCTTCCTAAATGACCTTGATTTGTGGTTCTTATTATCATTACGTAAATAGTATAAAATCAGTTTTTTATTTCAACAGAAAGACATTTGTCTAACAATATAAACTGATAATTTTAATGACCTTTGGAATTACAAAGAAATATTCTGATTCATGGGATAGACGAACTTTGATTGTTCTAGTAGCAACATATCTTTCGAATGACTAGTCACATATACATAATTTCTTATGATTATGTAATCATAAATTAAATCATTTCAAAATAAACAAATAAATTAAGAATCATAAAATAATATTATATAGAAACACGATAATAAAAATAAATAAACTTTTGACAAATGTATTCGAATGGTACAATGTTTTAAAAATTACCAGAAATTTTTGAAAAAAAAAATGTGAGGATTTCAGGAAATCTATTGCCAAAAAATTTCTTTCTTTTTCATTCAAGTCAAAAATTTAAAAATCGTTTCTTAAACTTATAAAAAGCTTCATAAGATTTAATTTTTTAAATTTCTATGGTAATTTTTTTTCTCTAGAATTTCTGTGGTTAATTTTAAAACGTCATTTTTATTGAACATGACGAAATTTTCCACACCTGTAATGTTTTTCAACCATTTTTTTCTACTCTATGCTTTCTTTTTTCTTTTTCCTCATTAAATGTTCGTTTTTACTTCTTTTTATCTGAATCCATCTAAATAAATATAATGCTGAGGAAAAGCATTTGGTGTGAATATGATTCTTGATTTATGTGTTCATAGTTTTCAATATGTCTTATCTAACATCCAAAAGTCCACCTTGGACTTAATTTTCATAATATATTCTCAAAAAAATTTAAAAAATCAAATAAGTGGACTTTTTTTGAAATGACGTCTTCACCTTTTTTGTGGTTGGAAATTGATTTATATTTTAAAGTTATATTTTAGAGAATTATAAAATATTGTACATATTCGACAAAATAATTGTTCCAATGGAAAAAATAAATTGAAATCTGGACTCATATAAAAATAAGTTGTAAATAACAACTTTTATTGTGCGAAAAAAAACTCGCAAAGAAAGCTTTTAAAGCTACTTATTTCACAATAATTTTCGATCTAAAACATTTCGTAAATAATCTTTAAATGCGCGAATAAAATAGCGTGTCAAATATCGATTGTAATCAGACGCGATTTGAAAATTGTGTTAAAGCTATGTTATAGCTTTATGTTTATATTTATGTTTAAATAAAAGAAAATTTAGCAAAATTTTTTTCTGTTTGGTATGCGTAAATTATCGAATTTGAAAAAAATAAATAAAAATTAGACACAGAATTTATTAAATTTGTTGCAATATAATATAACAAATTTGATTTCTTTCATTTGTGAAATATTTTGCCAATGCATAGAAAAGAACTTTTAAATTGCATCCATGTTTTACATTGTTATCATGCAAAGAAGAAGCAAAAACAAAAAGTTTTATTTCTTAAGCGAAGTTTAGGGTGCTGCGAAAACATAAATTTATGTCATTGCTCATTTCTGAGGCAGGACATGAATAACCAATGGGTGTCCAATGAATGGTCAATTTTAGCTTTGTTTATTGAAGAATTTATGAGTAAGTCAATTATACGTGAATTCATTTAGTTAAATTTAGGGAGACCCAGAATGTTCCTAAAAACATTTAAAAAAATATATACATATCCTGCTTTAATGTACAGAGATTTTTTATTACTTGTAACTAAGTTAGATGACGTTGTAAGTTTTATACGTCATAAGTGAATGACCCATTAAAGACGTTTGGACTTAAAATAAAATTTGATTCAGATAAGAGAAGCAATTTTCAGATAGTCAGGACGCTATACGAAAAAATTGTTTAACCTTTCAACTCAAATTATTCTGTGTTCCTTATCATCATGAACACTCAAATGAAATATATTCCTTTAAGATTTATTAAATTCTTGCTGACATCAGTATATTTTAATTCAATAATTACCTAGTAAATTAGACTATGACTCAATATAAAAATACTAAGATTAACTTCTGTCTAAATAGGTAGAATTTAGCTGATTATGAATAAATTAAAAATTACTGAAAATTTTAATTCACTACAAAGAACATTTATTAGCATTTGTTTGAAAGTCCTAGACAAGAGAAATAAATTATTAAAAAATATGTAAAATGGCGGGAAAAAGTCATGAAATTTATATATTGAAAAGTTTAATTTTTTTGTAATCAGTTCAATGATTTTACTAAAGAAAAATGTGTGCTGTGATAAGCAAAAAAAAACAAGACGAAAAACGAAAAACTTGATTATGAATAATTAAAATTGTATGTTTCAACCAAAAATCGACCATGACTTGACTCTTAGTAACAATTTTTTTCACATTCTCGGTTAGAGTAATCAAACATTTAACACAAATCATTAAATAAATAGCACATGGACTTTTATGAATTCATGTGTTTTACGGATTTAAAAGCTATCAATTTAATGTAATTTTTCAAAAAAAAAGTTCTAGTAGCATTGCCCTTGATAAAAGCTATACAAGTCATTGCTGAAACTTTATTTATGTATGCAGATGCAAAATTTTTTGATGAAGTTTTTCATTTTTTTCTGTACACTTTCCGGATTTTATTGATTTTGTCTGTTATTTTTAAATTTACTTGTTCAAATGAGTGCATGATAAGTGATTTTATCTTAAACCTTTTGGAACAAAACTTAAAACAGAATTTTTAAATTCACTAATATCGTAAAAATTAATCACTCTACGTTAAAATAATTTAATTTTTGCAGTTTGATTTAAGTACTAAAATCAAAAGCATGCTTGATTATATGAAATTATGGAAAATAAAATTTTAGTATTTAATTGGCACTTAGTAACTTGGAATCTAGAAACGTTTTAAAATAAGTAAGCAACATTGATAATCTGGAAGAAACAAAATCTGACGACATCAATCGTCATCGAATTTTTCCAGTTATTTCTAGTTATTAGAAGATTCTTGAAATTTCTCCTTAATCTTTTAATCTAACAGGATGTTGATTAATTAATTGTGTAGTTTGCCGGATTTATTTTAAAAGATGACATTAATTCAATTGTATTGAATATAACTGATATTTTTATTTGGTTATAGTGAGAGCAGCATGTTCGTTTCCAGAAGACGTTGGATATTGAAGACATGTGGTACAACTACTCCACTTCAATGTTTGAAGCCTTTACTGCAAATGGCATTTGAAATTAGTGGTTATTCGGAAATCGAAGAACTCTTCTACTCTCGCAAGAATTTTAAGAAACCTGAACTTCAAATTTCACCACATCGAGGATTTGAAGAAGAAGTGGCATTTCTCGATCAATTTTTTGATGATGGACGTGCTTATTGTTTAGGTTCCGTTAATCGTGATTGCTGGTATTTATATACGCTGAGTCGACGTAATAATGATACATTGGTCAGTGAGATGTCTAACGGAAATAATGTTTTAATTGAGTCATTTGATGTCCCTGACCCTGATCAAACCATCGAAGTTTTGATGACCGATCTGGATCCAAAGGTTATGGCTCTTTTTACCAAAGAAGTTTCTGAAGATGCTAAAGATGTTACTCAAGTAAAATTGTTGAATTAAAAAAAAGTAGTGATAAATACAATAATTTATTATTATTTTTTCAGAAATCTGGAATTAACAAGATCATTCCTGGAATGATAATTGATGACTATCTCTTCGATCCATGTGGCTATTCAATGAATGGAGTTATGAAAAACGTAAGTTTTTTATTTTATCAAAAGTGCATAAGAACACATTTTGAAAATTAAATTTCAACAATCTCTAATTATCCTTTTTTAACAAAATTATGTTTCTTAAAAATTATTTTTTTTGCAACAAAGATTGGAAAGATGTATAGTGAAGTAAGTGCCTGGTTCATGTGATTGTAAAAATTTTGTTTTTTATGCACATAACGCTTTGAAATTCTATTTGCGATAGCAATTTATGTAGAAATAATTTCGACTCTAGGCTAGTGTTTTAATATCCAATTCCATCTTTATATTATTGTGTTCCTTTTTGGAGCAGATGATCTTTGTTAACATTAGTGTTATATATGCTTCTTTTTGAAAGCTATTAGCTTTATACTGCAATTTTATACTTTATTAATTTTTTTTTTATAATTTTAGGGTTGCTACATGACAATTCACATTACACCCGAACCTGAATTTTCATACGTCAGTTTCGAAAGCAATATCGCTGCTTCCAGCTACAGCGATCTGATAAAGCGTGTCGTTGATACTTTCAAGCCGGGAAAGTTTATCGTCACAGTGTTTGCCAACAAAACATCGCCAGCGTTTGGTGCATCACGCGAACTGGAGCATATCGGCACCATTGGTCAATTTAAGCGTCGCGACATCCAGTATTGTCGTTTTGATTCTTATGATTTGACTTACGCGCATTATGTTAAATACCCAAGCTGAGGTTTAAAGACAAAGCCTTGTGTTGGGGCGAACAACACTCTATCCTTTCCTTTTCCTTCTTCTAAACTTTTCATTCCTTCTTTATTTGCTGCTACCTCTCCTTCTCCTAACAATGATGAATCCAATAAAATTACTCAAATTCCCTTCATCAAATTCTTAATAAATCTCCTTAATTTCTTTACATTCTCTTCTTCCTCATCAATGATTGAAGATGAAAACGATAAAGGTACATTACAGCATCATCAACACGGCAACACTATTAATGACGTCAATGAAAAGCAATTTAATGTTTTACCACCTTTTGCTTATACTACGGCAATGATTTTTTTTATCCAACTGATTTCTGTAATTTTTGTGCTCAATATTGAAGAATTCTCATCTCCACTCGTTATGTTTAGCTACTGGCGGAACAAAATTTCTTGAAATTGATTGATAATGTTGATGAAAATTTAATTTTCACTTTCAGCATCAAAATTTCGATTTTGGTTCGCTATTCACACACGTTTTGTTTCGCTATCATGACATTCACTTGTTATATCGAAATGTTGTTATGGAGTTTTCATGAGAAGAATATTGTACGAGTTTAATTTTGTACAACTTTTGTTATCAAAACACAGACGATGATAGTTAAAATGGGATGCGCAAAAATTAGATTGTATTTAAATTCAATTTCTTTTATTTTTTAAGTAGCGTACACAAAAGGTTATTAAATCATAGATTATATAACACCAAAACATTTTTTTTTAATTTTCTGATCACAAATCGAAAAAAATATAAAAATTTTGGTTTTAAAACTAGGAAAGAAAAATATTTGCGCATCCTATGTCGAATCTTTTCAATAATATAGAAGCACCAAAGCGTTATACTCAGGATTAGTCTTAGAAATATCTTAGAGAAAAAGATATCACAGAAATCCTCCCGAATAAAAATTCTTTGTTCGTCCCTTGAGAGAAGGGGTAATTTTTGTGATATCCCGTTTCCTTGTCAAGCATGTTTTAGGTATGTTTCAGGATTAATGTTAAGTGTAAACGCCTCGGAAAACACAAATTTACATAAATGTACAATTTTTTACCAAAAAAATTTTCTCTCTCGTCTGTGATTTTTGCTACATTTTTTAAAATTGAAAAACTTCAAGGAGTCGTCAATCATGGCCAATTATTAATATCATCCATTTAATCAATTTTGTTAAAATATGAAACTGTAAAGTTCATACTTCTAGTTATCAATTCAGATAAAAAGCAAGAGAAAAGCTAATGAATAATTCTTAATATTTGATTGCTGCTGCTTTGTTTATTTGAGTATTTTAATGATTTTGATTGAATGGGGAGAAATATTTTAATGAAGAAATTCTCATTATTGAGCTCAATATTTTTTCTAAATGTTAATTTTTCTATTAAAATTCATAAATTATAATGATAAGATTAAATGAAAACTTAACTTCCATTTAATTTTTTTAATTGTTTGAAAATTCATTTGATTAGGATTATGAAAATCATAGCTCATAGACAAAGCAAATACGAAAGAACACAAAAAATATAAAAATGTTTTAAAACAAAGGACACAATTTTGAAGGAATTTTTTTCTCCTTAAATGACATGACTGTGAGAATGGATATGTTCTAAAAATATTCTAGACGAGGACTGTAAGCAAAAAAAGTAAATGAAATACCTATCTCGAATTAAACTGTTTAATATTTGTTTCTATCTTCAAAATGACAAATTTTTAAAAGAATTAAATTTCATTTATTTTTTGCAATTCATGTTAATGTGCTCTTAGGTTTTAAGAATTTTACATGATAAACGATAAATTTGCTCTTTAAATTCATGGTGCATTTATGGAAATGAAAAACCCATTCTTTCTAAAGAAATCCATTTATTCTAATATTTTATCAAAATACTGTGTTCTAAACCAACGGCCTGTCAAGATGAGTCCTTTCTTCATTATAGATTAGACTCGACTCTAAGCACAAGCTAGTATTTAGATAAAATACTATCTTAAACAATCAAACTTTCAGTCACTCTTCCTTTTATTGTAGTTTATTAAATCTCTTGAAATTATTGTTATAAAATTTAAATAAAACACCTGTGAAATTTTCTTTAAGAAACCAAATGCGATAATTAAGACTTTGCACAATTCTTGTTAATAAATTAAGAAACAGATTAAAACTTTGTTAGAATTTAGGAACATTCTGAAATCAATTTTTAAATTAAAGATTTTTAGCAGTTTGCACGAGCATGTTAAAAATTTTGACCACAATTAAAAAAATTGAGCATTTCAGTTTTAAATCTTTAAAATCCTCCAAATTCCTTTATATTTAACAAAAAGAAAAATATTACATTTGAAAGAAATTTTATAAAGATGAATTTAAATTAGAAATTAAATAAATATGAAAATATTTTTAGGATTCAAAAATTGCCGAAATGCGACTCTTACAATTGAACAAAACACACAGCACAACCTTCTGATTATTTTTTGAATTTATGTCCGAAAAATTTAGTTAATTTCACTGTCGATATTACGTTTTTTTTTTCACAAGATTTACAGAGTTGTTAAAATCATTGCGATTGTAAATTACAGTAAAGTAGTTTGCAACGCATAAAAAGTTTAAGTAATATTCTGACTGCATATATAAAAGCATTATATCAACTCTGCAGTTTTCATTTGAACCTCTTTGAAATATCATTATTTGTTTAAAAAAAAAAGCTGATTATTTTGTTTCACAAAAAGAAAGAATTCTTAATAATTCATTCCAATTAAGTAATAAAAATCTTTACATAAATTTTTAGAATTTACTGAGTAAGAAATACTTAAAGAACAATGGCTAAAAAGAAGAAAAATAAGATTTTAGTGCATACTCAAAAATTTAAGTGACATGATAATGATAAGATGATTTACCATGATATAAGATCGAAAAAATAAAAATTAAAATGTCATGTCCGTGTTGATGCATTAAATTAAAATTACTTACACGAAACAAAAATTTTATTTTTTCAATAATCTACAAAAGGCAAATAGGACTTGCCATTAAACATTGAAAACTGATGTATTACAAATTGAAAAAAAAATAATAATAATAATAATAATAATAATTGATGCAAACCATGAAAGTTTGAAAAATTTATCCCTCAAGAATGATATGACCGTAAAGGCTAAAAATAAAAAATTCAAACTTTCCTGCTGTTTAACAAAAATTATATTACATGACAATGTGTAGTTGATAACTGTACCTTTTAATTTTTCAATATATAAACCTTTATACGTTATTAAGAGATGAAAGAATGTCCAAAAGAACAGAAACTCAATTATTTCAACAATAATCTATAAATTTTAATCATATAAAATATACATACAAAGAAAAATATAATTCACAACACAAAATAACGATTGAGGTTTTTAAAATGCATATTAATGTACACGATTTTATGATGTAATGAGAACAAAGTTCCAAAAAAAAAATAGATTGGTCATTTTATGTTTTGAAGAACTACTAATCAAGTAATTGAAATAAAATTTGAAAATCCTTCATTATGAAGTATATTCTATGATAAAACCGGAATTTTAATAAAAAAAATCCATACAACACATTTAACATTAAAACAATTATGTACTTACCTGTTCGTCAAGATAAAACTAAAATCTGGAAGCTGAATATTTGTTTTAATTTTGCAATTTTGTTTTAAAAAGTCATCCTGAGAACAGTGAATTTGTTTGAGCTAAATTCTTTATTTAACATCCATTTTATCTAAAGTATCTTGTACGTCTTTTGTATTCGTAGCTGGACCTTTCTTCTTGCCAATAGCCTTCGGTTCTATTTTTTTCTCTTTTTTTGAGACCATCTTGAGATGTAAATCTTTTAATTGATTGTCTGTTTTGTTTTTAGTATTCAAATCAAGCTGTTTCAACTTCTTAGGGATTTCTTTGGTCTTCTTTTGAGACTTTTTGTTGCTACTGCTTGTTGCAACTTTAAAGATGCTTTTGGTCTTTTTGTTTGCTTGCTGATTATTTTGTTTCTTCTTGTTCTTTCCCATTATTTAAACCTGAATACGAAAAATTGCATATTTAATTATATTTTAGATAAAACATGAAATTATAAATATTACATGACTTTTTGGATGGAACTTCATCATCATTGCACGAATCATTCAAGCGTTTTTGGGAAATATTATCAAATAAAATGTCAGATGTAAGGAATATGTCCACTCGCATCATGTCTTTATTTGGAGCGACATTACGAACGAAGGAAATTTCTTTCAAAGTTTCACTGGGAATGAGTTTAAAGCCAATATGTTGTTCAACAAGTTCCTGTGCCATACATTTTGAATCATCAACACCTTTTACAAACAGATAACAATGAATAATAGGTGTTGGTATCAAATGTGAACTTTTTATGCCTCGATCATTTCCTTTTAAAAGTCCTACAAATGCATTCAAAAATGTCACTGATAATGCTGGAAGATTCATTGCTATATGAATAGAATATTCAACTGGATCAACATCTCTTTTCTCGATTCTTGAAAGCAAGTTCTCTTTGATATCATTAAGAATAAATTCGCGACCATCTTTGTTGAACGTTTTCACGTAATTTTCACATTTATTCTTCTTTACATTGTGCTCAAGCCATCTAAAGGAATGTGGATTGAGATCATTTGCAAGAACATTAATTCGGCGTTTTCCAGCAGGTACAGAAAACGGTCCAACGCCAGCAAATACGTCATACAAGTAATCATTTGGATGTAACAGGTTCACTAATCGCTCATGTTCTGTACTTAGTCGTGGATTCCAATACACAGTTGAAAAATCAAATTCAAATGTTAGTCCATTCTCCTTAACTTGAACTTTATAATCGTTATCTCCTCTTAAAAGCTCAATTTGAAAATTCCTATAAGTATTTTCAATACTTTGCGCCTTGTTTATGACAGTTCGACAATTTGGAGTCTTGTCCAAAAATATTTGTGAGATTGCTGATTTATATGGAAGTAATTCGTCTTTTAAGTTCAGATGAATAATATGACCAATACGGGAAAAAGATGTTACTGATTCCAAATTTTCTGGAATTATTGCTCTTATCAATTCATCGGCTTTCCAATTATCATAAGATAATGTTATATCCTCGAATTCAAAAGAGGATGAGTTGATTCCAGATGTTTTCAAATCATCAACTGGAAGTTGTTCAAAATTTTTCACTTTGTCTGGATTAAGAAAAATTTTACCATCTTTTACAGCTTGAAACTTTTGAACCTTTAGTAACGAAGACTGTAATAGTTTTACAATATTATTTAGGTTGACTTTTTGACTATCAATCTTGAGAATTGGCACAGAAATTGTTTTTGTAAAATCTTCACGTTTTAAAACTGACGAAACCGAAATTTTTGGCGGTAAAAGTGACATATTTCTGATAAATTTATACGCTACGAATGATTTTGTAATGATATTCAATGAATTCATATAATTTTTATACCTTTTTCACTATATTTAATTAACTTTTTTAATTTTTTTAACCTTAGAAAGAATTACACGGAAATTTACGTGAATTGAAACTAAAAGCACATCTAAGAAATGCGCTAAAAATTTAAATTTAGAAACACCGTTAGGACTTAGAATTCCGTAAAAATTTCACTTTTATTATTTTTAAGCACTTATGCCACGTTTTTCTTGATTTAGTTTATTGTTTGATTGGTTGTTGGTGTGTGAATGTTTAAAAAAGATTTAATAATTTTTATGAAGGCTCTTTTAAAAAAATATCAATTCCACCACTCAATAAAATTCACCACAAAATGTTACCACAAAAAAGATTAGTAATCTAATCACTTCTCAATGTAAATTGCTCAATATAAAAAGTTTTTATTCGATAAAAATTCAATAATGTATTATTTTCTACATAGCAAGTTATCGTTGTTCATTAGACAGCATAAATAGGTGGAAACAATTAGTTTGTCGTGGTTGTTGTTATGTATTGATTGAGCTGACCATCTTCGGTTTTTGAGACTGATGTTGTAGCGACTGATTTTGGGTGAGTAAAAAGCTGAGCTTGATGATTGTGATTCAATTGATCATTCTGAAAATGTTGGCTATTAAATTTTTGATTTTGATTGAATTCATTTCCCATATGTTGATTTTGGAATTGCTGGTTGTTATTGAAGTTATGTTGATTGTGATGTCCTTGATAATTGCTAGAAAATCCTAATCCAACAACAGGTTCACGTTTTACTTCAGCATCAAATCCATCACGATCATTTGCACGATAATTTACTTTACGTTGGAAACCATCTGAATCTAAAATCGTATATTGGCCATTCACTTCATCTCCTCTGCGAGTTTCTTGGTGGGTCTTAATGTCTCCCGTTGTCATATCGCTTACGCTATAAGCAATATCGTAATTTGAATTATCTTTAACATTAAAGTGACGTGAGGATGATTGAACATTAAATACTGCTGGTTGTAAATGAAGAAACGTTGGATTTTGTGGATTAGCACGATTGTCGAAAAATCCTCGGTTGCTGATAGATAGTTCATGAGGATAGCTATTATCATCAAATCTGTCTTGATTACGACGATTTTCATCAAATCGTTCTTGATTACGACGGTTTTCATCAAATCGATCTTGATTGCGACGATTTTCATGAAATCGGTCTTCATGATGAAAACGACGGTTATCTTCTAATCTTGATTGTTCATGGAAACGTCTATGATCATTTTGTTGTAAAATTCCATGATTATCAAATCCTTCTTCTTTTTCAAGAGAATCAAATGTGGCACAAGAAATGACTGCCGCTAAAGCAAACAAAACGACTAAATTAAAACTCATTTTAATATTTTCCTTTTTTGAATGTTTACGTCGTGAGATTCAAATGAGAAATGACTTAATTCTAACATTTTTCTGATGTCTTTTATACTAAAAAAGATTTAAATAATGCATTCAAAAACGAAAACATTGTAATTTTTATGCATATAGCAAAAATCATTCAACATATCAAATTTAATAAAGCATCTAAGATCATACATAACATCTCAAATTTCCACAACCTTGTTATTTAATAAATTGAAACTATTTTCTTGAATAAGTTTTTATGTCAATCCGTTAGTAAATATTAAAGATCTAGTTAGAATAGAATCTTTATTTTGAATTATTATTAATGATTGCTTATCACAGTTTAGAAAATGAATTTTAAAAAATTATTTAATAGGTATTTATTTGTAGAGATACTTCGCTGACCAGTCTGTTCTGAAATTCCCCAATTTTGTAGCATCACTTAAACCACCATCTAAAAAAGAATTTTTAATTATTTTTTAAATGTTAGGTACTTAATTTTCATTTAATCAAAATCCAGTCTGATTTCTTCATAAATTTTTGCAAAATTTGTTCCGTATTTGTACAAGAGCGTTCCTCATTCCAGTTCAAAAATTGAATTACTTACTTTGCTGTACAATTTTGAATGGTTTTTCTTCTTGAAGCTTTTGTGGCTCCTTTTCCCATGAGAATAACTTTACAGGAATGTTATTGAGTTTATATTCTATGGCCTGTGAATTTCCATTTAGTACGCTTCTGAATGGATAAATTTTTAATATTAGAATTAAAATAATTCAATCAAAAATACACTTACTTATTATTAGAAAGGAAGATTTGTTGTGTAGACTGTCTCCTTCTTTGCAACGCAACACTTGCACTTAAGTGTTTAGAATCATTAGTTATATCATATAAGTCACCATTATTTCGAGTCGTTGCTTTCGTAATTGGCACTGTGGTAGGATATTTAGTCACTTCTTTCGAATAAAATGAATCAAAAATGTCATCAAGATTGATATCGTTATTTGGACGTTTAGCAGATTTGATTTTACTTCTGTAAAACGACAATTCGTAAAAATAAGTCATTTAGGAATTTTGATCAGTTTTTACATTTAAATTTAACAGGTTTCAGTTTTCAAACGACGTTCATTTTCTGAACGTTGCTTGTAAACAGTTCGTAAAAAAATTACCCTAATATTGAAGCCAGCTCATCATCTTCCATTCCTTCATCCCAATCTTTAACGACTCCATCCTTAACACTAGCTTTACCTTTTCTTCCGCCAATATTAAGGCTATCGAAGAAACCTTCATCAAAAGAATTATCTCGAGCACCCTTTGATAGCATCTTGAAACTAATTCCTGAATCATTTTTCTGTCGTACGTTTATTTGCTGTGATGGTTTTGGTTCATGAAGAAAAAAACTTGTAGAACTATTATAAGTTGAGTTATATTCTACAGGATCCTTCGGATCTTTCAATAAATTCAAAAATACATCATTAATTTTCTCCTTTTCACTTAACCGATCAGAATCTTCAACTTTTTTGGATATATTATCCTCTATGTGTTTTTGATTTTTATGTATTAAACTCTTATCATTATTATTTGTATCAGATTTCATATTGTTAAACATATCATTAAGTATGCTAAAATTCGATTGAAACTTTGTGAAACCTTTTCCTGAATTTTTTGTGTCATTTGAGTTAGAATCTGTAATAAAACCTTTTTCATTGTTATGAGATATTTTTGTTCCATTCAAAATTGAATTTAACTCATTCATATCGTTATTGGTAGAAAATTTTGAATTTACATTGAACCTATTTATCAATGCTGTATTATCCAAAGCTTCAACATCCATTATTGATAATCGACCATTTTGCAATGCACTTTGTTGTAGTGCTTGAGGTCTTATAGATGCTGAAGTAGAATTTTTGACATTCATGAAATAAGGATATCGTTGCGATTGTTGTGCATTTGGACGTTTATCTGGATCCCAACAAAGCAAATCTTCAACAAGATGTATACCTTGTTGACTTGCTCTTGTGATTACGCTTGTTAATGGAATTTTCGGACACTCCGGAAAACGAAATTGTATTGCTGATGCTAGTCGATGTCCTTCTGGCCATTCATTCTAAAAAAATTAAAAGTAAAGAATCATATAAGTATGTTTGTTTGTTCTTGAATAATTAATTACGTATAGTCTATCGTTAATCAATTTTATAGATTTCAAATAAAATGGAAAAAGTGAAAACATAAACAAAATGTAAACACTTATATTAACCTCAATTCTCTTTTACATACCTTATCCGGAGTTCCCATAATTGAACAAATTTTAAATAATTGATCAACTTCGCTTGATCCTGGGAAGAGTGGACGAAATGTATATAGCTCGGATGCAATGCATCCTACTGCCCACAAATCAATTGCACTTGAATATCTTGTGGAATGAAGTAGTACTTCAGGCGCTCTGTACCATCGTGTAGATACATAGTCAGTATACGGTGGCCTAGATCTAATTTCTCTTGCTAAACCAAAATCTTAAAATAATATATAGTTTTTTATCATATAGGTACTATTAAAATCTTATTATTCATTTTACCAGCAATTTTTACTAGTTCTGGACCATTACATAGTAGATTTTCAGGTTTCAAATCTCTATGAAAGAAACCATGTCGATGCATAAAAGCAAGCCCCGCAAATATTTGTAATAAAATAATCTTAATTGTATTTTCTGGAAAATGTGTTTCTCTATCCTTTATTAGTTGATACAAATTCTCTTGCATATACTCAAACACAAAGTAGAGAATATCATTTTCTCTAATGACTTCCTTTAATTTCACCACATTCGCATGAGACAATTTTTTAAGCGACTGAAAGGAAAAAAAGGATTAGTTATATTTTTAATTATAAGCATACAAAAATTAAATCAGATAAAAATCCATAAAAGCAATGTCAAGTTTATATGTACGAATTCCTTCAATAATTGTTTATGGCTCTTTAATAACACGCAAAGAATCATACGAATTATAAAGGTGCTCAAAAGGTTTTGATGTCTGTTCCTACATACGGCTACATACATATTATGTTCTAAAATATTCAAAGCGGTTTTTACTCACCTTCACTTCTCTTAATGCCATTGCCTCTTCCCACGAATAATATTTCCTTTTCATTCTTTTAATGGCAACCTTTTCATTGTTGTCTTTTCTCTGTCCAAGTACAACGGTTCCATAAGTTCCATCACCAAGTTGCGATAATATCAAATAACGATTCATTTTTTCTTTTCCTTTAACTTATTTTGTAGACTGATATGCGGACACAATAAATTTAATAAAACTTTGTTAATGTTTATCCTGTATGCAATAAATTTTTGTAAATGTTAGCAATAACTGTTGATGCATAAATTTTACACCAAAAATAGTTAAATGGACACCTCATTTTTTCATGAAAATCTACAATTTCTTGAATATTTCCCTCTTGACCATGAAATTTAAAAAAAAAAAATTGGTATGAAACCTGTTAAAATCAATTCTTTTTTATAAATGAAAGGAAAAAAAATTAGCTTAATATATTATTTATAGCCCTTGGTATGTCTTCGTAAATTTTCTAATAATAGTTAATTATATATTGATTATGTCTCTAATATTCGTAACTCTGAACATAGTATGCACAAACATTACATAGTTTTTGTTATTTCTTTATTAGGCTTAGTTAGAATGTATGCGCAATTAAAACTACAAAAAGGATTGACCATCAGACAATAGTTTTCAGATTTCATCGAGTTCAAGGTTTTTTATTTATCACCACTGTCGCGTGTGTACACGATTCATTTTCGACGATGTAATACTAATAGAAATTATTAGAATTTCATTTTGATTAAAAACTACCAAAGAAAATGCGTAGCAAATTTACAATAATTGAAGGAAAAGGAAAAAAAAAATATTAAAATGGGAACAGGCTACACCAGTCACTTTACTAAGAAATATATTGATTCCTATTCTTTTATATTTTTAAGGTGTTATTTTAATATTTTGATTAATTTGTATGACTCAAGTTTTTTTGAATAAAATTTACTATTTGGTTTCATGATCAATATAGTAGTGTTGTGTACTATTTGGTTTTAAATGCCTAATTCTGGTAAATTTTTAAAAATGTCACTTTAAATCCTCGATTTTAAAAAATCATATGCAACTTTATAATAAGCTTTGAAAATTCAAGCATTTGAAAATAATTTTTGTTCTCATCATTGTATCACATGTCATAAAAATTTTCTCTCAAATGCGCATTTATCACTTTATGTAAGAAATATTTAACCAACTGAATCGACAGTTATTGCAATTAATTTTTCATTGTATTGATCCTATAATGACTTACATAGAAAGGTTTTACTATATAAAGTATTATTCAACCACAATCCAGAGTGCCAGAAAATTTTACTTTAAAACATGGCTAATTTTAAGCATTTAATTATATTATTTAAAATTTTATTGGTTTTTTTTATTGAACATTTAAGAACTTTCACTATTGTTTTTAAGTCCCCTTGCACTTTTTTCAATTGACCTAGCTTCACAAAACAATTTACAATAGTTTTTTTTTTTGATCTTTTCTTTTCTCTTTCTTGAGTTTTTAAACACTGCTCCAGTTTTCCCAAAACTTTTTTTTTATTAATCCAAAGTTGCATTTACATTTGTAACACAGAAACTTCCTTTATGCTCCCGTTTATTATCATTTCTACGTATTAACTAAGCGACTTTCTCAATCGTTTGTATATGTGTTTTGTTATTTTTGTTGCTAGGTAACTAAAAGCAGACCGGATTCAGGATATATAGCGTTTGTGTGCTATATTTTAAGGTAAAATTCATAATTAAAATTTTCTAAGTCAGACATTATCATGTACATAGGAAATTATATTTTTATATGAAGCAATATATGATTATATACACGAGATGCATTTCAATTATTTTTTTATTTGTTAAATTCCTTATTTCATCTCACTCTTGTTATACGTTAAAGTTTAAACTCTTAAGTTTTCTTGAAAATGTAAAAAAAATAATTTGGCTCAATGTTCTCATACATATTATTCATGCCAAAACAAAACAAAATTTGTTACAGTCTCAAAACAAAAATTTTCATTGACACGAAACGTGGTTAAATAATGCATCACGATAATAAAGTTTACCTCGTTTAATCATCATATAATAGTAAAATGTGACAAATAGCAATTAATTGACATCAATCAATAATTCATGATTGATATTGTATCTAACAATCAATGAGAATTAATTTAATAATAATTTACATTTGTTTGGTTTTTAAGTTCACTTTAGTCGTATGTCGTATTCCAAATTTGAATTTTTAAGTTTTGAAAACTCATTCATTTCATTTTTTATATTACATTTCCGGCAACTTTTATACATATGGCTATCATTTTACATACTGCCGTTTAAAAACAGATAAAGCTGAATAAACTTTCATTTTTACTTCTGTAATTGATTAATGGTAGTTTGTTATTTGTTTTAATCTAGTTTCTGCTCGACAATCTAAGCGAACGAAGGAGACATTTAATATTGCTCAATTTCCAAAGCTTATAGAAAAAAAAAAAAGATTATCAATATTATATCCTCACTGTCTTTAACGTCAATTATGAACAATCCCAAAGAAATTAGACTTCATACCTGAATGGTTTCTATGAATCATCATTTTGTATTCCTTCGAAACTTTTTCTATGGTAACAAAACAACCAAACATTTAAAATACATAATAAGGATCAAAAAACATTTTTAATTTAAAAATAATAGTTTATCTAAAATCTACAAGAATAATGTTTCGACCGGAATTGTTAACAGCTATTGAGAGGGATTCAAACAACTTATCATTAATTTCGTCATATCAAAATGATGATCTGATAGAGAAATTAAAAATTCTCAATTACGAAAACTTACTTCTAAAAGAAATGAAAATGAAGCCACTTAATAAATATTATTTCAACAAAGTACGAAATTCGGGCGAGCAATTCTTTCTTTTTGTATCAATTTGTGCATGGCTTGTTCGTGAAACTGGGAAATCTTTTGAACAACCACAAGAATTTGATGATCCTAATGTTGTAATTTCAAAAATCATTAAATCTTTAAATGATATGGATGTCGCCACAGATTTTCAATCAAATAAGCTTATATCCGGTGCTGGTCCAATTTGCGTTTATGTTCTTGACTCTCTTGCTACAAAAGTTTTGAAACTTTCAACATTACAGGTCAACAAACCTCAAATAAAAGCAGAAGAAAATTCTTCACTTGATATTATTGAAAATGATTCTGAAATAATTTTAGAAAAATTGGATGAACAAATTATATTAGAAAGTGAAAGTGATGATGAACGTGAAAGAAACTCAATCTATGATCTTAATTTGAATGAAAAAAAAAGAAGCAAGTACAATAATAAAGATTATAAAGTTAATACAATGGCAGATAATGAGAATTTTAGGTGAGTTATCACTCGAAAAATTATAATTAAGCTATAACGTCATTAAAAATCTTATTTATCTACAGGTTAGAAATGGAAAGAGTGTTACCTCAATTAAAGATTGTCGTTAAAAGCGACAGTCGAGATTGGAGATCCCATCTTGAACAGATTAGAACTCTCAAAAATAATATTGAAACCGTAAGTAGTCATAAATATTTTATAACTGTCAATTAAATGTTAAATTTAACTTTAGGCATCTGAGGAGGCACAAATTCAACTAAAGAAGATGCAAAATGAAATAATTTTTACAATGGATAAGATTGATAGCCGAGAAAAACATCTTAACAAGGAACTAAAAGATTTGATACAAGAATATAAGCAATTATCAATCGAATTAGTCAAAATAAGTAAAGAAATGAAAGAAAATGAAGAAATCAAAGCAGAAATGGATGAAACAATTACAAAATTAACAAATGAGCTTGAAAATATCAAAATACAAATGGAGCAACGTGGAAATTCAATGACAGATGGAAGTCCTCTAATTAATATTAAAAAGGCAGTAATTAGGTTGAAAGAAGAAATTTCGGAATTAGATATTAAGATTGGTGTAATGCAGCACACATTAACTAGTGATATAATCCGAAGAAAGAATCACTATGCAGAATTTGATCTTGGAACTTCAAATGCAGCATAAAATGTACATTCATTTATGATTCAAAATTTATCTTTAAGTAGTATTTATTCATACTTTTCATCTTCATCTACGTAGTGAACATTTTCATGTAATCGGAAATTTGGTGAAAAACTTTTTGTGTCTGATGCTTTAATAATTTCATTTAACGAAAGCTTCTGTGGTAGAGATTCCGTAATATTTTTTTTCAGTCCAAATGGATGTACGTTATACACCAAATATTTTAATAAATACATTTCTTTCGGACTTACATAATGTGCTCCAATATATACATCAGAACAGCATTCTAAGCCACCTTGTGAGACATTTCTCCACAAATTTGTCCAATACCAATAGCTAAAATCAGCTGCTCTGTGTTGCAAATGTTCTTCAACTCCAACTGGAAAAATTTGCTTTTGGTTTTTTGAATCTCGGGCATCAATAAAAATTGCATATTTCTTCAGACATTGTCCAACTAATAAATCATCAGCTTCACCATCATTATTATCACATAAGGTTGTATTTGGTGAAACTAGAGTTACAAATTTCTTAAGAGCTTTTTTCGAAAATATGTGTCCTCCTCCAGCCATATATCCTTCTCGAACATTTTCATAATCAACTGCAAATCGATGGCCAATATAAAGTGATGTTTGTGGATGGTATTGAGCAAGAGTGTAGCGTAAATTTTCCATTACAATAAAACTAAAAATTTAAATGAATTACTATAAAACTTATTCTTAAAATGCGCATTTTTGTTCTATCGATCAGTAATTGGTAATCTATTATTTTTAACCTTGTTTGATTTTAAAGTTAGCCACATTATTAATGTATGATGAAACGATATACAGTGTCCAAGTCACTTCTCAACTAAATCCTCAAGTATTAATGGAACTGAGATATTAAAACTAATTAGACCTCTCTACGATGTCTAGATAAAATGTTTTTGTCGTCAGCTGGCGAACACTGTGCATTATTAGGCTACCTTTTTTTTAAACAAGTTTCCAAAATGCTCAAAAAAGAAAAGAAATTGCATATTTAGAATGTTTTAATGTTTTGTACTTCATACTTATCATCATCAGCACGCATAAACCAATCGGCGTCATTAAAATGATTATCATAAACATATTTCATAACAAGTCTTGTTTTATTCCATAAATGAGATCTTCCTTCAGGAACTGGTATAGCTATGATGTCTGGATTGGTTGGGTCTTCTTCTATACTCATAAATAGTAATTTGTTACATCTATGACCCCATGTTTTCTTTACATGTGGAACTTTAATTTTATGATTAGAAGGATGTGTGAATACCCAACATAGTACACGGATATCATTAAAGAGCCTATCTGCTAACACAGATTCGTATTTTTCATTGAATTTTTCAAAAATTTCTTTGTCTCCATTTCCCATTTTAATATATTCATATTTTGTTTCAGGGTTCAATTGGATATCTTTAATAGAAAAATTATTGCTAATATTGATAAAAAGTAATGTGGAAATAGCAAATCCAATCAAAAAACTTAATAGCTCTTTAGAACTTAATAAATTGCACATTTTTGAACCGGGTTAAAATTCGTTACTTCCACTCAAAGGAAAATATTTAACTGTAAGTGTCGTGCAGGCATTTAAGTAATAAAGAGTAAAATTCAACACGTTTTATATAGCTATAACAATCAAAATGATAATACTACAATGTGTGATTTCAAAAAATACTAGCATAGACATTTACAGCTCGTTCAGTTTAAACTTTCATTCCAATTGACTATTTTCTCATTTTGTTTTAATTAATAAAATAAGGTAAAATTGGTAATGGAATCAGGATCCTTGGTGATATTTTTTTAATAGAACCGTACACTAACATTATATTATTTATTAAATCCTTTGTATGCTGTTGTAGTAGCATTCTATTGTAGTGATGAATGCGTTTTATTTTCAAAAAAAATACACACTTTTGCTACTTTTTTATCTAATCTATTACTACAGAAAGTACAACTTGACATCAACAAGAATATCCGTGTCATGTAAATAATCACTGATAAAAACGGTAACAATTTCGGATTATGAAAACTAAATAATTATGCTAATAAAAAATTACTTTATGTTTTTTGATTCGTTATTATGGAACTGCAATAAGTTTAGAAAAGAAATACAATATAAAATAAATAATTTGTAGTGTAATATTTTATTAATTGAATTAAGTCTCAATTATTAGAGTTGCATTATTATTGATTTATTAGAGGGATAGGAGTGTGACCCAGCTCTAAAAATTCTATATCATTCAAGAAGCAAAAGTGCCTCGTTGATAGCTCACTTAGCAAGGTGCGAGTCACGAAAGTTGGTGTTGAATTTGAACCCTGGAGTTTGAACCCGACCTAGTGGTTTTTCGGAAGTTTAGATACTTCGGCTTCTTAAGTGTAGCAGTTTAATGACGGGAACTAAGAATTAGGCAATGTAAAATGTCGGAACGGGTCATGATTGATGTAGTTGGAATGGTAATAGAAACTAGAGCCGTAAAATTCATCGCAGAAAGCTTTTATGGAACGGAACTGGATGCATTATAACTGACTGAATAATTGGAACGAGAGCAAAGCTTACTACACATCAAAAACTGCAATTAGGTTATGTGCTGTATATGCTTTAATAATTATTGTTCAGTTTAAAATCATAGCGCTTTAAGAGTTCTTGTATGTAACGCTGTCGCTCAATTTAAGAGGAAGGATAAATAAATAAATAAATAAAAGTCTTACGTCAATAATTATAAAAAAAATGATTTTTGCTGTTCCTTTTCTTTACTGTAAATCCGTCAAGAAAAGTGAGGGCGCGAAATTCCAAATATAAGAAGATTAAGTGTGCTATGCACAGATTTCGAGATACACCTCGAATTCAATATACAAAATTGAGGATAAATTACTTTTGAAACATCGTCCGATTATTATTAATTTTTTTATATAGGTAAAATAAATTAATTTATTATCTGTACTTTTCATCATCACCTATATCATGAACAATTTTGTGTTCTTTATAGTTTGGAGCATAGCTTTTCTCATCTGATAATTTAATAATTTCTTCTATTGAAAGCTTCCTTGGCAGAGTTTCTGTTAAATTTTTTTGTAGTCCAAATGGATGAACGTTATATATCAAATATTGAAGAGAATGCATTTCTTTTGGATTTGTGTAATGCTTACTAACAAAGGTATCAGAACAGCACTGAAGATCACCCTGAGAAACGTTACGCCACAAATATTGTGAGTACCAAAATTTTGGATCTAAAGCTGGTTTAAAATGTTGTTCTGGTGATAATGGAAAAAATCTTTTTTGATCAAATTGATCTCGTCCATCAAGAAAAATTGCAAGGTTTTTTAAACATTTACCTACGAAAAAAAATAAACATTTTCTCCATTAACATTTTATTTTAGTAACTTAATTTCTAAATACAAACCAACAAAAACATCATCTAATGATGAATCGGCTTGAGGGCATAAGGATTCATTATGTATTGATATTTCATTAAATTTAATTAAAGCTTTCTTTGAAAAAATATGTCCCCCTCCCGCCATATATCCGTCTTCAACTTTTGGATATTTAATTGCAAATCTGCAACCTATATATAGTGATGTTTGGTGATGATATTGATAGAGCATATAACGGAGATTTTCCATCACTACAAAACTATAATAAGAAAAATTAAAACATAGTTTACAATTACTTTGTATTAATCGCTTCTGCAATACATGATATTAGAATAAACTTACTTATCATCATCTGCACGCATAAACCAATCAGCATCATTTAAATGATTTTTATAAACATATTCCATAGTAAGTTTAGTTTTATTCCACAAATGTTCTCTACCATTTTCTACTGGAATCACAACAATCTCCGGAATAGTTGGATCGTTTTTTATACTCATAAAAAGTAATTTATTGCATTTCTTTCCCCACGTTTTTTTAATATGTGGCAATTTCTTTTTATGATTATCAGGATGTGTGAAAATCCAACATAATATTTTAACTTCATTAAAAAGCCTATCGGACATTTCTTGATCATATCTTTGACCATTGTTCGATATGTTATAGGATTGATGTTTTGGATTTCTTGAATTTATTCTTTGATTAGCTATTAAAGCTTGATAGCTTTGAGAAAAAAGAGTTAATAAAATAAAACCACATGCAAAGCCAAAAAGGAAATATAGCACTTCTTGAAAATTTACACCCTTCATTGTTTTAATTTTTTTGTGTTAATAAAAAAAAATCGTCAAAAATTATTAGTTTTGTGCACTTGTACATATCATACTGGATTTCAAATAAACTTAGACTAAAAGCATTTTTTTAATATTATAAAAAGTTGCTTCACTTCATATCTAATCGAAGAGGTAGATAATATAGCAAAAGTATTGATATTAGTGATAAAACATATTTAATAGTCTTGAAATTTTGCTTGTAATATTTATTTCACACCAATATGAAGATTTTCTGCTGCAGTTGTAAAACAACGTTGGAAGAATAGCTATTAAGTAATGAAACATACAGTTCTAGAAAATGTACTACGTTTATATTATTGACACTCACGTTTTGCCAAGTTTTAGCAAAAAAATAATACCTATATTTCAAAACATATGAATATTTATCCTATATAAACATACTTTGAAATAATAAAACTTATAACAATAGAATAAATGTTATCAATTCATAAAATATAATATATTCATACAAAACAGAAACCGGTAGAAAAGTAAACCTAACTCTTATTTTATATTTTAGCATACATTTATACTAAGTATAGAGTTTGATTAGAAATTCATTCGGACACTTAAACTTTTAAATATATATAAACAATAACTATAATTAAGATAATAATCATTTATTTAATTTACAGTCTAACCATTGTTTTGTTTGCTTACATATACGTATGGATTATTTCATAAGTTCAAATTTTTTTTTTTTGAATATGGTGTCTTTATCACTAAATATCCTATGGTATTTACTTATAATATTTGAATATTAGAGACATTATTAAGTAAAATTCGTTGAAAATATTAAATTATCTTTACTGACTTACATTAATGACTGCAATGATCATATGTGTTCCTTCAGACCTCTCTTAGTTGGCGTCTGATGATGGCTCTATCGCTGTCAGCTCTTTGTCAGTGATATTGAATTTTATTTTATTGCTGTCAGATCCAAATGAACAATTACTTGTTATCTTAACACATAGTCATTCAAATTATCATTTTCATCACTCATTATTGTCACTCAAAAATTTTCACTTACTCTCTCAATTTTTTTTTTCTCTCACATTGCTCAAAATTCGAGTATCTTTTAAATAAAAACCATTCTCATTAATTTAAAAGAGAAAATACTTAGTGTGAGATAAATATTTGACGTGTTCAGATGTTTTTGATTTTGGACATACTAAAATTTTAAATTTATTGGCTACTTGTGCAAATACATTTTTAAAAACATGGATGAAGCATCTTCAACACAACTTTTGTTAAATAGTGACAGTAAAAAGACTGGTAAATAATGTTTGTGATATACGTGGCAATCAAAAATATTAAATTATCACAATTTAACAGATAGAAGTAAAAAGTTTCAACAAAATCGAGTGGCAAATGCGTTACTTTGTGGTTTAGTATTAGGTTTTATATTTTCTTTTCTTATGGCATATAGGTATGAAATTTTTAAATTAAAATTGTGCAGCGCTTATCTAATCTTTTTTTTTTTTAAGTGGTGTTATTGAAGATGCACAATTTACTAAAAATATCGATTTTACAATAAGTGATTTCGCACAGTAAGCTAATATTTTAAATTATTAATTGTTATTAATTAAAATTTTTAAAGTTTAAATGAGAGATAATCAGGGGCCCATTTATAAATTAATTCGAAACTTATTTTTATTCTTCAAACGTAATTTCAATTTTAAAGGAAAAACAATTTTTCATTTGAAGTACCTCAAGATGCTAATTTAGCAGAGTTTCTTTATCGTGAAGTCAGAGTTTTATGCATTATGACTCCAGTAAATCAAGGCACTTTAAATGATCGTGGTGAAATTTTTCTCAAAACATGGACCAAACGTTGCCATAAATTTATATTTTTTGCTGATGATCCAGGTAGCTTTTTACTTATTGCTGACCACAAAAGAAATATTAAATTTATTTTTTAATAGATGAAAAATTCAAGGACAATATCATCGTTTTAAAAGACAAAAGTAGTAACTGGGCTAGACTTAAAGAAGCATTAACGTACGTATACAAACATCATCTTAATGATTTTGATTGGATATTAAAAACAAACGACAATACATACATGGTAATGGAGAATCTCAGATGGCTTCTCTATCAATACGAACCGGATTGGCCTTTAATAATAGGTCAAAGATATTTAGAAGAGGTAAAAGAATATAAATTTTTTAAATGTCAATAATTTATAATTTTTTCATTAAACATGAAAGGATTACATGGTTGGAGCTTATGCGATTTCAAAACGAGCTTTTACACGTCTAATTGAAAAAGGATTTTCGAATCCACAAATTTGTGATCCGAATGCCACAAGTGATGATCATCACATATCAAAATGCTTACAGCGCTTAAATGTTCTTCAAATTGATGCTCTCGATGATGAAGGAAAGGGGATGTTTTTCCGTGAAAATCCCGAAAGTGCTCTGTTTCCAGAAAAAGTTGATGAATACGATAAATGGTTCTGGCATAAATTGAAACAGGGACCAAATAGCTGTTGCAGTGATAGACTAATTGCTATTCAAAATGTATTTAATACACATTTGTATTACTTTGAATATTTTATATACAAAGTACATGCATTTGGAAGACACCGACTACCCGAACCTCTACCTCACAAAAAAAATTTAGAGGAAATAATAAAAGAAAAATTTTAAAAATTTCTTAACACAAAAAGATCTCCAATTTAGGCCATCGACGACTTTGATAGCAAATAAAATTATTTGTGCCTATATTTTTAATAGTGAATTTAAATAAATTTTATAAATTGACAGAAATTTTCACAAATAAATCTTATCGATGTTACTTAAAATTGAAATGCCCATCTCTTTGAATTTTCAAATGTTAATTTTATACGTCTTGATTTTAATTTATAGAACGGAGAGTCGATTTTCCATCATATTAACAGAAATGATTTTAATATCTTTATTAAATAAGGGACGTCTCTGCTGGATAGGAGTTTTTTTTTTTTTTTTTTTTGAAAAGCATTTTTTAATTTTAAACTTAAACTTAAATTTATTTGTCAGACCAAAAAAGAATACTGCTTTTTTATATCATCAAAAATCAAGTTTTTTTTTCCTGTTTAAAAAAATCTTGATACGATTTAGATTCTCAATTTCAAAACGCTTTCATTTGTGTTAATCTTTAAAAAAAATACTGATTTGCCAAAATCAGTTTATTTATAAAAATATCTCCAGTAACATTCTATCTTTTGTCCCGTTTGGTGCCTTAAACTGACAAAAAATAAACAGAAGTGAATCATGAAAAAAAGTTTTGACAATATATCATTACGGCAAGTTTTTGTTTTGATTTTTGGTATTTTACTTGGAACTAGTTTATCAACAATATTTTTATATCCAAAAAAAATTTCAAGTATCATAAATTCAAATAACTTTAAATTTAGTGAAGTAAAAAGTATTGCACATGAACTTTATGATCAATCACTTGCTAATGATTTGCACAATAATATTCGAATTTTATGCTGGGTTTTGACCATGCCAGAAAATCATAAAACTAAGGCTATTCATGTTAAAAATACATGGGGTAGAAGATGTAATAAACTTTTGTTTATGAGTACAAATGCTGATCCTGAAATAAATTCAATCGCATTGCCATTGAAAAATGAAGATCGATCACTTCTTTGGGATAAGACTAAATTGGCCCTTCAATATATTTACAATAATCATTATAATGATGCCGATTGGTTTTTAAAAGCAGATGATGATTCGTATGTATCATGAGTTTGACATTTAAATGAAATAAAATTTATATGTTCTTGTCTTACTAGATATTTTATATTGGAAAATGTTCGTTATATGTTATCACAGTATTATTCGAAAACATCATTATACTTTGGGCATCGATATGCATCAAAATATTCCAACTCATATATGGCTGGAGGAGGATATATTTTATCTCGAAAAGCTCTCGAAAAATTCGTCACTAAAATCATGCATGATAAAAATGTTTGTAGAATTGAAGACGATGGTCCGGAAGATCTTGAATTAGGAAGATGTCTCGAAAATCAAACAATTTTTGTTGATGAAAGAGATGAAAATAAAGAAAAAAGATTTTTTCCAGTCGGAATTATGGAACACTTTGGGATTAAGAATGAAAATAGCACATATTGGTATGACGATATGATGTATTATGAGTCAAAATATGGAGGAATCGAATGTTGCTCTGAAACCATTGTAAACCTTCACTATATTTCTCCAAAAGAGATGTATATGCTGGATTATTTAATATATAATGTTCATTCTTTTGGATTAAAAAATAATTCAACAAAACTTCCATTTAAGAAAATTTCTCTGGATGATATAGTTAAAGCATCTGATATTGATAGCAATGCAATTGATTTTCAAAAAAGTCATGTAGTTTATCATGAGTTCGATGAGGATGAAAAGTATAAAAATCGAAAATAAAACCCTAAAAATCTTATAGGAATGTAATCAAAAATTATAAAAAACTAGTGTATCGGGTAGAAACCCAATGCGGATATATTCACACCGTTCCATAAAAAGTCTCGCGGGTAGGCCAAGCTTCGCTTGGCAAATGTTTGATGGATTAGGCTCCAGCGGGTAGGCCAAGCTTCGCTTGGCAAATGTTTGATGGATTAGGCTCCAGCGGGTAGGCCAAGCTTCGCTTGGTAAATGTTTGAGGGATCAGGCTCCAGCGGGGAGGCCAAGCTTCGCTTGGCAAATGTTTGATGGATTAGGCTCCAGCGGGTAGGCCAAGCTTCGCTTGGCTAATGTTGGAGGAATCAGGCTCCAGCGGGTAGGACAAGCTTCGCTTGGCAAATGTTTGATGGATTAGGCTCCAGCGGGTAGGCCAAGCTTCGCTTGGCAAATGTTTGAGGGATTAGGCTCCAGCGGGTAGGCCAAGCTTCGCTTGGCAAATGTTTGAGGGATCAGGCTCCAGCGGGTAGGCCAAGCTTCGCTTGGCAAATGTTTGAGGGATTAGGCTCCAGCGGGTAGGCCAAGCTTCGCTTGGCAAATGTTTGAGGAATCAGGCTCCAGCGGGTAGGTCAAGCTTCGCTTGGCAAATGTTTGAAGAATCAGGCTCCAGCGGGTAGGCCTCGCTTGGCAAATGTTTGAGGGATCAGGCTCCAGCGGGTAGGCCAAGCTTCGCTTGGCAAATGTTTGATGGATTAGGCTCCAGCGGGTAGGTCAAGCTTCGCTTGGCAAATGTTTGAGGGATCAGGCTCCAGCGGGTAGGTTAACTTGCTTGTTTGCTTGCTTACAGAATGCATATTTTTACGATTTTCTCAGCAATGCCTCAACCAATTTCAAATCTGTTTTTTGATTAAAATGTGAAATTTCAGGCACAAACTTATTGTAATAGAACACAACTTGTCATTATGCTTAGTTTTGCTGGAAAATCCAAAAAACTGGTTTTCCAATCTGAACAAATACAATACATTCACACGTGAAAACGGTGTGAATATAAAAAAAATGTGATGCGTATTTAGTTCGTTACAAATTTCATCCAATGTGGTAAATTATGATTGATAAAAGAAATAAATAAAAGTTTAAACAAATTACGATTGTTAAAGTATAGTAATACACGAATTTTTGAAATTTAAACGCCTTAAAAATATGCATCAATTGTATGTTAAAAGCTTAAAAATCCACATATTATAATTTTTACTTAAAATTGTTTTGATCAAAGTGATCTTTTGATAAAAGCATTTTAATAATTTCCTTAAAAATCTAAATTTATTGTGAAAATGAGTCACTTTTCATTATTAACTGAAATGCAATCGGAATTAGACGCTCTTTTCAAACGAAGAAGAAGTTTTGAATCAGATGTATTTGACCTTGAGAAAAAAATTAATGTTGTGAATCAAAATCTCCAAAAAAGTACAAACAAGGCAAAAATGATGTCCTTATTGGAATTTTTAGAAGCAGAAAAGCAAAGGATTTTAGATAACAAGCTAAATAAAGTCAACGAAAAAACAATCATGATAAAGGATAAAATTGCAAACATAAGAAACAGCCAAAGTAAGCATTAAAAAACCTTTAGTTGCTTTAAGAATTTTGATTAAATACCCGGGCGCCACAAATGAAAAAGACTTTGCCATCGAAATTTTACGGTGTCAATAAAAGAGATTTGGCGAGGCCTTAAACGCCTTCTTCATTTTTGCCGCTCGGTATAATAATAAATGTTATTTTCTAGAAAATTCTATTTCAATGAATAATATGGAAAATAAATCATCGCAATTGCTAGATAATGTACATCTTAATAAAATCAAACTTTCAAGACATAAAAGTTTTCAACAACCAACAAAAATGTATGATAATCCTAGCAGAAAATATCAATCATTTCCAACATCGCGACCTCAAACTGCACACGGTTTTGAATTATTCACTTTAAAATCAAGTCCACAAACGAAAGAGTCATCAACACATCTACCAATGTGCATGTCAATGAACGTTTGTAAAGAATGCACAGCTTTGAGAAATTTTTTCTTAAAAATGCAGCATGAAGTAGTTGAGGAGATACATAAAAATAGTGTCATAAATAATTGTGATGATTGTAAGTATAAATAAGTAACAAATAATACACGTTGAGCTAAAATGATATATTCTTTTAACATATAATTAAGTTTTCATCGACAAATCTGAATCTACGTATAACGTTAGTAGCAATTCGGCAGACACTAAAGTTATCAACAACTATACTTTTGATAATTCAAGTAAAAATGATATGCATCTATCTACTGATAATGCTAATCAAATGCAATATTGCATGAGATGTAAAACAGCAATTAACAAATTAAATATTCATAGTAAAACATCTCAACATGAAGAAATTATTGCAGATGATATCAGAACTAGTGAATCATCTGTTCACTACTTAAATTCTCACTCAAAAGGCATCGATGGAGATAGCAAAACAGAAATTTCTGAAACTCAACCATCCTCAAACTATCTTGATGTGAATTCATCGATCTCCGCATCTATTTTGGCAACTTGTGAATCTTATGCATTTTGTGAATGTTGCAATTACAATTTATCTAAAATAAGTATGTCGACACCTTCACCATCAATAGTTGAACTCGCTTGCGTATCACATGACAATTGCACTAAATGTACAAAGGCTTTTTCATCATCTAGAAAGAGTAGTTTATCGCTACCAAAATCTGTTTCACATGAAATATTACTCATAAAACCTGACCAGAGCAATGAGTCTCTAAAGCAAATTAACAATTTAAAATGTTCCAAGAAAACATTATGTGAAGAAATTAAAAAGGAAATAGAATATCAAAATCAGGTGATTTTCGATACCAAAGAACAAATAAGTAAATTATCGACATTGAATGAGTCTGATGAGAAATTACTCCAATTAAAAAACATGTTGGAAATAGAAAATTTAAAACTTGCCAATATGGAAAATCTGGCAAAAGTCGAAGAACAAAAGCCTATGAAATTAAATTCTTGGCAAAAACCTTTCATCATTAAAAAATATTAATATTTTTTTTGAATAAATTATATTTAAATCTTAACATACATTGATTTTTGTTATTCATATTTTTTTATCGACACCAAATTTTTCAAAATTTTTTGTTAATTAAAATGGATAGAGACATGCTGAGTATTGATAGTAAAACTCATGAAGTTGAAGGCAATAATGATTTTATAAATAATAACAAGGAATATAAAGATGAAGAATTAATAATAGAATCAAATATCGAAAATAAAAATGCATTTTTAAATGAAATTGAATCTAATGAAACAATAATTATTGGAGAAAAAGTATTGCTGAACCAAGATTCATCTAAGAAAATCTCCAGTCAAACCAAATTGGAAAAATATCTATCAAAGGATTATTTGCATGAAAAAAAATCAAAAACTTGCATTAATTGCGGTAAAAAATATGGAAATTATAAAAAATGTGCTCGAAACATTGAATCCAAACGTAGTTCAGGTGAAAATATCAAGCCACAAAAATTATCGGAACCTAGCTCATCACGGTCAAAATGCTCGCAATTCAGCAAATATTCTGATCGTTCTTTAGCTCCGTGCAAGTCATTTGAGAATTGCAGCAAATGTAATCAAGTCATTTTTGCAACAAATCCATCATGTGCATCATTTGATTTTTGCAAAAGATGTAAGAAATCGAGTGAAACTTTTCCTCACACTTCCTGCAATTCTCAATCGCGTGTCTTAAAAGGTAAATAAATCAATTAATAATAAGTCATTCATTATTCTGAAGATATTCTGAAGTCTCACACAGATTAGGAATCAACATCTTCTTCTCGAATTTTTTTAAGAATAAAAGTATAAAAATTATATTAATTTCAGTTCGAAGCGTAACATTTAGTGCTTGTGATGATAATCATACTGATAATATCTCCCAAATGTCAAATTTCTGTGGATGTAACTCAACAATGAATTGCAATAAACGATGTGAAAACGAATCTCAAGACTGTGCTGATCATAAAATAAGTATTTCAAATAAAAACCTTTGTCCTCCAAAAGAACCTTCTCAATTATCAATGATGAAAAATATGCTTCAAAAACGAATAGATGCTTGTAATAATGTCCAGCAAAAAACAGATGTAAAGAAATCAATAAATAATATCATGACATTTTCAAGAGCAAGAAGACATCACATCAAAAAAATTAATAAAGACCACAATGATCTAGAGTGTCCATCGAATCCATGTTGTATATCAGACGAAAGAAAAGAACGTTTGAATATTGTAACAAATAAACTTGTACAAAGAGAAGATATTCGACAAAAGAAAATTCAACAAAAGAGAGAAGAAAAGCTTAAAATGCTGCAAATGAATCAATGTGAAAATATGGACGATTGTAAGATGGATGGAAAATGTACTGACGCAGAGTCAAATAATAGTAAATGCAAGACTTACTGTAAAAAGTACAATAAGATGAAATATGAAATTGAACTTCAAAATTATTTGATTGACAAATTGAATCGAGAAATACAAACAAAAATTTCAAAAAATTATCCACAAACAATTTTGATGGAACTAAATAATCATTTGGAGAAAGAAATTATGAAGCTGAAAGAAATGATTGAATTCACAATTTTTGAGCAATTTAATAATAAAGATTTAGGATGGGGAGCGATTCCTATTTCATCGCTAACATCAAATAAAATATCAATATCTCAACCGTCATGTGGATTACCAAAATCTCCATGTGTTTCAAATGTAAGCACCTTCAGTATGCTTAAAGACCTTAATTTATCGAAAGAAAAGGAAAAATGCAAAATTCAAATTGAATTTCAACAGAACCGACAGAAACGCATGGCAAAGGTATTGAACGAAATTCAAGGATTAGAATGTAAGCTCAGTGAATTAAAATCTGTACAAGCACAACTTTTAAGAAGAATTGGAAGTCAAAAGACTAAAGATAAAAAGAAATTAAAGAAAACTAAATTCGTGGCGGAAACCAAATCTCAAATGAAACAAATTAAAAATGTTATTGATAAAACAAAAGAAGACATTGACAAAATACATGTGGGAATACATTTAATTCAAAATGAGATATAAAATTCATACTAAACGTGAATAAATAATTTATTTGCAATGAATTATTTTAATCGTTTTGATGCTTGTCTACTTTAAACTACCATTAAAAACTTTTCGTCAAAAAACAAAACTTCAGAGTAAATTATTACAAATAAGTACATAAGAATACTTTTTTCTAGTAGTTAATATCACATAATCATCACACGATTATTAACTTGATTCTCTTAATTACTAAAATAGCACGTAAGTGTGATCTTCAAAAATTGATTAAAAGAAAAGTTCAAAATTAATTAAAATCTACATTTTTTTACCAATTTGTCAGTTCAATGGCCGGAAGCTTATCTTTTTCCTTATCTTTATCTCTATTTCTATCAATCGGTGGTCGTCTATATAGAAATCAAATTATTTTTATTAATTACTATAGTAACTAAATTAAACTTACGGAGGCAGCATTCGTGATAAAGCTTCTCGTCTTAATGAATGCGAACTACTGCCTGGCATGGCAGTTGATGCATTTTGAATGTGTGCTGCGGCTGATGCAATTGATGAGGTTGAATCTTGTGAAATAGTTCGAATCATTGGTGGGACTTGAGTTCTTCTGAAAGGATAACGCCATGGAGATTTAGGCACTTGATCTTTCTGAAATGCTTGATTGTCTATTCCTAATTTATTTATATCACTCAATGTTTGTTCTCGTGTTTTTGAAGATAATCGTCTGAGAATTCTTGATCCAAGACTTATTGGTTCATCTAAGCCACCTTTGCTATTTCTTTTTCGATAACGCACATCGTGAGATTCTTCAAGTATTACATGTCGATCATATGGTGTACCATAATAAACTTCTAATATTGTTGAATATTCGTGTGGCCATATTAGATCAATAGCTGATATAATTAAACCAATGAAGAAGCATAATGTTGCTGCAATCAAGACTAAGTAAAAGCACCAACCAAAAGTAAACTCAATTTTTACTCCTTCAATGTAAATTGTTAATGGAGGTTTTGGAAGCATAAAATAATATCCAATTACGGCACCAAAAAGAAGCGTTCCTGTCATACACATTCCATATGCTCCATATCGTGGAACAGCTGTTAAAAGAAGATTCATAAGAAGCCATGATGCTAATGCTCCCCTAAAAAGCATCACATAAAAATTTAGCAAATTCTGTAAATCGTTTTATTTTGTTTCATTTTACCATAGCCATATGCTTGCGTAATATCCAGCAGCTCTATACTGTCCTCCCCAAGCAAATCCTTCTTGACCGAGACTAAAATATTCAGCAATAGTCAATATTGGATAAGGAAGTCCTCTCTTTAAAGCATTTTTATAAGAATTTTCCATATCATTTGCTAAATTCCAATTGAATCGTTCGTTAAAATCAATATCAGGTGTTGACGATGAATTTCCATCAGCTAAACCAGACAAGGTTATGTTAACATGCATCAAACCAATATGAACACCAATACGAGCTGGAATTTTTTCTTTTGAAAACGCTTTGTATGGTGCAATAATGTTCTGATGTGCAACATGCCATGATGAACCCAATTGACCAACTATTTCAAATTAAAATAAAAATGAATGAGTAAATTTAATCTATATTTTTGTTCTGTTTAAAAATTGTATAATGTAGTCTAAAATAATTCAATGATGAATTTTAATGATGAGAAACTTATGAGGGTTTTGAGAAACTTTATGTTTACTTTAAACTTTTTTTTTTTAAATGTATCTATTTCATGGTTTCTTGCTTTCATTGCTGAATTAAATACTTGCATAAATAGTAATACACATGACAAAACATTAAATTAGAATCTAGGATAAATTATCCATGACCTTATTAACAACAAAACACATTACAACAAGTGGTTTTTTATCACAAACAATTTTTTAAAGCGTATTTACCAAAAATGACTAAGCCAACAAACAAGCTTAATGTTACTGTAATAAAAGTCGAGAATTTCTGTTTTCTGACACCTGGGAAGATGACTAAAAATGCAGTGTAAAATGTCGCGAATAAAATCGAGACCACAATTATGTTGACATCGCCTATAACCGGAGTTCGATTTGAAAAAGAATAAAGCGTTGGTGCTCCATCATCTCGAAAAGCATCGAACCATCCCTTCATTTTTTCTAAAAAAAAAAAAAATCAAAAATATAAAATGCTGAATATTTATTAATAAAAACAAATACGATGAACAAACAGTAGCTGTAAGAATTGGAGTGAGACCATCTAAAATACTACACAAATCTGTAGCAAAAAAAAAGTTCACACATCTTGTGTAAGAGTGTTTTTTTGTATAATAATGAATAAATAAGTAAATGATATAACATGTTAGATATGCGATTATGATACTAATAATTTAGCATCTTTTAAAATATTCGTTAGGAACAGGGCCGAGAATTATATCGTAAAAAATCACCATATTCTCTTATATAAAAAAATAATCAACTTGAAAAGCAAGACGTACGAGGATTGAAGGTTGTCATTAACGGAAAGTAAACATGCCAGTAAACTTGCAGAAACATATACATTGAAAGAAATGAATTATTAACCTCATTGAAGGACAAATGAACTTCCTTAATTTTATTTTGTTAAACAAGAAGTGTATGCTTTTAATTATCTTCCACATTTGGACAATGAATAACAAATCAAAATCAAGATTGACCTTCACGTTCAAATTTATTGGAGTGTTTGACGTAGCCGACGTGCTGTTGTAAATGTGTGCATCAAATAATGGTTAGCATAAAAATTCTACTGAATAATTATTGTTCAACAAAAACGTAAAATAACAACGATAACCGTCCTTGACGAATTCCGAATAGCTTTGAGAATATTTTTTATTTTAATTTTTAATTTCAATTTCTTATAAGTTCGCATGCAATTAGGTATTTTTTAAACTTCATGATAAAGATAAATTTCTAGATAATAATATTTAAGTTTTAAGACCCCTTTGGAATGTTTATTTAGATTTGAAAAAAAAAAAAAATGTTAATTGCCGTTTGAATGTCATCAATAAGAACCGGTTCCATCATCAGAACGCGTATGCATTCACATCTGTTTGTTGTATTCTTATTTTTTTATGTATATATATATTTATATACATATATTACTTGATTTCAAAAATGCGGAGAATGGGATATACTTTTTTGAGAAGTATAAAATGTTGTTAGAAAATATGTGGTAGCTATGCTCAATGGATCACGTAATACGTAAATCAAACCATTCAATAAATCTTATTCTAATACCGGATGCTAAGTTTTTATATTAGTTTGCTAATTAATAAAGAAAAAAATAAGGTAAAATAATATTTAATTTCAAGTTTATACTATAGCAAGATGTTTTAATGCAATTTTCTTCTTTTCTTATACCACTGTTCTTCTATGTAACTAAAAGTATCTATTCTTTTCTTTCCGCAATCGACTACATTCCATACTTGATCTTTTGCAGGCATCTCAATTCAACTAACTGTTTATTACATTACTTATAATTTTTTACTTACCTACTTGTTGAAAATTTCAACCAGTTTATATTCTAAATGCTTAGGAAAAGAAGTATTTTTTTCTTCGTTTTTGGTTCCGCTTTTAATATTCCACAAATTTTGTTATATGTTTGCTTTTCCTTCTTTATAGAATCTTTTTTTACATTTTAATTTCTTTTTTGAATTTTATGACATCATCTTAAAATGAATTCACTCTTTTTAATATTACATCAGTATTTTCTGTGCAATTATTCTCGATAATAATTTAAAACAAATATAGGTGGTAAGAAAATGTGTAATTTTTTATGTTTAATAAATTGAAAGTCTTCTCAGTGAATCAAGAAGATTTTATTTAAATTCCAATCCGTATACATCAAAAGTTTAATATTGACTGATTCAACTTTACTAACGATAGCTTTCTGCCTAATGCTTCAACGTTTTTTCTCATTTTTTAATGTTTCATTTTTCATATCAGCATTGAAACTGGAATGTTTTAAGATTTATTTTTTGATGCTAAACTTTTGAAATTCGATTTGATTTTAAAATAAAATTATCTTAATTTGAAAATAATTGTGTGAACGCGCATCTTACTCAAAAAACGACAAACAGAATTACAAAAATATGCTATTAATGTTATTTTGCTTTCAATATTGTTAAAATTATTGCATTTGTGGATGATGAAGATAATAAATCAATGTGAAAATTGCTCATATTACCTAATTCTTTAACTATTTTTGTTATTTTCACACCATGCTTTTTAAATCAAAATACTAAGTTTCAAAACATTTCAACAAAAATAATAACACCGTTTGCCAGCAATTAAATACGTAATTTGTTGAATTTTACCGAAGAAATTGTTATATGTTAGTTGTTAAATAGTTGTTAATAGTTGTTAAAATAGACGGTTTCAGTGGAGGAACTAGAATTTTAAGAAAATTTCTAAAAATATGTTTGTTTAACAATTTTAAAAAACAAACCTATTCTTTTGTTAATTTTTTTTTTTTTAACTTTCAAATTTCTACGTACCCCTGAATACGCCACTACACTTGTAAGTCTTAAATAATATAACAATGATTTTGATATAAAAGAAAATAAATAATTATTTGACCTTCAAAAAAAAAGTATAATCATGCATTTACATAATTGAGTAAGAAATCATGAACATTCATCATTGTATCTTAATCAAATTGTAGAATTGAGGTGTTTTTCTAGCATTTCATTACATTTTATAATCTTTAAAAAAAATGATCTTGTTAATACAAACTAAGGCAAACAGCACAAGTCGTGGCTACGGCCTACGTACTTGTGGACAAAGTTAGCTTTAGACCAAAGGGACTGTTTCATTTTATTTCACTAAAGACATCAACATTATGTTCGTCATCATTGACGGGATACTGTTCATGCTAAATGTATAATTAGAGACGTGAGAATAAAAAAAACTAACGTTAATAATGAAGTTATTGCATTGAAAAATGAAAAAAATTAAGATAACAATCAGCATTTTAATGTCTTTAAAGATTATCTTTTTTAACGAAAATTATTTTGTACAATTCAAGACGTATTACATCACATCGTCGCTTATTGATATTCATAATATCAGCAGCTTTACATCAACAACAATAATAATTTCATATTTCATCAGTTGCTTCAACAACTTTCTATTTGATTTTTTTTTTATTTTCATTTCATTATTCATTTTTTACTTAGGTTTTTATCATCAATTGACACTAAAAATGAAAACGAGCTGACTTTAAAAAAGTAAATTAAGTTAAAAAATGACTGTAGATAGGTACTTAATTCACGATTAAATTTTTTAGATCCTTTGCTTCACAAAATTTGTCGGTTTATTAGACAAATTGTGCTTTCTGCGTCTGATAGTCCAGTTATTTTTGATAAAACTGATGAAAAGTGTTATGTACAATAAGTAACTTTAATGTGTGATCAAGACAGAAACCTTCTTGCAATAAAGGTAATAAGATGAAACAATCAAAAAATGTAATAAGAGCTACATCCATCAAGATAATTGATGTCATGTTTTTATGTCATGGAGTATAAAAATAAACTCTTCCGCGTTGTAAAATCTTATATCTTCAATAATAACTTCAGGGTATTAATATTCAATGTAAATATTTCTGAAACAAAATGCTGATTCCGCGTGTCGATAGGTAATTTAAAGAGACTGAATAAAACCTGTTCACAATTCAATGCAATTTTCCAACTTTTTTTACATTATGTAATTAAAGCTATGAATAGACATCCTTCCTTCTTTACTGTAAAAATTATTGAATGATGTTACGGACAATTCACTTATTACGTTACAATAATTTCTACTGTTTTAATGAAATTTACTTCCCCCAATCTCATCAGCAAACACCAGATAAATTACAGAAATCTTGAATTTTTCTCCTACTAAAATATGTAATATATACAGAAATTTGTTGATATAATTTTCTTAAGACTTTCGAGTTAGACATCGCTTAGAACCAAGAATTTCTTTAAAATTAAGTAGATAAACCTCTAATCTCGAATATTTTAATAAATTAGTGTTCATCGTAAAACCCGATTACTCATAGTTGCTCACTTGGTACACACACCTAAAATTTAATGTTTTCAAACGATAGCTTATGAGGAAAAAATAAAAACAAAGCTTTAAAACATTGAGCATTCCATGAGAAAGTAAAAAAGTTATTTCTCATTTGCAGTCGCTCAGAAACAGTTGTGCTATTCAGTCATAAATGTAAATAAATTATAAAAAAAACTATTTCCTACAAAAAAGAAAACTATATAACATAAATAATTTCAAAATTACAATTGTATGAATTTTTTAAAAGTCAATACCAAAAATTAAATAGGTATTTTAAAGTTGAATTTATAAAAATAAAAAATTATTGTTAGTAGGGAAATTTGTGAAACATAACAATGAGTTGAGAAGATGATGTCATAAGACACAAAAGAAAAAGTAAAAAAAAAAAATAATAAGGAAAAGAGTAGACAATAATACTAAAATTATCTCATATAGAAAGTGAAAACAACAATTGTGGTCTGTGAAATTATTGTTTGCATACTTAAATATATTATGAAGTTTGTTACAAGTACTGTGCAATGTAATAATTTTTAAGGGGTTAGAAAAACTATATTTTTTTAATTTATTTGGATCAAGAAATCTGATCTATATAAAAAAGGTAATTTAATACTTGTTAACTGTTAAACAGTTGAGTTAAGAGAACATTAAATTTGGAATAAAAAATATAAGATATTGCAAAGAAACACAATTTCTACAATGGATTAAAAACCATTTTCATGTCAACCATAAAAAAATTTGACTTAAAAATTTAAAACTTTGGAGAAATTATATTTTCCGACATTTTGCATTACATAAATTAGGAATGTGATTTTTAAAATTTATTAAAAAATTCTCAAAGCTCTTTGCAATTTTCCAAGGTTGTTAACAGTTATTGTTTTGAATTTGCTGAACGAACACTACAAAAAATATTTATACTAAGCTCGTACATAAGTACTCATACAATACAACATCGTCTACAGTCATTTTTTAAATTGTCGTAAAGTAACAAAAATAGTATTGAGCTAAGGAAGTATATTTGTCCTTCAATATGGTCAATGATATTCTTTTTCTACAGAGATATATGACTGGATAGACTACATTTTTCTTTACAATTTCATGTTCACATTTTGCCAGTTGTAGCCTTCAAGCAATCTTCATCTGTTTCCTTTTCTTTGTGAACTTAATATAATTTGTGTTGTCGAAGGTTCTTCCTTATCCTTATACCAATTCACAAAAATTTTAATTTATTATTCGTTGAAATTTTAGTTCAATCAAATCATGCATTTTTTTGACTAATTACTGAACTTAGTGTATCGATTTATTTAGATAATAAATAAAATCGTGCAAAATGAAGGGATGGTTCGATGCTTTTCGAGATGATGGAGCACCAACGCTTTATTCTTTTTCAAATCGAACTCCGGTTATAGGCGATGTCAACATAATTGTGGTCTCGATTTTATTCGCGACATTTTACACTGCATTTTTAGTCATCTTCCCAGGTGTCAGAAAACAGAAATTCTCGACTTTTATTACAGTAACATTAAGCTTGTTTGTTGGCTTAGTCATATTTGGTAAGTACGCTTTAAAAAATTGTTTGTGATAAAAAACCACTTGTTGTAATGTGTTTTGTTGTTAATAAGGTCATGGATAATTTATCCTAGATTCTAATTTAATGTTTTGTCTTGTATATTACTATTTATGCAAGTATTTAATTCAGCAATGAAAGCAAGAAACCATGAAATAGATACATTTAAAAAAAAAAAAATTTAAAGTAAACATAAAGTTTCTCAAAACCCTCATAAGTTTCTCATCATTAAAATTCATCATTGAATTATTTTAGACTACATTATACAATTTTTAAACAGAACAAAAATATAGATTAAAATTACTCATTCATTTTTATTTTAATTTGAAATAGTTGGTCAATTGGGTTCATCATGGCATGTTGCACATCAGAACATTATTGCACCATACAAAGCGTTTTCAAAAGAAAAAATTCCGGCTCGTATTGGTGTTCATATTGGTTTGATGCATGTTAACATAACCTTGTCTGGTTTAGCTGATGGAAATTCATCGTCAACACCTGATATTGATTTTAACGAACGATTCAATTGGAATTTAGCAAATGATATGGAAAATTCTTATAAAAATGCTTTAAAGAGAGGACTTCCTTATCCAATATTGACTGTTGCTGAATATTTTAGTCTCGGTCAAGAAGGATTTGCTTGGGGAGGACAGTATAGAGCTGCTGGATATTACGCAAGCATATGGCTATGGTAAAATGAAACAAAATAAAACGATTTACAGAATTTGCTAAATTTTTATATGATGCTTTTTAGGGGAGCATTAGCATCATGGCTTCTTATGAATCTTCTTTTAACAGCTGTTCCACGATATGGAGCATATGGAATGTGTATGACAGGAACGCTTCTTTTTGGTGCCGTAATTGGATATTATTTTATGCTTCCAAAACCTCCATTAACAATTTACATTGAAGGAGTAAAAATTGAGTTTACTTTTGGTTGGTGCTTTTACTTAGTCTTGATTGCAGCAACATTATGCTTCTTCATTGGTTTAATTATATCAGCTATTGATCTAATATGGCCACACGAATATTCAACAATATTAGAAGTTTATTATGGTACACCATATGATCGACATGTAATACTTGAAGAATCTCACGATGTGCGTTATCGAAAAAGAAATAGCAAAGGTGGCTTAGATGAACCAATAAGTCTTGGATCAAGAATTCTCAGACGATTATCTTCAAAAACACGAGAACAAACATTGAGTGATATAAATAAATTAGGAATAGACAATCAAGCATTTCAGAAAGATCAAGTGCCTAAATCTCCATGGCGTTATCCTTTCAGAAGAACTCAAGTCCCACCAATGATTCGAACTATTTCACAAGATTCAACCTCATCAATTGCATCAGCCGCAGCACACATTCAAAATGCATCAACTGCAATGCCAGGCAGTAGTTCGCATTCATTAAGACGAGACGCTTTGTCACGAATGCTGCCTCCGTAAGTTTAAATTAAATAACTTTGTAATTAATAAAAATTATTTGATTTTTATACAGACGACCACCGATTGATAGAAATAGAGATAAAGATAAGGAAAAAGACAAATCTCCAGCCATAGAACTGACAAATTGGTAGACATTGTGCAGTATTATATATTAATTGATGATTATGTGATATTAACTACTAGAAAACAGTTTTATTTATTATTTGTTACCTCTTAAAAATATTATGGATTTGAAACGTAAAAAAAATTTATACAATTTCAGATTATTGTAGTTGAAATAGACTTTTCATCATAAAAACGAATTTCCATATTAATAGAATGTTAAAAAACTTTCTTTAATGAAAATAATAAAAGAATTTCATTTGATAACTTACTTACTTACTTCCTTGACTGCGACGCATGTAGGTATATTGCCGAGCGGAGAGAACGTCTAAAGCCGGCTCTTTACTTCGAGAACTTCTGCCAGTTCGAGCAAAGGTGGTTTAGATGAGCCAATGAGTCTTGGATCAATAATTCTCAAACGATTATCTTTGAAAACACGAAAACAAACAATGAGTGATATAAGAGTAGTTAAAATAGATTTTTTATCATAAAAATAAATTCCATATTAATAGAAATAACTACATAAATGATAACTAATGAATTTTATTTGATAACTTACATCTTTAGCTGGGGCGCACGTGAATCCATTGCCACCCGAAGATATTGTCTAAGGCCGGCTCTATCCTTCGAGAACTTCTGTCAGTTCGATTCATTTGATAAATTGTCGTTTTAATCTATAAAACTTATTTTTTACGTTTTTAAAAGCCTAATGGCTGTTTTATTAAATTCAATCGAATAAATTAAAAAATAAAAACTTGTAATTTTCTAAATCTTTTATAGGAAAATAGTTAATATTGTTATTTAAAATATATTCGTTGTAAATATAGAAAATCATTCTTATTTGCAATAATTTTGCACTAGTTTTTTTTTTAATATATTAAATATTTGGATTTCAAGTATCAATTTCTCTTTTGATAAACTCGTGTGAATTTATCATTATTTTGAAGCAATTTTCTTTCATGGAATATTATTAAGGGGTCGGGACATTCGAATATTTACTTCGTAACAGTTATTGTTTGAGCCATTGCATTCAGGACTTATTGTTTTTTGTGACTTCAATCCTATTAATTTTTGCATATTTCTTTTTTTTGTAATTTTTAAATATAACCCCTTTTAGTTATTTTACTTACGTGTGCGCTGTCACAAGTAAAAAATCATTCCAGTCAAATTTAAAAATAAATTATCAATCAAATGTTTTGTAATCTTATTCACATTACGGGCTTCCACTTCCGCATTTATCAATATGATTCATGACAAGTTGCTGTAAATTTCCTCGATGAGTTCTTTCTTGGACTAACTGTGATTTGATTTCTTGCAAATCAATTTGTATTTGACGAATTGTCAAATAAAGTTGACGAAGAGTAGGAGTTTGGCCATCATCTGCAACTGTAAATACCAAACAAAACAAAAAGAAATTGTAGATGAAATTTCAAAATTTTCCAATTTTTATTAAAAATCCTTCCAAATGATCAAAATAAAAGGATGGATTCACATATAAATGTATAGAATTCTAAATTCATGAAACATTTTCTTTTTATCATTTATTTCAAATGATGATCATGTCAGTACTTTTATTTTTAAGAGTATTTTTGGCATTGATCATTGCACAATAAAACAATTGATTAGAAAAATTACATCATATATAATTTCTTTACAAAAATAACTTTAAGGCTAAACATTCTGAATCATTTGCCTTACATCAGTTACAATAGAAATTATTTTTCAAGTCATGCAAGTTCACTAAACATATGTGTCACGGAAACTTTTCCGACAAATCAAAAAATTTCAAATGAGAAAAGAGATTTATTCAGAGCATCTGTTCAACAATTAATAAGAAGTATTTGACACTTTTTCCTAAATGAATTACATATTTGTTAAATTTCAAAATTTTCAAACTGTAAAACTTTGACTAAAGCTTTAGAATTTTTTTTAGACATATTGAAACATTACAAAGAAGTAGCGACTTACAGTTCAAAAAATAATTCGACCAATATATCAATATATGAATATATTTAAATTTGGCTTAGTATGGACTAAACTGATTTCATTTAAAATTGCATTTTCATCATATATAAATAAACTGTTTCAATTTTAGAGCTAATAAGGACGACTAGGAATTATTATTTTTAAATATTCAATAAATTACATGTTTAAAAATATTACATTTTTCAAAAATTATCGTTAATTATAATTCATATAGACGTGGTCAAAAGTGAACGACGAAATTGCATTTTCAGCTCAAGGAATCAAACATCAAAGATCATGATTAGATTACAGAAATCAAGTATACCAAAAATTAAAAAAAAAAAGGCAAAAAAAGGCAAAAACCCATAGCCTATTTGCTAGTAACATTTTAGAACCGTTCAGGCTCAGTTTTAGTCAGATTTCTGACACAGAATACACATTTTAAGTAAATTCCCGGGTTTAAAAAGCACATCAGGCCGTGTCGATTACAAATTCCAAGTATTTGGGATTTGGGGTATTTTGTAAAGATTTAGGGTAGCCCTAATGCTTGGGTTTTTACCCAAGTTCTTGTACAAATCTTCATAACATAGAATTTTTCCTATATTATTATATTTTTTTATATTCATACCGTTTTCACGTGTAAATGTATTGAATTTGTTCAGATTGAAAAGTCAGTTTTATGGATTTTTCAGCAAAACTAAGCACAATGGCAAGTTTTGTTCTTTCGCAAAAAGTTTGTGCCTGGAATTCCTCACCATAATCAAAAAACAGATTTGAAATTGGTTGAGGCATTGCTGAGAACATCGAAAAATTCGCTTTCTGATAGCAAGCAACCAAACAAGTTAATCAGCAAGAACTCTCAATAACGAGACATCGCAGAGATTTCTAGTTTTTTGCAATCGATCCGTGCTGCTCTTTAGAAGAGCTGATTAAATTTTGGGGACGGCAGGAACAGTTTTTAAAAAAGCAAAAAACTTTCGTTTTCATACAAAATTTCAAAATCAATGTTTACCACGATTTTTTGAAATTTTGAACATTGCATGAAAATTCAATAAATTATTTACAGCGAAGCTTGGCCTATCTATATAGCGAAGCTGGAGCCTGATCCCTCAAACATTTGCCAAGCGAAGCTTGGCTTACCCACTGGAGCTTAATCCCTCAAACATTTGCCAATTGAAGCTTGGCCTACCCGCTGGAGCTTGATTCCTCAAACATTTGCCAAGCGAAGCTTGGGCTACCCGCTGGAGCCTGATCCCTCAAACATTTGCCAAGCGAAGCTAGGCCTACCCGCTGGAGCTTGATTCCTCAAACATTTGCCAAGCGAAGCTTGGCCTATCCGTTGGAGCTTAATCCCTCAAACATTTGCTAAGCGAAGCTTGGTCTACCCGCTGGAGCTTGATTCCTCAAACATTTGCCAAGCGAAGCTTGGCCTACCCGCTGGAGCTTGATTCCTCAAACATTTGCCAAGCGAAGCTTGGCCTATCCGCTGGAGCTTGATTTCTCAAACATTTGCCAATCGAAGCTTGGCCTACCCGCTGGAGCTTGATTCCTCAAACATTTGCCAAGCGAAGCTTGGCCTACCCGCTGGAGTCTGATCCCTCAAACATTTGCCAAGCGAAGCTTGGCCTATCCGCTGGAGCTTAATCCCTCAAACATTTGCTAAGCGAAGCTTGGCCTACCCGCTGGAGCTTGATTCCTCAAACATTTGCCAAGCGAAGCTTGGCCTATCCGCTGGAGCTTGATTTCTCAAACATTTGCCAAGCGAAGCTCAAAAGCAAATTTTTCGATTTTCTCAGCAATGCCTCAACCAATTTCAAATCTGTTTTTTGATTATGGTGAGGAATTCCAGGCACAAACTTTTTGCTATTGTGCTTAGTTTTGTTGGAAAATCCAAAAAACTGATTTTTCAATCTGAACAAATTCAATACATTCACACGTCAAAACGGTGTGAGTATAAAAAAAAAATTAACAAATATTACTACGATTTTCTTGATCATCTGGGTAGTTTAACAGAAAAATTTTTCTTGAAAATTCCATTTACGAGACTCTTTCAGTTTAGTGTAGGAAAATCCAGGCAAAAGCTTACAATTTTATATGAATATTCACTCTGATATAGGAAATTTGAGGTGAAAAGCTAAAACTTTAAAGGATTTTTTACATTTTTAAGAAAATTCTGACAAAAAAATTGCTATTTTCACTTCTTAATAAAAATCAAGATAAAGGTTCACATTTTTAAGAGTTTTATACTCTATCTGAGAAAATTAAGGTGAATAATAGCAGTTTTAAGGAATTTAAATAAGATTTAAAATAGTAAATAACAATAAATGATTGAAATTTGAATTGAATCTGGATGCGTAGGCCTAAAACTTCAGAAAACGCGCTTATTTATAATATCAAACAAAATATCTTCTTATTGAGCATTTGGGATTTTTACAAGTACTTAGGGGTCCTGGGATTTGGGTATTTGGGATTTGTACAAATCCTGAAAACACAAATAATCGACACGCCTAATCAGGCCGAAGTTTTTGTAGAACAAACTGACGAACAAAGGGCAGACAATAGCAGCTTTTCCTTCTAGGAAAATGCGCTAAAAATCTACAATTTCAATTATTTATATTTAACAGTATTGTGGATTTTAAACGGTATATTTCAATCTGTTTTGACATAGTCTCATGTTGCGTTAGTAATTCATTTAATTTTATTTTTTTATCAAAAACTTTATTTTAGATTATATTTTTGATATTATTTGGTTCAAATATCATTAATAAATTATAATTTTCTTCCACATTGTGTGATAAAAAAGTGAATAACTAGGTTTTCGTCTATTCCATATCACAGTTCATTCAATTATTATCTCCAATTCAATATTAATGTTTTTTAGAAAGAAAATAAAATAATTCAATATTTTCTTGGGACCATCCGGATATTGCTTGACAATGAAAAAATAATTGAAGTGAAATTTAAAACTACATTACTAAAAATAGCCATTTTTAGCGATATGCAATATCCGAATTTTACGCTTGTTATAAGAAATTTATAAACAAATTGTTTATAGTATATCATATCAAATTGTATTTGCTAATGTTAATGACTAGTTTTTGAAAATTTTTGATGTAAAAATTCTCAAATAATTATATTAAATAAATGAATATTAAATTTCATTTATTTAGTTAATTCATTAATTCCTTACTGCTAATTGTTTTTATTATATTGATCAGATGTATTTTTTAAACTATTTAAATTAACTAAATAATATCATAAAAATCAAAATGGCACAATCGTTTTTTAATAGGTCACAAAAAAGCGACATTGAATATTTAGTCCGCTCATGAATTTATTTGAATTCTTTTTAAAAGGCGAAAGAGCACTTTGTGATTTGGAACGTCTTTCGAGGGAAGAACAACGGAAAAAAAATTTAAAAGTAAAGTTCATGAGCAAAATGTATCTTATAATAAACTTGAATTTAAAATTCAAAGTTAAAAAAATTGCCAAAAAGCCAAAATTTTAAAGTTTCTCCAGTGTGATTATCCAAAATCTTTCCTCATTTCCAATGCTTTATGCAAAAAGCTATTGACAAAATCAAATAATAAGAAAATTACTGCGCGAAGGCGTTAGGCAGATGAACAAAGTGCACATTCACCTTTGGAAAAATGCGTTATTTTTTCCACATTACAATTTTTTTCTTGGTTTTTGTTATTTTGATTGCATTTTAGTATTGCTGGTGCATCTTTTTCCATTGTTTCAGTACAAAATTTCCACAGCACCATGAAGATGCAACAGAATCTCTCTGGTTACTACCGTCATAATATACACTATGGAGTTGAGGAGTTGATGAACGTCGAAAAAGTGAATTTTTCATCCCTTTCTCATTGTGACAGTTCATATTTTCAGTCAATAGACCGTTAGCGGTTTCAAAAGACTTATTCAATCGACGGTCATATAAAAATGGAGACTTTTCCCGACTATTGGCAGCAATTGTGTTAAATTGCTTTTGCTTCATCTGTTGCGGTGTAGGAGAATGTGATTTTCCCCAAACTTTATTTTGTTGTAAAGATGATTTGCGTGTTATTAATGGTGAATTTACGGATAGGCTACTGTTATTATTATCATAATTAGATGGTATTTTTTTTAGATTCCCATGGAATTTAGGATCAATAAATCCTTTAGGAGGCCTTTCTTCAGATGCTGCCCTTAATTCATTTTTTCCAGTCGAGTATCTCGACTTATATGGAGATGAGTTTAAAGATGAAATGGACGATGCATATAAATTAAAATTATTTGGACACACTTCTCTCCATACTACCGATGAATTAATACTTGGTGAACTTGAATTAGAGAGATGTTGGTGGTGATGATGATTATTTATATAAGATGCTAAAGATGAACAAATATACGGTAATTGTGGGTTGGATGAAGAAAAATATTTTGAAGATTGTAACTTCCCTCCACGAATTGGTAAACAAGGCGTAAATGGTTGTAACAAGGCTGCGTATTATCATTATTCACCATACGATAATTTTTAAATATTTTTGGGTATTTAAAATTTTTTATAATTTTTCCGTCACCCGAAAAAGAGTGCGAGAAGAAGAAAAAGAAATGAGTTACAAAAAATGAAATTTTCAATATTAAATTTCATAAATATGTAATGTAGTAATGGATTTTTTTGATGAAATTTAGCAATTGCCTATTTATTAAAAAGGGCAAGTGGGAATGTAAACTGTAAGAAGTCCTTAGAAAAATATGAAATACAATCAAAATACTATATTTTCATACATATTATGTCAATTTGTTTAGATATGCCAATCAAAATTATTACTGTAATTATTTAATACATAACTATTGATGGAATTTGATAATTCAAGAGCAAAGTTTTTTTTTATGGAACATATAGGTATGAAAATGCAATTTTTCTTAAATATATTAGAATAAAATAAAGATTATAACTATGATAATAAGAATTGATGATGTATGAGAGAAATGTAATAAAAGATGTCAAAATATGTCAAATTAAATTTCTTAGATTTAAAAAACAAAATTTAAATATGTATATATGGGAATAAATTCAATGGGATATTTTCATAACTCAGTGATATTCAATTTTTTTCTTTCGTTTTTCTTTTTTTTTTTGATAGTAGAAAACTTTTAGAGGGATACATACCCCTATAGAGGGGTTGTGTTTCTTGAAGAAAACGTTGAATATCACTGATGTAAAGAAAATAGAAGGAATATAAAGCAACAAAATAAAACATTTTTTATATTCACCTGAATGAATTGTATTTCTTGATGTATTTTGAAATGCAATAGAGTATGCCTCAATAACACGCAATACCAGAGCATCTTCTTCGTAAGTTGGTAATGGCCTTTTTGTTGATAGCTCAAATTTCAATTGGGAATTTGATTGACTTGATGCTATGCATGGACGCAAAGGATTTGAAGGCCTTAAATGTGTTATACTCCAATTATCTAATAAAGTAATTTGAATAATATCTATAATAATTTTTATTCTTTAAAAATAGTGTTTTCGCCTGCTTATTTGCATGGATCAATTTGAAAATGAAATTATCTTTAAAGAAATAACTGGTTCAGGCACAATTTTTCCATGCATCATTCAAAAATCATAAATATGTATTTAAGACTTACTTTTCGTTTGAGTGTTTTTTATGTTTGGACTTGTGGGGACAATTTCTTTTCGTTGAGTTAGAAGTGGTTTCAAAAAGGCTTGATGTTGTAGAGGTTGAGGCGTTTGCTGTTGAGCAATTACCTGATTGTAGCTTAAGTGATGATTGAATGAAAGACTTCGCTTGTGTTGGTTTATTTGTTGCATGGAAGAAGAATTGCTGCGTGTTTGATGTCCGATTATTGGTGACATCTAGAAAATTATAAAGATTAATTATTGTGAATTTCTCATTAATTAAGAGCAATCATTTTAAAATGTTAGTAATTTTCACTCTAATGTTATGCATCAAAGAAAAATAAATAATCTTTTAAAGCATTTTCAGCCAATTGAAGCAAAAAAGTTAAACAAAATTTTGATTTTTTATTTATTATCATTTTATATTAACATCATTCCAAAAGAAGGGATAAATGTGAGGCTCAGGCAAACAAAACAGCTAATCAAAAACCAACAATGATGTCACTATAATGGGTTTAGTATATGATTGCTTTTCTTCTTAATGGTGATCTAAAAAATTCATACACAAGAGTGTTAAATGATTTACATACAGTGTATGCACGAACTTGATTTTTTTTTAAAACAGCATATGATAGAATAATGATGGCAAAATGTACTTAATAATTTATTCTATCAGATATTAACAGAGTTGGTTTGAAGGACTGCCAGCAGCTAAGTAAATGTAAAAGGAATTTTCAATCCACCAAGTCATGGGCACCTATCACCAACTCTGCATATCAGTCATGATTCTCATAAAGATAAATAAATAATATTAAAAAGAAAAACACGAAAGTGCAACATCATAAACTGGATTTTAAGCATTTTATTCTTGCCTGAACCTCTATCATGTCTCTTAAAATGCTGATCATCATTGCTCCCATATTTATTGCTTGCTATTGATATGGCTTCAACCATTTGAGTTGGTAATTTTTCTTTTTTCCACCAATGTGCATACAGTCCAGAATAAAATATTTTATCACTTCCATTCTTCTTGCCACTTTCGATTTTTATTACTAATTTAGTTCTGTTATCTCCCTCGAGTGAATCATCGTGTAAATATTGCTTACATCTCGAGAAAGGCTCATCTGAAATCGCATTATTTGAAGCGATGTGATCATTTAAAGATGAATTTAATGCATGCGGATTAGATTTATGACTAATAAAAGAACGATGATAATTAAAAGGCTGATCAGATGGCGATAAAGTATAACTCCCCGCTGCAATTCCTGAATCAGAATCGCTTGAATAATTTGTTGCTGGTGGTAAAAATTTTGAATCACATCTTTTATTAGCATTATATCCTGGATAGGGCTGGATAGGTGAAGAATTACCTTGTTCATTTAAAAAAATATCTGATATATTATGTAAATGTCTGGAGCTTTCATTATCATCAAAAATGATTTCAGCAGTTATCTTATTTATAGCTGGAATTGTTAATTCGACTCTTTCTTGTGATGTCAATGAGCGATTGGAATGCGAAACTTGTGATATATGTTCAGAATCATCGAAACTATTGCACGGAGTTGTCATTTTATTAACATTGTTTTCGTGTTTAATGTGATTTTTACATGACGGAATATATATTTCGGTTAGTGATGAAACATTAAATCGATTCCCAACAAACTGCATTGGCATACTATGATGTCTTTCTTGAAATGTTTTAATTTTATTATCTTCTTTAGGCTTTATTGAATCATCTATGTTTAAAAGATCTTCATAGGCCATATTTTTCCATTTTTCACCGCTTAATTTGGTATGCTCAAAACTTGAATTTTGAGATTGTTCGGATTTTTGCTTTATATCTAATAAATGAATTTTTGCTGTTGATAAATGAACTTTGTTATCATGAATATAATCACTTTTTTCATCTCCAATAAATCTATGGGGAATCGATCCAATCATGAAACTTTCTCTAGTTGGAGATTCACATTCCGTAACAAAACAAAAGCTACTGATAGAATCATGTAATTGCTCGTAACGAATTTCTCCAGCATCTTCTCCATGATCTATGAAACTTTCATATACTGTTCCATTCCAAGAATCAGAATTATCTTTTCCAGTTTTATATTTTATTTCACTGTAAACTTTTGATCCGTCTCCAGAAGATGTGTAATTATCAAGTGCATTTTGACGCTCCAAATGTCCACTTGAATTACATTCTTCACTGCTATATTCATTACTACTACTTGAGCTGTTTGTTCCATGTCTATACATTCTTACTACAGTTTTATGTATTTTTCTTAATTTAACCTCTGTCGTGTCAATATCTTTCATAAATTGAGGATACAAAAGAGCTTTTAAGATAAATTTTGTTAAAATTTTCTGTTGAACTAACTCTCGTAAATAATCAGTAAGAGCGGCATATGGAGAAGCAGACGGGTAGTATTTTGATGGCAAAGTAGGTTTAAAATCGTACACTATTTCAAAAGAACATTTTGAATTGATACAATAACCCCGTGAATCTAATAAATTCCTTTTCTATTAAAACATTAAAAAAAAATTGACAAAATATTTTCATTTCAATTTTTTTCTTGTACATTTTCCCATCTAAATATATAAAAAAGCAAAGAAGGGAAAATGTACTTGAGCGTTAAATAAATTAGGTATATGAGAGCTATGATTTTCCCTTAACTTTGAATATGTATGTAAAATTGAAAATTTTTATTAAATGCATTACTCACATTTGGTTGGAGATGTGCTCCGGATGAAAAACTAGTGTTTCTTTTTATATCAATAGATCCATGACTATTCTTGCCCAGTAGTTCAACCCATTTGTTAGCTTCATTCGTAGATTGACATATCGCCACAATTCTTTCAATTAATGGTCCGTTAATTTCAAAAGCATTCTTAATTTTTTCTGTGTCTGGTAATCGTGCAGCATTAATACCTGAGACTGGAATCTTTCCTTCGAATTTAAAAGCCGACATGCGTTGACTTACACTTAAGATTAATAAGTTTTGTTCTAACAAAATAAAATAACGATCAACATGCTAAAAAGAATAGAATAATATATAAAAAGAATGCCCTTATTTAAGTATAAAACAGAGCTGGTTTTTTTGAAATTCCTTGAAATAATGCAAATGCTGAATAGTTATTAACCAGCTCTGATAAAATATACATACATCTTTCCCAACAGCACATGAACCCATATGAATAATTTCACCCATTTTAGACAGCTCTTCTCCTTCCCAACCACGAATTGGACCTGTTAATATTTGCAACTCCAATTCTTTTTGTCTTCGTATTGCGGCAACAGAAGCAGCTAGTTCTTTATAAAGTTCAATACTTCGTTGGGTATCACCACGATCTGGATGGGATACTTCCATGTGACGTTGAAGTTCTTGTAATATGGCAGCATATTTTTCTAGTCGGCGAAAGCATTTGCTTAAACCAGTTGTAAGAACAAGAATGCCCTGAAAATATCATTCAAGTTAATATATCTTGCAGAGTTTTACACTTCATAAGTTAAAAGAATATTTACCGGTTTTGCAGCACCTTGATTTTCCATAAAAATGTTGAGGTTTTCTTTATATTTGTCTACTATTACTATGGCTTTCGGGTGCATGGCACAATAAGTTTGGTGAATTTTCTTCATTGTTGGTGCTTTACTAAGAAATAATTTCCCTACCCGATCATTACACTCCTCTAAATCTTTTAACAATTCTTCGTGTAATTCAACAACTTCTACGAAATTTGATATAAGTTGTGCGAATTCATCTTTGTTTAATCTATTGATCAGAAAAAAAAAATTGTAAAGAAAATACACTAAGACGCTTTGAAAAAATCATTTACTCACATTTGGCTTGTTTCTAAGGGTTCTAGGAAATTTTCCAAAAGACCTCTCAATTCGGCACAATGTGCACGTTCACTATCTAGTAAATCATTATAAACAACATTTCTGAATGCTTGAATTTCTTCCGGTGGCCGCACTACATCAGTAGGAGGCTGGGTCTTATATTCAGATACATAATTGCTTGGAAACCAGCCAGTCATTCCAGATTCAACAGCTGTTCCTTCCCACCAAGCTCCATCTTCATCGCGATTTGTTAGCACAATCAAATCACCTTTTTTAAAGCATAATTCGTCATTATTTGAGCCTTTGAATGAAAAATCCGCCTGGACTATTGTGTTTTCCATTTTATTAATTAATTTTTATTTGGTTGAAGCTGCATCAGAAGATTGAGATTTAAAGAAAATTTAATTCAACAATGCAGTTTGCGTAATTAAATTTATAAAGCATCATAAAAATACTTTGTGTAAATAATAAACATATTAAATTTAATCATTCGCACCGTAATTAATTTGATAAACAAATAATAGAAATATTCATGAAAATATCTTCACAACAGGTATTAAAAAAGACAACATTTGTATTGAATTTAATGATGGAATTGTCTCGTTTACGGACATTTAACACGCTTTAAGTTTGCAAACAAAAAACAGAATAATTCATTTTGTCACGTGAACCGCGGTGCGACTATGTGACTAAAAGATTCTGTATCTAATAAGATTTTTTATACTTCTTCACAGTTCTTCACATCATCATTTTTTCTATAAATAAAATTAAAAAAAAAAAAAATCCCGACTAAAAATTGGAAGCATTCATTCTTTACGTTTCTCACATCATTATCTGAATTTTCACTGTAGTTTAATAAGTTAAACTTTTTTTGTACACATATTAAAATTTGTCCCAATAATTTTTCTCAAAAAATTTAATGAGTCTTGTATAACACTGAATATTTTAGATCTAGTGGACATTATTATCTTACTTTTGTTAGCACAACATTGGATAGACCTTTTGGTTTATTAAATTACTTAAAAGTGTAGGAAATAAGATAGTTAATTTTTTTTTTAACTTCAAAAATTTTCATGCAAAACTAGGGGGAATATTACTTCTTTCGAATAAAATAACGGATTTAGTATAGAAGTTCAAAATTTTTTAAATTCACACCAATTTTCAGTTTTCAAACGATAAAATTTTTTATCCTTCTTTTGTCTCTAGCTCAATGTAACGTTGACAGTATTTTTACTGATCTACGTATGGTGTGAACATTCCTATGAAGCGTGATTCGTTCAGTACTAGTTACTATATTTTTTCGTTGTTTTTTTTTTTGAATTTTTTTAAATTTTTTTTTTATATTCCTATATTTATTAAGTTCAGTCTTATTATGGAAGCCATTTTTATGGCAAGTTTTCTACAATTCGCTGCATTTCTTCATCGTCAATATCATCATCCTTAAAGTAATCAATTTTTGGAGCAGCTTGATTTTGATTTTCAAAATATTCTTCATTATTTGCTCCTTGAAAATTTTCAATAGGTTTTCTTTTGTTTTGTATTGCCTCCTGAACATCAAAATTGGTCACTCTTATATTATCACCAAGGTTTTCTATATTTGCCACAAGTCCAGCTTTTCCTAACTTTTCTTGCTTATTTTTAAGTAACTGCCATATTGTATTGTCTGATGTATTTTTTGTCATCAAAAAATAAACTTTAACTTCATTTTCTTGACCGATTCTATGAGCACGAGCTTCTGCTTGTATAATAGTACTGGAAGTATTTAAAGTATATCGATAATGACAGGGATGCTACTCAGATTAAAATGACATTTACCTTGGATTCCAATCAAATTCACAAAATATGACTGCGGATGCAGCTGTCATATTTAGTCCTGCATTACATGCTTTAATTGATAAAACAGCAGCTCTAACGTTCGGATTAGTTTGAAAATCGTCAACACGCTTAGCTCGATCATTTCCTGATACCTTTCCATCAATGTATATGTATGGAATGTGTGTCTTGTCTATTTCTGCACATATAGCATTCATCATAAAATTATGATGACAAAATACCAATATTTTACAATCATTATCTTCCAAGAATTTTCTGACAAATATACTTGCTCCATATGCCTTAACTTTCGATGTAACTTGATACCAGTTCAATAATATATGTTCAAAATAATTATGATTAATATTAGCCTCAGAAAATTGACTACTAAGCTCTTGCATTTCATCATCATAAGTAGATGTGTATTTGTAGTTTTCTAGAAAGACTAGCTCTCTATTTTTGTTACTTAATTCTAAAAACACTTCGCTTTTAATTCGTCGTATCAAAAACTTCTTTTTTAGGAGCATATTTAATTCCTCAAGATTTGAAGAGCCAATAACATTCCATCCGAAATGACTTTGTCGTCCATTGCAATATCTTGCAGTAAATTGATAATAGTTTAATGTTTTTTTATTATCTAATATCTTTAATTGTGTGAATAATTCAACAGGTCGTGATAAAGCTGGAGTTCCGGTTAACATGATAATTCGCTGTGCAATTTTACTTATAGCCTCTGCATTTACAGTTTGTTTAGCTTTCTAAAAAGTATTCAGATAAATAATCTAGTAAAGATGTGTTCTTTAAAAGTGCATTTTCCACTAAAAAGAAAAACTTTAGGAAAAGCACTAAAAATAATACTTATTTACTTCATTCTTTAGATTGTGACTTTCATCGAATATGATCACTCCAAATTTCATTTGTATTAAATTGTCAATACTTGATTGTAAATTGTTGTAAGAGCAAATAACAACATTAGCTTCATTACAATAATCTCTTGTACCATGAAATATGCGTATATCATTTGACGACAGCCTTGTTAATAAATTTTTAATTTCTTTTGCCCAAAATTGACGATTTGATGCATTCGTGACAACTAATAATGGCCAGTCATCTCGATAAAAATCTGCAATGCCTAAAGCCTGTCTACTCTTTCCTAATCCCATGTCATCGGCAATCATACAACGTCCACTCTTGCTGATACCAAAACATATTCCACTTTTTTGGAAATCAAGCAAAGTGCTAACTAAAGTGCCTTCGATTTGTTCTAAGCATGCCTTTTCGTCTACAATTTTGGTCTTTTCAGACATTGCTGTAATAACAAATCTTGGAATTTCTGAATAACTGATTTTATCGGATTTTAAAGAATTCATTCCTTGAATTAATTGATCATAATCTTCTAATCTAAAATACCAATGTTTTGTAGTTGTATCTGAAATATTGTCAAATTAAAATTTAGTATAAGCAGATTATAAAAATAAAATTTTAAATTACTGTATGTTCCAGATGAAATATTTTTAAACATTTGAATCAGTTTATGATCGTAGCTGCTTGTTTTGACTAGAAATTTTTCTTCATTAACCAGTTCTATTGAACAATGTGTAGATTTTTCACTTGATGCACTGTTTGATGTTTGTGGCATTCGATAAGGTTTGAAGTAAGGACTTACGAGACGGTGAGATGAAACAACTTTTGGTAATATTTTTTTCACTTGATTTGTTGATGTATTCATTTCTGATGTAGTTTTGGCGCTTTCATAATTTCGAGCTTTCAATCTTTCTAAAGCCTGCTTTCTGTTCTGTCCGATTCGTTTTCTTTGTTCAGCAGTTAACACACTATTATTTGACATGTTCTTTAATTAACCAAATGAGATTGTAACCAAATGAAATCTTTTTTATCGCAATTTTAAAACTTGTTTCCAAAATTTAACTAATACCGATAAAAACTTTTTAACTAGACATCCTTGAAATCTCTAGTTTGTTTTAACAGTTCTGTTCTATCGATTTATTGCGACTCCGTACATTTAAAAGTTTTAAATCGACACTGAATTACTTTAATTAAAAAATTTTGTTTTCGGTTAACAAAACACGTTTTTTCACTGTTTTTCAATATTTTTACAGTGTTTCCTGAACAATGTTTGAATTTATAGTAACCGTTAAAAGGTTTAAATTAAAAAAATACGTTAAATTATGGAATTCAAAAATTTTTCGTGTGTTGACTTGAACATAACTGGATGTTTATTAATCAGTTACTGATTGCTGGGACAAAAATGCGTTGAAATGAATCTATAAGAACGAGTACTGTTGTAATTTTCTTTAAAGGGAGGGATTTAAATTTATTTTATTTGTGTAACTTAATTATTGAACGATCCCATAGAGAAGTGAGAATTCCAAAAGAAAAATACAGTTTGAAAATGATTCACAGTCAGTGAAGAATTTTGTAATGTTTTGAAAATCATCAAAAAAAAAAATATTAAGCATTCAGAGTTACTAGAGGAAAGAGCTTCTAAAAAAATTCTAAAGTGTTATTTAATCGAACAAGATAGTTGTCACAACGTTAAAAATAAGAAAAGTGATTTAATATCTTGGCTAAAATTTTCTTTTTATGATAAGGAAATTACTTAAAACATTTATAATTAAAAATAAGGTTATTTTGAGCCAATTTATTCTATGTATTTAGCAAGTGTGATTAAAATTAAAGAATTTTATTTATAAATTATGTGATTTGTTCGAATGATTAACAAATTAACGATCAAATTTTCAAGTGATTGTAAATATTTATTAAATTAATAGAAAAATAAAAATAAATACGGAAAGGAAAGTGACAAAAGAAATAGGAATAAGCATAGAAAAATTTTCTTTAAAATGTCTGAAAGAGACAGTATAATTCACCTGATTGCAGGCGGGTAAGTCTCTTAAAGCTTATAAGAAAAAATAATAGTATAATACAAAGTTGTACTTTTTGTGACGTAAAACAAATAGGATATGAATTTTGCATAATCATTTTTATGCAAATATTTTCATAATAATGAACAGCTCATAAATGTCATGATTATGATTTGAAAAGAGACAAGTCTATACATCTTATAATGAAAAGGAAATTGTTATTTAATTTATCATGTACTGCTTTTCTATTTCTGTGATTGTATCATAGGAATAAATTCTATGTTTACAATGCAATCATAAATATTGTTTATAGGTAGTTTTAGTCTAATTTCCGTGATGACTCTCTTTCTCTGCAAATAAAAATAATAGCAGTTGGAAATATTTGCATGTATTTTTAGATCGCAATCAACTTGGGCAAAGATCCAAATCATTTATTTCTCTAGTCTTGCCAATGTGGATGTTTTGTTATCCTCATTTTGACGGACTGGATAATACTTAAGAAAGAAATTCAGGGCTGTCAAATGCTAATAATTTAGAACATTTTAGCTTTATACTATAAATAAATACATTTTATCAGCATTAATTTTTGATTTATTTAAACGTGCAAAGAAACACATCAAGCTCCTTCTCGTAGTAATTTTATATTGATCAAATATATTCTTTTTAAATACAAAAAAAAAAACAATATAACTCCTGCTATTAATATGAATGCAATTTATTTTTAAAAATGCCGCTACGATATGTAAACATTAAAAAAGAATTTGTATGTTGGACGGACCGGCAAAAATACAAATACAAGTTTAGGTAGAAAATACTAGTGCATTATCCAAAAAATTACGACGTAACTTCGTCTATCATATACTTGCTACACTTATTATTGTGAAAGAAAAAAAAAATTAGCATTGATTCCTTACATTCCAATGACCTTGAAGGAATTTATATCATTATTTAGGAGATCAAAAAATCATTCAACCGTTTGATCTAAAAATTATCAACTTATCGAATATATTTAATATAAATGAATAAGTTCAATTCATTCTTGCTACATGATAATTAAATTTTCACTTTGAATTTGCATCATTCATTAGAACTCCCAACTAATCAATTAGTTTATATTAAAAAATTTACCTTACGAGTGTTTTCATTGGATTATTACGGTATAACGTGTTGAATATCGTAAATAAAGACTTACAATCATGCGTTCACGTGAAAGTAGTGTGGCAGAAACGATGAATTAAGAAGTTTTCGTTTTCTATTATTAGAATGAGGATATGTTGCCAAAAGTCGTAATAACTTTTCACTTAAGACGCATTTTCAAAACATTAATTTATTGTCAAACATTCATTGTTTTATGCTGAACTGTGATTTAAAAATTTTGATCATGTTCTGAGCTCAAACTTGACGTCAAAACATTTAAATATTGCTTGTGAAGTAAAAAATAAAAAGATCTAGAATGTAGGTAAAAATGTTGCTGATAATTAATCACAGCAAATAATAAATACCAGTTTCAACTTGAAAAGAATCACTGAATTGAATTATTTTCAATAATCAATAAATGCATTTTTTTTTTCGCTTTAAAAAATGTCAATAAATTGACGAGATACCCTGATAATCTATGGAATATTGTATAAAAAATTTGATTAGATTTTTTCGAGATCCTTAAACTTTACTGTTGTTTTCATGACTTATTATGAAATTAGTTCAGTCAATAAAATCAATTATCTGGATTAAACAAGTAACAGAAAACTGAATGAAAAATGTGGCACTTGTGAATTGAAAATCATAGCTTGTTCCAGTCCTAAAGTCAAGATAGGTTATCAAAATTGAGCTCTATAAATTTTTTCATGAAACTGGAAAACATAAAAAGTGGAGTGATTTATAAAGAAAGCAAGATTGAACTGGATTTCTAGAATAAAAATCTTATTTACGTGACTATATGGTCCAAAATTGTTTGATTACTCATTATCACTGAAAAAAATGTGATTAAGAATCATTCATAATTTCCTTTTATTATTTAATATTTACAGTGTCGCAGGAACTGCCGGTGCTGTAGTAACATGTCCATTAGAAGTAGTAAAAACTCGTCTTCAAAGTTCAAATGCCTTTTTGTCAACTCCAACACGTTCTGCACGAACTTCTGATTCATCGAGTGTACAAAATTCATATTCAGCTTTAAGACGTCCAGAACAACGAAGAAAATTTAGCTCGACGATACTAAAACGAGTTAGACCTCAGGTATTTTGAATTTATTATTTTTTACATTTCAATTAAATATCATTGCATGTCAATTTCATTTAGCTCATTTTTCAAAGTCTTACCAATGATATTTTAATTTTTCTTAACTCATAAATTTTAATTAAAACAAAAAAATTCAAAATGAAGAAAAATGAGCTAGAATCATTAGCGATAAACTTGCATGTACAATTGCTTCTTTTTTCTATTTCCATTGCAGAAATCACCACTGAAAACATTCTGCAAAAGCAAAAGCGATAATTTTCGATTTAACATAAATGTAAATCAAAAAAAAGCTTTTTATCCTTTTTGTTTAGCGACATATACATAAAATGTGTATAATACCGGCATAATGTACAAAGTATAAAAATGTAAACCAGCTTTAAAAAGTGATAGCAAGACTAATGTTTGATTACTTATTTTTTGAAAACCTTCATTGTTTAAAGCATAACAAAAATCTCAACTCTATCCTCCCATAATAAGAGCATTACGTAATAAGTGAAAGACTCTGCCCCATAGTTCTAAATTCATTTCAATTTTTTTTTTGTTTGTTTTAATCGACATTTTTGTGAACGAGCTTTTCCATTAAATATTTAATCAAGTGACTCGAATTTTTTCAATGAATGTGATAACACATATTATGTAGTACTTTAAAATAGTGTTGATACACTTCGATTATTTTAATTGTTAATATCTACGCAATGAATGAAAAATTAAAAAAAAGCACTAAATACATGCTTTTTCATAAATTAAAAAATCTACAAATTGTTGCAGTTATCAAGTCACTTCAGCTCCTTTTTGTCCCAGTGAACAATCGCGAACCTACAAAACAAGAAAATTTTGATAGTGTTAGTTTTGTTTGGGATTATTTTTGTTCGTGTGATTACTTACATGCATATTTTGTGCGAATATTGAAGAGTTTTATCATCTAACGGTGATTTGCAGATCAAATCTTTGCATTGATATCAGATAAAAGTCATTTGATTGAAAAATTGGCAACAACTCAAAAAAAAAATAAGATTTTACCCTAATAATTTCGATGAGCTGCACAATTTTTAGACTTGCATGCAATCATTGCCAAAATATGCACTCATACACTCAATTTTATTTTCAAATTTCATTTCGACAAACTACAGAACTAACTAAATCATATCCTGATCAAACTAACTAAATAAAGCCTTTCATTTGCCAAGGCGCCATTCTATTAATTACAATAATTTCCTTACTTTTTTAGTAAACAGACATCTCATTTCATTAGATAATAAATGGGATAAAAATGTTTAGAAAACAATTAGAACAAAAAAAAAAAAAAACAATTCTAATTTTACATTTGTTGCTTCTAATTTAAGGTATACGCTATTTCACATTGTGGTATATCCTCAGCACCAAAGTCAATGAGCATTATTCAATGCTTAAAACATATTGTACAAACAGAAGGTTCTAGAGCGCTTTTTAAAGGCTTAGGACCTAATATTATTGGAGTTGCACCAAGCCGAGCAATATATTTTTGTACTTATAGTCAGACAAAGGAGGCTCTTTATAATTTTGGGTAAAAATCTTCTTGATTCCTAAGCTTTATCCTCTCTTTAACAATGTATTTCCTAATTTAACAAATTTAGAATCTTATCGACCGACTCACCATTATCTCATATCGCCTCAGCATCATGTGCTGGATTTGTGTCATCTACAGCGACAAATCCAATATGGTTTGTCAAGACTAGACTTCAACTTGATCATAATTCAACAAATAAAATGACGGTTATTGATTGTATTAAAGGAATTTATCGAAGCAATGGATTGAAGGGATTTTATAAAGGTATTACAGCCAGCTATTTTGGTATATCAGAAACAGTTGTTCACTTCGTCATTTATGAGACGCTAAAAAGAAAACTTGTAAGTACAAATTCACTTTCGCAAGAAAAAAAATCTTGGCAACTCGAGTAAAAATAAACATTAAATTAATGAAAACAAAAATAATCAATAGGTTGAACTTCGTCAAAAGCGACCAGAAGAAGGAAAATCAACGAGAGATTTTGTCGAATTTATGGCTGCAGGAGCAACATCGAAAACAATTGCATCATGTATTGCGTATCCTCATGAGGTAGCCAGAACAAGACTTCGTGAAGAAGGCAATAAATACAATAGATTTTGGCAGACACTCTTTCTTGTATGGAAAGAAGAAGGTAAAGCTGGATTATATCGAGGCCTTGCAACACAACTAGTACGACAAATTCCAAATACGGCAATTATGATGGCTACATATGAGTCCGTAGTATATTTATTATCTATGAAATTTAATGCAACATTTTATTTAGAAGGTCATAGGAATGGAAATTCAAATGGTAAAAGTCACTAGATAATCTCAAAAGCTATATGCTTTAATTTAATTTTTTTAATATACAAAAACCCAAAAATTTGTGCCACCAAATTATGTAAATTATAGCATGCTCAAGTAATTTTACTATTATTTGTTTTAAAAATAATTTAGATTCAGAAGCGAAATTCTTCATGCAGATCCGAAAAATTTTTAATAAATTTTAAGCAATTTTCATCATTACTTAATATGTATTTCGTTTTAAATTGATAGAAAAAAGATAGCCACAGCATTGGCGTACTTGAATTCAAACGTGACCGTGCGATTTTCGAATAATTTTTAAGCAGACAACATAGATAAATTATTTGCACAAATTTAAAAAATTAAAAAAAAAATCATCAAGTTACAATAAAGAGATATAAAGATTCTCACGTGATTCTAGTGTCTGATACTGCATAATTTAATTAATAGATGAACGAATGTACAATTATTCATTTTGGATTTTTTTTAAACTCTTTTCTCTTTTGAATTCCTCGACATTCTTGTCTACAAAAAAAAATTGATCGAGCAATGGTTATTCTAATTTTAGTTGTGCTCATATTAACAAGTTAAAATCTAAATATCTAATCACAATATGAAACGCTTCGCGGACTAATTAATGGCTCAAAAATAATAGTTATAAAGATATAAAAAAATGAGAAAAAAAGTCTTTTTGAATTAGTAAAGACTTAAAGCTGTGATTTAAAATTTTATCCCTAGTAAATATTTTTTGTAGTCTGTTTTAAGATTGAACGGAATTATTAATAAAGGAAAAATTATTAAAATTTTATATTATTTGTTCAACTTATTAATGTAATGACTTTGAATTTACAGATACCGTGAGATTACTAGAATATGCACGCAGATGCTTTAACCTGAATAAATAGCATTTTCTTATTTCACTAAGTTTAATATTCACTGTCTTTCTAATTACTCTGAATTTCAACATTTTTATTTATTATTAAACTTAATAGCAATTTTTATCAGCTTTGATCTAAAATTACCTACCTTATTTAGGTAGTTATTTCTTGTATTTTTCAATTTTTTACTTCCTTCATAGACTCTGCCATTCCAAAATTGTTTCTTAACATCGTGTATTTTAGTTCAAAATTTTCGACGGCTGCTAAATTGTTTTTAAGAGACTCCATAGCACGTTTGCTAAGATTATATCCTTCAAAATATTCTTCAATTTCCCAGTTGTATTTTATGTATTCTATCCAAATCTAAAAGAAAAATTAAAAAATAATAATAATAATATTACATTTTTAAAAAGAGTAAAAATAAATGAACTCACATCTGCGTTATTGTGTCCAAATATTTTAGTAGCACGTTCAAAGCAGTCAAAAATGAGGGTCCGGTCAGGATTGAATTCAGTTTCTTGTTCTAATTTTATCATGGTAGTGAACAATTTTAAGGAAAGAGAATTCACTTTCTTGGAATTCAAAATTTGTTGATATATTTGTCGTGCTATAATCAGGTCTTCAGAAAATCCATAATATTCAAGAATATATGACTGAAAATTTGCTGACAGACTCTCATTATTACTTTCAATTGCTTCCATCATTATATTTCTTAAACGTTTTGTATCATTGGGATTTTGCATGTATATATGACACAAAAATTCATATAATTGAATTGCATTTTTTTCATTGTGTTCGATTCCCCGATTAAAAAGCAACGAAATTTCTCTAAATTTCTGAGCATTGAAATAGTATTTAATAGCTATTTCATAAAATTTCATTGAATTTGGATAAAGTAGTGAACCTTTGTCAATTATTTCCTTAACTTCAAGAAATTTTTTGTTGTTCAATATACACAGCTTCAAATATACAATATAGAAGTCTTCTGAAAGACAATCAATCTTGTATCCATTAATCAAAGTTTTTGCAAATGCGTATCGAATACACTGGTAATCACTTTCATCTAAATTTGATTTTAAAAATTCAAGTTCCATCAGCTTAGTTAAATATAAATCAAACATTTGTATCCTATATTTATCATCTACCATCTCGATGGATTTATCATATATTGTTATTGCATGTTTTAAACGAACATTAAATGGAAAATCGTTAGGATTATTAAATTCTTTGCTTTCGTCAACAAATAATCCTTCTAAATGTCGATCGGCTAAGAGATTCCATACCTCTGGACGAGAGCAAAACATTGTTAGCAAATATTGAATGATTTGGCTTTGAAAGCTTATTGAACAAGTCAAACTTTTTATGTTTTCCAGCAATTCGATGTAAATTTGAATATCTTTTGTCCTTTTAATATATTCATTGAAATATTTTGTTACTTGAACAAGCGTTTTTTCTTGAAACTTTTCATTGCTACTAAATTCAGCTTGTCTCAATGAGCATTCAATGTTTAGTGCTACAAGTCTTGTGTTCTTTTTCTCGTTGCTCATGCCCTGAATAAGAAAATTGATTGCAACAAAATAATTTTGACGGTCCATTTCATGTTTTGCAGCTTCTATATAATCACTCTCTGTATGATGAAAATTAAGCATTTGCTGATAAATACTCGTGACTGATTCTGGATATTTTGACTTGGAAAATTCAATATAATGCATCCACATTTTTCTATTATCTTGGAAACTTCTGATTGCTTGCTTATAAATGTTCCGAATGTGCATACACATTGAACGATGTAATGCTCTTCCATCATTTTCATTCAAGTATTCAATTTGCTTAAATTTCTTCATCAATATACTTTCATACTTGATATATTCAATGAACAACTTAACATCTTTTGCTGTATTTATGGATACTTCAAAATGTGCTCTTTTTCTCTTTAATTGATTTAATTCATTGTCGCTCAACAACTGCAGCTTCTTTATATGCTCGTACTGCTCAATAAACTTTTCGGTATTGTATTCATCCATTTTTACTCAAAAAAAAATAATTATTTTAAATTTTTATCAATCCGCGTGCTTCTATTTATGGTACAACTTTTTCAAAACTAAACATGAACAGTTTTTTATTGTCAGTATGTCCGATTTTTGAACTTTAAAAATTGAACTTTCAGTCATTTGAAATTTTAATTTAACGCTTCTTTTTGTATTTTATTGTACGTTTTCAATTATTTCAATTATTTAATGAAACAAAAATTTATATCCTCAACATTAATTTGATGCTTATAAAAAACTGTCTACGATTGAATCCAATGGAATGAAATTGAGTTTGTATTAGAATAAGTTTTATCGTAGTTCTTCCATAGATTTTTTAACAATTAAATGCTAGACATTTGATTTTATGTGCATTCTTTGAGTTAATTCATTATTGAGTTGAAAATTAAAAAAAAAAACAGTATGCATAAGATATTTCAACTGTTTAAAGAAAAGAAAAGAAAAAAATACCTTATTAAAAAAAGGTATATTAACAGAGAAAAAAAAAAGTTATTCTTTATCGTGGAACGTCACGAAACAATTGTTGCATTTGAAGGCCAGAATCATGTGATGTTTCTAATACATTTGTGTTTTTTTGCTTGCTATTATTGTTCATTGGATGCAAATCTGATATTTGAACAGGATTATTTCGAAATAAATGAGCTAAAACATTTCGGCCTATAAGATGCGATGTAATTTTCTTAAACAAATCCTTCTTTGTTTTGTCAATCTTGTTTGATTTGGTTGCTGTATTTCCAGATATTCCTTGATTTGTCGTATTTGTAAGAGGACCAGTACTAAGAATTTTCTCATCTAATTTCTGCAGATCATTGATATTTAAATTTGGTATTTGTTGCATTATATTTAATGTAATTGCTGGATGCGCTGGACGTATAATATCATAAACTTGTACGCCAAGTGTAATCAATGACGGCTGAAACAAAAAAAAATTTAAAAATGCAAAAACGGTTTTTAAACTAATTAGAATCTCACCTGATTTGCATCATGTTGACCATGCATTTGAAGCCCTTGAAGTACTCTGGTCAAAATAACAGCCGAAAGATTCGGACTAATCAAATGATCGCTCGATAACTGTCGAATTACTGGTCCAGCAAGAAGGCAGGCTTTTAAACTGGCATTGCTATCATTCCATGCTATACAACTGTAAAACAATTTTTATATTACTTAAATTCACAAATAAATTCGCTTAAACAAAAGCTTACTTGAAAATTGTAAAAACTATTGATTCACATGTTGTTTGAGTAGTTAACAATTTTTTGCCTAATTCACTAATGATATCGGACTGCATGGCGGATTGAGCAGCACGACTCATGTGGGGTAAACCATCCATAGAATGATCATCTTGATCCATCATTGCTGCATTTCCAGTTTCACCACCAACTTCACTATTTGACGATCCAATACTAGTCCCACCAACTAATCCTACTTTTAAAACATCCAAATATTCACGAGTGAGCGTTCGATTTAGAATATCATCCAACACTTCTTGAGCATCATTGTTTGTATCGTCTCCTAAAGCACCATTTTCATATAATGATGTGATGTAGTTCCAACGAATTGTTAAACGATTTAGCACTGTAAATAAAGAATTTAATTTAAAATTACTCAGCAAATTATAAGACATTTAGTCTTTTACACTCAAAATTTGAACAAAAAAAAAGTTTCAAAAATGCGCTTAAAATCTTACTTATTGGAGCAATGTGCTCAAAAATTGGAACAATAACTGAAGAATAATAGGATGTCGGGCATGAGTAGATGAACGGACGAAGAAAAACTCGAATGATGGTTCTAAGTCGAAAATCTGGAACATTATCGAGATTGCTAAAACAGCTATTAATCAAAACGGTTGATAGTCCTTCAAGTCTGTATAAATCACGACTTAATGATAATCCAGCAACTCCGAGGAGATGATAACAATTTTCAAATAATGACGTCAAAAATTGCTGCATATAATCAAATGGTGTTTTCGTCTTTGTCAATTGAGTTGGATCTAATGGATCAGGAACAGAATAAACTACTCCAAGAATATTCTTTTTTTCATTTTCTAGCATTTGATTAGCTCCTTTATAATCGTTATTAATTAATGCTAATGATGTGGGATTCCAAAGTTCATTCAAATTTCTCAATAAAGATAAAATTTCTTGGAATAATGGTATGACATGTGAAGCTGCAGGATTTCTTGTTATTGGATTTCCTGAATCTGTCGTTGCGACAATAAAACCTCCGCGACAAGATTTATCTGGATCATCAGGACATTGGCATCGTTTTATAATGCCCAAAACCGTATTTAGAGCTAGTAATAAAGTTTGTCGATTTTTATAGAACACATCTTCAATTCCAGAATTTGGTTGAATTGTTACTGCTTTCGATGACAATCCGATAAAATTGATAAATGATGAAGGTGTTTTTAAATGAGGTGATATTTCTTGCCACATTCGAACGGCCGGTCGAATTACTTCCCCTTGAAATTAAATTAAGAAATTTTATATTGTAATCTCAGCTAATTTTAATTACTTAAATCTAAATAATAATTAATTTCAACTGCTCTTTAATTGTTAATTTTAGTGGGATATTCTGGAGTTTTACTATACGTTTAACTTTTCTTTTAATTGCTGCTTAATAAATCTGATAAAACTCTAGAACATTCAATTAAAATACGCAACATATAAAAGTAAAAATTAAATAAATATGGATAAATATTGTCAGGGTTTAAATTACCAATAAAGAATTGTTGTCGCTCAAATTCACAAAAATGATTACTGATGATTAATAAAGCTTCCTGTAAAAGCAGCTTTTCCATATTGGATAAATTTGATTCGCTTCCAATTCGATTAATCGTAGAATGAATTTGATCAAAGATTGGTAGCAATAGAAGTGGATATTTAAGTGCAATTTTTACGATCGAACTAGCGGCATGTCTTCTCAAGTTTTTTATAGCAGCAGCTCTTAGTGAATGCTGATGATCTGAAGGCAGATTAAAGACAATAGCACTAAATATCTTATCTAAAACTGGTGGCAAAAGTTGGACTCCATTAACAGCTACATTTCCGGCAGCTGACATACTCAAAAAAACAAAGAGAGATGAAATGCATGATAATAAGACAGAATAAATAAGTGGATCATCAGTTTTAACTAAGAGACATTTCTCTAATAATCTTAGTCCATTAATGATTGATGGTCGTTCAGTTACAAGAAGAATTCGACTAAGAACACCGTCAAGAACAGCAACAACTGCTTCCCATTCTAAATAAATTGGATCCATAATGCTGCATGTTGCTAAGCTCTCCGTATTTGCCAATTCAAATCGACGATTTAGCCAATGTTCACAATACGAGAATGTATATAAAGGAGCAACAAGAGTTGATTGTCGAAAAATATCAAGAAGATCTACACGAAAGCGAGGAACAAATTGTAAATAATCTTCCTCACTGTCAAAATCTATGCATGTATATGCTTCTGTTGTATATGGAATTGAATTTGGTGTGAAGCAGTCACGAATTTTAGGATATGGACGTTTAATAATTTTGGGTCCTATAATTTCAATCATGACTCGAATGCTATCAATAAAAATTGGATCTCGAGCAATTGTATCGTGCTTTATGAGTTGTAGCCAAATTAAGATCCCACCATGTGTAACTGATAAGCTAGGATGACGAACAAATGCCAAAATGATTTGAAGGAACATGTAAAAATTTCTAGGTGGTGTCTGAATATCACTTTCCTTGCCACATAACGCTGTTAATTGATTTGAAAGTCCATACATTGATTGTGTCAATTTCTTTAGATACTGATAATAATTTTCCGTTTGAGTTGATGCCATGGATTCAAGTGAATGAAATATGTGTCTCATAGGCTCATCATTAAATAAATACAACAAAGGTTTTTTATCCTTAGCGACACCTTTTCTATTGGTTATTTGACTAAGACATTCTGCAGCACTTAATTGAATGTCTGGAAATTCCAATAAATAACAAATCACTTTAAGTAAACGTCCATCGGATGCCATAATATGGGATATATTAACCCATTCTAAAAAACTTGCTAATGTGTTAAGTACAACAAGTACGACACGTAAATTTCCAGTATTTTTTGTAGTCGCATATTCACGAACATTCTTCTCAATGTGAGCAAGAAAGAAATTGAAAATTTCTCCCATATTGACAGTTAATGCTTGATAAATATCCTTTCGTCGCTGATTTGATTCGATGGTTTGGAGCAAAGCAACGTCCTCAACAAGACGCAAAAAAACAAGTGCAACTAATTCAGTTTGTGATAAACCTTTTTCACTAGCTGTTGATAATTCATTTAATAATGTTGGCCATTGTTGGGGCCATTCGCGTTTAATCATTTCGACAACAATCCGAGACAAAGCATCTTTAATGTGTAACAATGATTTATCATCAGCCGGTCCGATCCCAGTGCCTAATAACTTCATAGTATTATCTTTAATAAAAATTTTTTCTTCTTGTGATATTTTGTTCCAATTGAATTTTACTTGATGTTCCATCAATTGCAGTCCAAAATGCTTCACAACGGCTGAGAACTGATTTGTGACCAAATATAATCCAGCTTGAGCACATAGAGGAGATATTTCCTTAAATCTATAAATTAATTTTGCATGTAGTTAAGTGATAAAGATTTTTAAAACAATGTAATAACATACTTTTCACATGCCACATATGCTTCCATTCTTGATTGTTGGCTTACATGAGGATTTAAAGTGATTTCAATAGCAGTAGCAAGCTCATTCGCAAGCACTGGAAGTGATGGATCGCCCATTTTTTAAAACAATTGATTTAACGATGATGTACGATTCGATAACTTATTAAACGCCCTATTGATATCGCTATTAATTAAACTTTCTTTATTTAATTGTGTAAAAATTTGAAACACGCTTTTTTGCATGTGTTTTTAAGAACTAAAATAAATATTTCATATTTATACCTTAAATTTGCCAAATCTATGCAAAATCTGCAATTTTCCTCAATTATCACTGTTGAATTTCTTATTTAAATATTCATAGTTAGTTTAATTCCATTTATTTTCCATTTATTACGAATTATTTCAATTCACTAATTTTTTTCGCATAATTTTTGTTTTTATTTTTATTCAAATCGCTAATAACCGGTAATTTAAAGTTCAAAAAATGACACTTTTGAACCTTTCAATCTTATAAATCTAGCGCGGAAGTGCTCCTTTTCTTCACTCATATTTACATTATTTTTCTATCTATTCTGATAAGTCTTCAGACATCAAACAGTTCACAATTGTTCAAGTGATTAATTCTAAAACGAGGCAATGGTCAAGAGACATTTTGTAAAAAATTGGGACGAATTCGAGAAATTAATAGTCGAGTTGGAAAAAGACAAAAATCCGATTAATATATTTTTTACTGGCGACAAAAATGAACTAGGTAAATTAATTAATAAATAAGCAGCAGGTAATCAATCTAATAACAAATCATGTCTATTACTTGTCAATGAGAAATGATATTCCAATCATTCATATAATGCATAATCATGCTTACAAGTTAGTTTTTAAATTTATTTAATTAATAGGTGAATCATGGTGTCCTTACTGTAATAGTGCCAAACCAGTCATTGAAATGGTTGTGGAAAATTCAGCGCCTAAAGATTCTCACTTTGTAGTATGCGAAATTGATAAACCATTGTAAGTAAAACCTTGAATAATGATATATAATCATTCTTAATTCATAAATTTATTTATAGCTGGCGTAACCAAGAGAATCCTTTCAGAAAAGATGCAAGGACACATCTCGTTTTTCTGCCCACATTGATGCGTTGGAAATCTGCTCAACGCCTCGATGGTTCACAAGCGGCAAAATCTGATCTAGTAACTATGCTCTTTGAGGATGAAGATTAACTTGTCATTCATTCTATTCAATATCTAAGACTTTTTTTCTTCATATAATGCACATAAGCATATAAGCTTCCTTTTTCTCGTTAGTCAATAGATCTGTTTTTAATAAATAATAATAAAAAACACTAAATTAAGAAAAATCTTAATGTTTTTAAAAATGTCATAAGATATTCAAAAAATATTCTTAAGCTTGTTTGATTTCTTGTGTGATAATAAAAAACAGAATCAACTTGCTGGAACTCAGGCTACAATAAAATGTTCTCCATCTAGCTTCACTAACTAGTGCAAATTTTCTGTCCGGATAGCTGACACTCTTTCATTACTGTTCTGCTAGCAGACATGCGTCATCTCCGTCTCTGTTGTTTTTTAAACTCTTTTATTTGGTATACTCTGTCTATCTTTCTATGTTTCTGTCACGTTCAAAATTTGTTTTACCGTGTCTTTAATTCCATTTCACCATTTAATGACAATTTCTTTGAATCTTTATTAATGTATTCAGTGTCGAGTGGTACAGCTTTTAAAATAGCGGTAATAAATTTTTGACATCATATCAACATATTCACGACAAGAAACTTTTTCTTCTTATGGATAAAAACGAACTTTTGCTTAGCTTGTTTTGATTTTACATAATATGTATATTTTTTTGTCTGAATGACCAATAAAATAAGTTCAAATTTTGAACTCAGTAAGCTTCTTATTGTTGATTTCGTATTCATTGTAATTTTATTAATTAACCGGTTGAATCAATTGAAAATGAGTTATGAAATTATTGAATCACTCAATAATGTTGGGTAAATTGCATTGATTTATGTAATGAATTGAATATCGTTGTGAAACACTACTTTTATATTTTATTTAGATACAATGGAAAACTGATGGATGAAAATGAATTTTCGGAAGCAATTAATGATGGATTTAAGAACGAAGAATTTAGATTGCTAATTATTTGGTTGTCTAATGAAATAAGTGAATTAGGAAAACTAGAAGAAAAGGTAAAATGTGCATTAATTTTGAAAAATAGTTGATTAATATTTTTTTAAATTAAAAGATTACATGCTCGGATATAACAAGTTTCCTGATTGAATTGTCCAGTTTTTTAAAGGAACTGCAGTGCTCATATGATGTTTTAATTGAAGGAAATCTAAACAGTCGAATGCAAACTGTTGAATCTAGATATATTCTTCTTGAATTTTTAATAACTGAATTAATGAGTCAAAAAATGTTGCTAGTAATTCAAAAGCCAAAAGATAAAGGAAGTGTGTTGACCATACATGAATCTCCAACAGCTGCTTCTTTAAAAGAAATCGCAATCACACTAAATCTCGGAAAACCGCCTGATAACATTTCAGCAGAAGCTTTGTTTAATAAAATTAACACTCGCTTTGATGAAACTATTCGAAATATTCCTGATGGACATAAACGTATAGGACCTGCGCTATTTAATCCAAAAAGCTCATTGAAAGTTGATCAATGGTCAAAAATTGATAAGATTCATAAAATGCTTGAAGAAGAATATAATATGAGAAGAAAAATGTTAATGACTCGTCTTGATGTTACAATTCAAAGCTTTAAATGGTCTGAAAGAATTAAAGGAAAGGAGCATGAAATAAATGAAAGGTATTGCAACAAACAACAGATATTAGAAAAGCTTATAAACGACAATCATCGAACTGACATTGTTGCTTTACTTGCTGCTCGTGATAAACTAGCCATAATTGAGAAGACATCTAGTGCTAATGTTCGTAAAAATACAAAAAGCAAATTACAGCGACACATCATTGGAAAAGTTCCAGATCGTGGAGGTCGAACTTTGGAAAGTCAAAAACCTCCTCCTGAGATGCCTTCGTGGCAGAAAAGGCAGCCTGATCGCGGTGGATTTAATCAAAATAATCGCGGTAACCGTGGCGGTGGAGGTTTTCAACAAAATCAAGGATATCCACAGCAGCAATATCAGCAAAAAGCTCCTTACAATCCATCAAATCAACAATATTCTGGAAACAATTTTAATCAGCAGCAATATCAAAGTCAGGATAACAATCAAGGGGGAGGAGGAGGCTATGGAAATAGTAATTTTAGAGGGAGAGGTGGAAGAGTCCAAGGAAATTGGAACCAAAGAGGCCAGTCTTATGATAATAGCTATGGAAATCAACAACGGGACAGTTACAGAGGTGGTCATCGTCGCTAAATAAGTTTCTTTTAAACATTCAATAAATTTTGTAATTGAAGATCGTACGATTTAATAAAATAAAAATTTGAAACTTTATATAACTAAATGCTATTTCTAATTTTAAAAGTTTTTTTGAGATTGGTATTTGAATCACTTCTACCTAACGTGAAATCTTGTTTTACAAGACAAAAACAGTATTGTTTTTCATTTTTTTAATAAATTAAAAAGGTTTACTCCTTATATTACACATAACAGATTTTTTTTTTTTAAATTAAGAGTGTGTTTAGTAAATCTTATCATAATATTGTGAATTTTCACTTAAATTAGAATCAATATTAATAAACTTATAAAAGAAATAGATATCATAGAAAACAGAAGTAAAGTGAAATATCTAACATTGCAATATCTAACAAAAGCATAAAATAGGTAAGGAATGTAAAGATTAAATAAAAATTTTAAAAACGCCGAAATTTACGCATTTTTTAAATGTAAAAAAAATTTATTTTACAGAAAAATGTCTTGCCCAATTAATACTGAAGATATCGGAAAACTCAAGATTTTTATTGAATTTGTTTCAAGTCAACCATCATTATTAAATCTTCCTCAATTAGGATTCTTTAAAAAATTCATAGAACAATTGGGTGGAAAGATTCCAGAAGGAGGTTTTCAACATAATGCAGGGTGCGCTAGTTGTTTTTTTTTTTCAAAAAAAGTTTGATAAATTAATAATTTTTTTATTAACAGTGCAAAAGCTGAAGCTAAAGACGACATAGAGTCTGATGCAAAAATGGAAGAACCCAAACCAGAAGAAGATTCTGAACCAGAATCAGATATTGAACTTGATCTTATGGATACAATAATCGATGGAGATACAGATCCATCGCAAGAAATGGGTGAGGATGGAAAAATTCCTACCGATGACGAAATTGATCAAGCAAGTGAATTCCGTGGAAAAGCTGCTGCATCTTATAGCAATAAAGAGTATGAAGACGCAATAAATTTCTACACTCAAGCAATTTTGTTGAACCCAACGCATGCACTTTTTTATGCTAAACGTGCTCAAGCATTTCTAAAACTTTGCAAGCCTAATGCTGCCATTCGTGATTGTAATCGTGCATTGCATTTAAATCCTGATAACGCATCCGCCTATAAGTTTAGAGGACGGGCAAATAGGCTTTTAGGAAATTGGGAATCGGCAGCAAAAGACTTGAGACAAGCTTGCAAATTAGACTATGATGATGAAACAGATGAATGGTTGAAGGAAGTTACACCAAATGCTAAGAAAATTGAACTCCATAAAATCAAACAAGAACGGAAAAAAGCAGAAAAGGAAGATAAAGCAAGACGTGAACGGGTCCAAAAAGCTAAAGAAGCAAATAAAAAAGCTGCCGAAGAAAATGAAAAGAAGCAATCAAACACCAGCGATGATGATTTTATGTCCTCTCTTGGTCCTGATGTAATGGACGCCTTTAACGATCCAGAAATCGCTGCAGCACTTCAAGATGTCATGTCAAATCCTGCAAATATTATGAAATATCAAAATAATCCAAAGGTATATAGCATAGAAATCATTATTCTATTTTTCTATTTTTATTAAAAACTATTTATTTTTATGTTATTTTATCAACAGGTTATGAATTTATTGAAGAAATTCGCTGGCGCAACTGGAGGCTTTCCAGGTGGAATGCCTGGAATGGGTGGAATGGGAGGTTTTCCAAATTTTCCAGGCGCTCAAACTCAGACACAAACTCATCCAAAGTCTGACTCAAAACCAAAAGAAGAATATGACGATGGTCTCGATTAACCAGCATACTTTAGTCTAGATTCTACTTCAGATTTTTCATGCTTAAAAATATGATATGTATCATACGAAAAAGTAATCGCTAAATTTTTGAAAATTACTAATACTATTAATATTATTTGAAGAAGAATGGAAAATATTGATAGCGTTAGTTTTGTTTAGGGTGATTTTTTTTTGTACGACCACATACAATATATATTGATGTGTCAATCTTCATTTCAGTAGTTTCAAATCTAATTTTTAAAAAAATGAAAGATTGTAAAATGTCAAATAAGGAAATAAAATAACAAAACAATCACGAAAAAAAAAAATTATGACTAAACTAAAAAGTAGAGCTCCAAGTAAACTCGGATTTGGCATTGAAAAGTTTTGAATTAATATGGAAAAATCACATGAACATTCATATAGGATATATTAGAGGTAAAATGTCACCGCTGAAGTGCATAAAGATAGGAAATTACACATAGTCAGGTAGAATTCCACACGGTCACAGAACCTTGTGAAAAGTCAAGGAAATTCATATTGAAAGGATTCTACGATTTATCAAATGAAGAATTGCTTCAGTTTTTTTAAAGTTTTAAATTAATTTAGTTACTTAAAGTTCAAGCATAACGGACTCTTGTTTAAAATGATCAAATTAGGATTTCCGCTACCACTTATAAAAACTGTAAGATCTTTCCTAAGTGAAAGAACTTTCTCAGTTTTTATTAAAGGTCAGTACTCAGTAACCAATGAAATCAAATTCGGAGTACCACAAGGAGTGCTTTCACCAACTCTCTACAACATCTACACATATGATATTGTTAGAGAAACAACAGACAATAACGCACTCTTCGCAGATGATACTGCATTGTATAATTTTGCAGAAAACTCAGCCGATATCTTAACACATCTACAACACACTGGAAGAAAAGTACAACATTACATGAACAAATGGAAGACAAATCTCAACAAACAGAAGATTAAGCCTTAAAAAAAAACTTAAAGTTCATTGCTTTAAAAGCTTGTTCATTTGAAATAATGAATTTGCTAGATTCCTGGTGTATTTCAGCAACAATGGCCAGTGATTCGCTTCAACAGCAACCAACAACTGTAGCACATAATGGCTCAAAACGCCTCTAGATTGAATTTCGAGGCCTTATCAGCATATTTCCGCAACCGATTCCTGAAGACACATCATCCGATGGAGAGGTGCTTTTCTTATCCGAGTTCGTCAAGCTAGACAGCGAGTAATTTGCATCTTAGTTTGTTGTCGAGGATGTCGTTGATTAATTAATAATTTTGTATTCATTCCATATTATGTTTAACGTAACTTTACAATTTGAATTTTACATATTAATATGTAACAAAAATTCAATTCATTTATTTTGATCATTAATACTTTATGAATTGTTCCTAAACCTACAATAAATTGCAGAGAATTTATTTATATTAAGTCCTTAATTAAGCTAATCATTTAAAAATGATTTATGTACAATTGTTGGCAATTAACTCTTTATATACATTTAATACATTTAACGGACAATTTTTATTTAAATTCAGATTCGAATTCTCCTTTCGTGTTTCAATTCGCTCGTTCTGCATAAAGTGCGCGAATTAGAAAATATTCGTTTTTTTCATTCCGAAACGTCGTCGAGTAAAGACGTTTTTTAAATGTCGTATTTGAGGTTAAGTGCCAGAAATTATTTATTTATTTTAACTATTGTGTTAATACAGTTAAAATCTCAACTCAACACCGCCATAATTCATCAACCAAAATGTTTACAAATAAATACAATAATTTTGAGATATATAAACATAGATCTACATCGTTCTCTTGGAGGTATCATGATCGAATGGGAAGATTCCAAAAAATCATAAAAAGATGCAACTCACTGCTACAATTGCGGAATTGACGCTAGCATTGTTAAATGTCACATTTAAAGTGACAGTGATCTCGTAAAGTCCAAAATGATATAAAAAGTGTGCTGAAGCTTAAACTTCACGAACCACAAAAAAAAGAGATATGGACTCAAAACAGAATTTCTGGCATTATAAATTAAAAAAAGGCTTCACGAACCACAAAAAAAAGAGATATGGACTCAAAACAGAACTTCTGGCATTATAAATTAAATAAAGGCTTAATTAATAAAAAAAAATCCCATTAGGTACAAGTGTTCAAAATTCATACTTCGTAAACATTTTCAAATTGTACAGAGGGAGACATTTTCTATACATAATATGAGGAATATTTTGGAAATATTGTTCATTTCGTCTTTCTTTACGTAAAAAAGCTTTACGCTCACGTGAGAGAATATCAGTTTTATTTTCTCTCCGCTCTTAAAATCCAGTTTAGCAAATGGAAAGTGGAAGCAACAAACCCGCTTTTGTAAAACGACTCAGAAAATTATTCATTCATTTCGAAAAGTTGCCGAGATTGTAAGAGACATTTGCAGCGATTCTGTAATATTTGCAAAAAGAAAAAAAAACCAAAGTCATATATTTATGATTTTCCCCGATGTAGTTAGAAAAATTATCAGCTGTTTATTATTAAAATCCTTAATCTATAGTTTATCTTCAAAAATAACGCAAAAATGAGTGAAAATAAACCACGTAAAAGTAAAAAATAAAGCAGAAAAATCTTATCAAAAAATTTTCATAGAAGAAAAAATGGAAATGATGAAAAATCAATTTTTAATATAAATTTTTCAGTAGTTCACATTGGCGCGTGAAAAATTACTATTATTAAAGTGAACAGAAAAAAAAATAAAATAAAGTAAAAAAATAGTTTTGAAAAAAAATAAATGAAATAAAAGAGTATATATTGTATTAGTGAAAAAAAAAAATTGTGGAATAAAACAACAACAAAAAAGTTTTAGCAAGATAAGACGGTTAGCATACAATGTTCAGGGATAATTTACGAATGCTATTTTTGGAGTACTAAAGTAAAATGATTTAAGGTAATATTCAATAAACATATTAATTTAAGCACAATAGTGTACAGGGGCGTAGTCTGAATTTTTTTGAGAGGAAAATGAGGTCTATATTATTTCTATCTTTTCTTGTAAAACTTCATTAAATATATGGAAAAGAAGAAGAAAATTAGAATGGTGTTGATATAAATTGCTATGAGTTGAAAATGCTTTTAATATATTTTAAAGTTAGCAATTACGAGAACTTAATTTTTATATTATGTATTTCAAATACTTACAACGTTATTAAAAAAAATAAAACAAAAAATTCTAATTTGAAGTTGTTTTCACTTATTACGTTAAAAAAAAAAAAAAAAAACGAATTTTAAGACCACCATGCCGACACCTTCCCTCTTCTTTCTTAAAAAGCGAACGTAATAACTAAACGGCCCTTTATCAATAGAATTATTAGTCTTGAATTAAGCAACGAACTTCCTCTTCTAAAAGAAACTTTCTGGTCTATTTCATATATTACTGAAATTTTCCTTTACGAAATATTTACTTTTCTTATTCCGAAATTGATTGCTTAAAATTAGCACTAGCTCAAATTATAATTTGAGGAGTATCTTCCGTATTTTTAGTTAAGCAACTAAACTTGATCAAATTTCCATACATTCAAAAATTCTTTTTTCAAAATTACGCTGAAATTTGTTCAGGTATTGGTCAATTATTAGTGAATTCAAAAATTATAATGTTTATACTTAATACGTATGAAAAAGAACTTTAAAACAAATATTTATACACAATTTGAATTCACACGTATATTTTCATAGCGCTAAAAACGAGAAATAAAAACATTTTATGAAAACCACTAGTATGCGGTTTAAAAGCACATTTTAATACATTTCTTTAAAAAATGAAATGTTTAAAGTCTCCAGAGTAAATTGGAGTACCTTATAGTTTTAGCAATGTTAATAGCAGACAATTGTTCTTATGGGTTTTGATTTCTTTACACTTGTCCACTGCACCCAATTTCAAGACTTAACTACTTTCTATTACAAAATAAAAAGTTCTTATCAAGTCACTTTAGCGCATTTTCTCCCAGCGATCGATAATTGGTTGATAAATTAAAACGAATCAATTTTCACTTTTGTGTATGATGAAACAAGATTCAATATGGGTCTACCTAAACAGAAATAGCATCGACGAATGGTCGAATTAGTTATATTGGGACGTAATTGACGAAAGTCTCGAGAAATACAAATTTGTAATTTTTAATTGCATTTTTATTGCCTTCGCAGAGGCAAATTTTTTTGCCTTTACCTTTTATGTGCTTTTGCATAGGCATTCCCTTAGATGGTGCCTTTATTGCACTTTGCAGCAGTAGGAATAGTCTCAAATCATTTTTTGAAATTTTAACACCATTTTAATTTATTTTTCATATTGCAAAGTGCATTATGATTATAATTTTTTAAAAGAGTTTTTCTCTGAGCTTTGCATGAGGAACCATATTACACAAAATGATTTTGAAAATTTATTGAATGTAGTAAGTAAAGCTAAAATTTTTGAATTTTGTATAAAGGCAAAGGCAAACTCAAAGACACAGGCCTTATCTTTAAAAAAAAAAAGACAAAGGCAGAAAAACTTGCCTGTACAAAGGCAAATCTTTCTTAGATCATAGGCAAAATTTTTTAAAGGCACCTTTGTATCAACACTGCCTTATAGAAACAAATTTCATATAAGATTTTTTTTTTATCAGTTATTATTACTAAGTAAGAATCATAAAACGATTAAACGACAAAACTTTTCAATTTTCCATAACAGAAAAGAAAAGTGGCAGTTCGAAAAAACTCTCCGATAAAATTTACAAAAAAAAGTTAAATTGGCAAAAATTATACAAAAATTATTTTATGTATACAATATGTGTGATCAAACCTTATGAAGATCGATCATCACTTTTTATAGTCCATGTGTACTTCTTGATACCAAGTGTGGTTTTAATATAGATTGTATAATATCTCCGACTCCCAGTCATAATTGAAGTAAGACTAATGAAATCATTGAGAAGAATATTTTAATATATATTAAACAATTGACTGGGTTATAATCAACTCATTAAGTGTTAACTTTTTTAACAAATCGTCCTTAGCATTGAGAAAGAAAACTTCTAAACATGAAATGAGCTTTCATGAAACTATAACTAAACAGATTAATAATAAAATCATATGCATTTTTATAGAAGCTGAAAAGTTTGTCAGGGGGTGTGGGTGTAAGAATTTTGTATTGAAGCGTGTGAAGGGCACAAATTCAGAAATATGACATTTTTTATATAGAGTTTTGTTATGAAGAGACGAAATCTTAATTTTTTTGAAAAAAAAAAATTATTTTAGGCATAAAATAAAGAAAATATAAAGAAAAGTGTTCATCAGGTTGAAAATATGGCAACTTCAGCTTTAACAACAGCTACTGCATCCGCTTTAACATCAACTCTTCCTGATGCACCCAAATCAGCACAACAAAGCCCTAGAAATACGGCCAATCATACTTCTACTGTAGCTGTCCAAACAGGCGTTGTAGAAGTTTCAAAAACTTTATTGGAAGGCGAAAAATTTATTAAATGGGATGAGGTAATTTTTATATTATCATTCTTAATTCTTAAAAAAAATTGTGGTCATTGTTCTGTGAGAATACTTGAATTATTGATTATTTATAATTCGTAGTGCAATTTAATTTTTTTATTCCGGGAATCAGCAGCAAATTATTAAATTATATTATTTTTTAATCTTAACTTTAATTATTCAAATGAAAAAATAATAAAAAAAAGGAAAACATCATACTACCGTTTTAATTTAGATATAAAAAAAAGTTATTATAAAAAAAAAAATCTGATTTGCTAAAGGGGTTATATTATTCAATACTTTTATATCTTTCACTTTATAAAAGGACGATATGGTATGTAATTATACCCATATGCATCAACATAAGCCTTTTCAATGTTTTATATTAATTTCTAAATGAGCAACGTTAACCATTGAAATGTTATGTATGAAAGCTTTGTATAATACATCAATTATCTATGTGCATACTTTATAATTATTAAACAATGAGAATATTTTTCATAAGTATATTTATAGAATCCTTTGATATTGTTTAAGAACGGTAATACACAATAGTAAAAGGTTGAAAGTATGGGCTTGTCTCTTTCTTTAATTTTATGTGCAACATTATGAAAACTTTTTTTTAGTAAAACTATATAATAAAAAAAATAAATTGTATTTATTTTTCTTGGTTCCTTATACACACATCTACTCAAATCAAGGCAAGGAATTCATTTAAAATTCCTTTTTCTGTTCCAAAATTCATTGTACAATAGAAAATTAAACGCTGGCTTGCCAGCGATAGTTCTAAGAGGATATCAGTGGATTCTTATCATAGATGATGGAAAAGAAATTGTACTAATTACCGTACAGGTTCTAATCCGTACCCTATTGAAAAGGAATTTTGCATAGGAGCAAAATAAAAGTATAGAAGTTAATGCAACTTCTCTTATGAAAAAAAAATTAAACTTCTCTAATATGCCTTAATTTATTTAATATATTTAAGATTGATTATAATTTAACGGTTACACGGACTTCAATGAGGATTTATATAAAACTGCAAGCTTTAAAATTAATATATAAATGTTTCTTAAGGAAATTTGCTGTTTTTAAAGAGAGGCCAGGCCTTAAAAAGCGAAATGACAGAATGACAAATGACCTAAATTATTATATATAACAACGAAAAAAATTGCAATGAAATAAAAGAGGATCGTTATTTTTCAAATGCATGTATATCCTTGATTTTTTTTTTGCACTACATTTTGCATTTTCCTGTATACATTTTTATAGGAAAATTCCTTTGAGAAATTTTTAACATTTTTATTAGCTTAAATTTCTTTTAAAACGTTTAAATCTTGCCTTTTCATTTTGTTTTCAAGGATTCTGGTTTGGGAACACCTGTAACACTGAAAATAGATAAACAAGGCTTTTATCTTTATTGGATTGACCAAAATCATGAAATGGACTTACTTGATATTGCCTCCATTCGTGACGTTAGAACAGGACAATATGCTAAAAAACCAAAGGTTAGAATTTACTTTTTTTTTGCAAAACTAATTCATTGAAAATTTTCTTTATTTTAAATCCAGGACTTGAAGTTGCGGCAAATTGTAACAATGGGATCTCAACAGGATACACTAGAGGAAAAAACAGTAACATTGTGCTATGGATCTGACTTTGTAAATGTTAACTTTATTAATTTTTGCTGCACAAGAAAAGACATTGCACAGGTGAGATGAATGTGGTAAACTGATTTTTATATGTTAACTTTTAAAACGAAGTGAAGTCACACTTCAAAATTATACATGAAAATGCTAATTTTTTTACAGTAAACCGTTCTTTAATGTTTATTGTCATAATGATAATAAATACTTTAACATCCTTTTGGTTTTTGCTCCAATAAGGGTTACAAACCTATTGTAAATTTCAATTTTTATTCACAAGAATATAAAAGCACTAGTATCTTTCCAAAAATTAGCTAACTCAGTTTAAGACCCATTTTCTGAAATTTGCGGCACGTTTACAGCAAATTTTCATGACTTTTTACACATGGATAAATGAAGTGCATAATCAAAGTATTTGTACAAATTCTGATTTTTGAAATGGCGATTCCATAAGTGAAAAAAAAATTCTATTGAAAGTTTTTTGCAAATATTTCTTTAATTAATTTAACTTACATAAAACACGTTTTAAAAAGTCTTTTTAATAATATGTTATTTGTGCTTTAAAATGCTTATAATAAACTATAAGGAGAAAATTGAAGAGAACACAAATTTTTCGGTTAACTTTCGATCGATTATTGCAACAGACAAAATCTTTTTTTATCAATAACTAAGCTTTGTTAAGATCTTAAAGAACTAAAAAATCTTTGAAAAAGAAAAATAAGCCTTTTTAAGTTTTAAAAGTTAACTAAACATTTATAATTAAAGAAAAAAAATTAAAACAAAAATTTTCAGTTCCGTTTACTTATAGAATCGCAAATTACCCATATTTTCTAATTTTCGTTTCAGCATTGGTGTGATGAATTACTAAAGTTAGCTTATAATTTAACACAACTTAATGGTTCAGCGACGAGATTTTTGCAAAAAGCTCATGTGAAACTATGTTTGCAAGTCGATAAGTCCGGAAAAATTCCAGTGAAAAAGTAAGCATTCTTTTTTCTTTTTGTTTTGGCTATCATTCCTTTAACATCATACAATCGGTCTTTCCTAAAGTTTTATGTTACTACTATGGTCTTCAGATATTTTTAGCATCATTATATTGATTTTGTAATCAAATGTTGAGCATGTGTTATTACTATTGTTACATTTTGTTTATATGTCTCTACAGGAACCATAACAAAAGTAAATAGTAATATATATATATATATATATATATATATATATATAAAAAAAAAATATATATACATATGAATATATATACAGAAGAGTAAATATTTAGAGAGATAAAACTAAACCAAATAAATTTATGTCAATTTTTTTTTACATTATATTAGTTGTATTTTGCTCGAACTTTCCTGGTTAAATTTTCAAACTGATTATTCAGTTATTTATTTGTTATGGCTAAACGATATTTATATTGGAAAAGTATCAAGAATTTAATTTAAGTATTTTTATTTAAACTTATGTTTTTTCAGCATAATGAAACTGTTTGCGTCGCATAAAGATGATAGACGACGAGTTGAGAAAGCATTAGAAATATCAGGTTTGCCAATTGGTAAAACAGATTCTATCTCTATTCAAAAACTTCAGTTTGAAGATTTTTTTAATCTGTACAAGAATTTAACAATGCGTACTGAGGTGGAGAAACTTTTTGATGAAATGTATGTTCATATAAATAATTTAGTAAATAATATAAATAAGCGAAAAGTGTTAATTTTAATCATCTTAGTGTTGGGACATCGAAACGAAGAATAATGTCAATAACTCAACTGGTTGATTTTCTCAACAAAATTCAACGTGATCCGAGACTGAATGAAATACTATTTCCATATGCTAATCCAGCAAGAGCAAAAGATATCATACAGCAATATGAACCTAATAAATTTAATGCACAGAAAGGCTTGCTTAGTTTTGATGGATTCTTGAGGTAATTTTATTCAACGTTTTAACTTGTTAATTTCTTTAATGTTTGGTATAATAAGTGAATGGCTAGATGGAGTGACCAAATATTAACATATAACCAAAAATTCCTTTTGAAAAAATTCTCTATCTCTTATTTTAGATATTTAATGTCGGAAGATAATCCTATCATGGCGAGTAATAAATTGGAATTGTGTGATGACATGGATCAACCATTATCGCATTATTTCATTAATTCATCCCACAATACGTATTTAATTGGACACCAAATCACTGGTAAAAGCTCCGTAGAAATTTATAGGCAAACATTACTTGCTGGTTGCAGGTAAAATAAAAAAACAGCGAATTTAATTTTTTTTGAGTATTACTATTGTCAAAAATTTTAGATGTGTGGAATTGGATTTTTGGAATGGCCGTACAGAAGAGCCAGTAATTGTTCATGGTTATACATTTGTTCCAGAAATTTATGCAAAAGATGTATTAGAAGCAATCGCTGAAAGCGCATTTAAAACATCTGATTACCCTGTGATATTGAGTTTTGAGAATCATTGCAATCCTAGACAACAGGTCAGTAGAAAAAAAAATAAAATGACAGATAAAATAAGAAATAATATTTTGTGTTTTTACTCGAATTAAGCTTAACTCTTTTCCCGTGATTTAATAATAAATAAAAATTTTCTTTTTTGTTTTTGAAATAAGTACAAAATTTTTTTTATCAAAATGTATAAGGTATTTTTTTTTTATTTTTTTATTTTTCAAGCATTTTTGATTTTAATTTCTCTAAAATTCAAAAATTGTTTTTTTTTTTAATTAAAAATCAGCTTCTTTCAGAAAAATTTTCTTTCTTTTATTTTAAATTGTTGAAACAGATAAAAAATTCAAACAAAAATTATTAATTTATGTATTTTTTTTCTTTAAATTTTCAATTATTTTTTCAACATTAAATTTTGCAACTTTGTTAATGTGACCATGCATTTAATTTACTGTTTCATCATTATAGGCAAAAATTGCAAATTATTGTCGTGATATATTTGGAGACATGCTCCTAGATTTACCGTTAGATTCGCACCCTTTAGAACCATTTATGGAGCTACCTTCGCCACAGCTACTAAAGCGTAAAATTATTATTAAAAATAAAAAAAAACACCACCATCACCATCATCATCATCATCATAAAAAGTCACAAAATCAAGGTAAAAAAGATTTTAACTTAAAATTAAGAATAGATAATTTTAAATTCATTTTTGTAGATTAGATTACATACATAAATTAAAATAAATGCTACAGTACTTTTTTTAATCCTTTATCATAAACTGAATAATTTAATCATTATGCGGGTATATATTGGGATTTCAATAAAAAATTTATATTACAAATCAGCCTAGAATCAGACTAGAATAATTAAAAAAATTCGAATCTCCAAAATTTAATTGCAATAGGAATTTACTGAATATAGTATAATTGTATAATCAACAGCAACCAATGCCTTAACATTAGCATCTGATAAACAACAACTTATAACAACTGAAGAAGGTTGTGCAACTGGTAGTAATAATTCTCAACTTACTGGAAATGGAGATATATCACAACAACAACAACAACATCATCCTCCTCTACAGGTGAATTAAAATTGTTTGGATTCAATTACTTATTATTATTAATGCTTTATTTTATTTTTTAAAAAAATATTTTAAGCAATTTCGACAAGCCTCTAAAGAAAGTACTGGCTCATCAGATACTGATAGTTCTAGCGATGATGAATCAATTCAAGTTCCTTCATCAGGCCCACCTGAGCCTACTGATAAAGTGCAAAATGCTAAAGAAACTGAAGCCGGTGCCGAAATATCAGCTCTAGTCAACTATGTGCAACCTGTACATTTTAGTAGCTTTGAAAATTCTGAAAGTTAGTTAAGTTTTAATTCTTATCAAATACTTTTAATTTCTATTATATTAGCAAAATTGTCTTTACAAAATTTTTTTTCTTACATATCTATTAATTGTATTTATTTTGATAAAAACAACAAGAAAAAGGACGGTTTTATGAAATGTCATCATTTGATGAAAAACAAGCAACTGCTTTATTAAAAGAGCGTCCTATAGAATTTGTAAATTATAACAAACATCAGCTTTCTCGCGTTTATCCAGCTGGATATCGATTTGATAGTTCAAATTTTATGCCACAGTTGTTTTGGAACTGTGGTTGTCAATTAGTTGCACTTAATTATCAAACACTAGATCTTGGTATGCAACTAAATCTTGGTATTTATGAATACAATCAACGTTGTGGATATTTGTTGAAACCGGAATTTATGAGGCGAAAAGATCGAAGATTAGATCCATTTGCTGAGAGTACGGTAAATAAGTATTTGAATATCATATTATTTTAATGCAAATACTAACGAATTATTGTTATTTTTTCTCACTCAAATCGATTTGAATTAGGTTGATGGAATCATAGCTGGTACCGTATCAATTACTGTATTATCAGGACAATTTCTAACTGATAAAAAAGTTGGAACTTATGTTGAGGTAGATATGTATGGATTACCCGCAGATACAGTACGCAAAAAGTTTCGAACGCGAATCGTTCGTGAGAACAGTATTAACCCAGTTTATGGAGATGATCCGTTTGTGTTCAAAAAGGTTGTTTTGCCACAATTGGCTAGTATTCGAATTGCAGCATATGAAGAAAATGGAAAATTTTTAGGACATCATGTATTACCAGTTATAGGTCTTTGCCCAGGCTATCGTCATGTTTCTTTAAGAAATGAGTTAGGACAACCACTGCCTCTTGCAACACTTTTTCTATGTATAATCGTTAAAGATTATGTTCCAGATGGACTTTCTGATTTTGCTGAAGCATTAGCTAATCCAATAAAATATCAAAGTGATTTAGAAAAGCGCTCACAACAATTGGCTGTGCTTCAAGAAGATATGGAACCAAATAATGATGATGGAGAAATCTGTAAAGAACAATCATCTGTTGGTACATTAAAAAAAGATATAAAACCATCAGATACAGCAACAAGTAGTCCCAAACATCGTTCAAATTTTGGTCCATCAACAATACATTCTACATCTGCAATTGAAACAAATTTAGCGGAATCTTTTTCTAATATCGATAGCAATTTTATATCGAGTAGTCTTAATATTAATATAGGTCCAAATTCAGCAGTCCCTAATCCTTCTCAAATAAATGAATCATCAAAAGTTGCGACTCTTCCACGTTTACAACCCGAAACAGTTTCGAATGAAGCTGACGTTATAATTGCAGAAACGCTTGAAAAAATTTTTGAACATAAGTCGATACGGGAAAAACGTGAAGCGTTAGAGAAAAAAATTCGTTTATTAAAGAAAAATCACGACAAGAAAAAAATTGAAGTGGTGCAAAATGAAATTAGCGATGGAAAAAAGTCTTCAATTAACAAACTAGTTAAAAAACTTAGCAGTAAAAATATGTGAGTAAATTATATAATTATAGTTTTACGATATTATTTTTTTTTTTTATCTAGGGATGTAAACATACCAGTACCCCCATGCCCGTTGCTGACTAACAATGAAGACTCTTCAAATGAACGACTTTTGAATCTATGTCGTGAACATGCATTAACGTATCGAGAATTGCTAGAAAAATATCACGAACAAATATTCACAATGGCAGAAAACCAATTACATAAATCACAAGAGAACCAAATGCAACATTTAAAGAAACTAATGGAAAAAGAAACAAATGAAGTTATGCGACAATTACAACATACAAGAAAATCAGAAGTTAAACAATTAGCATTAGTTCACAAGGATAAAGATGAGTTAGAAAGGATGAAACGCGAGGTGGCGTCAACAGTTGTCGAGAAGGGAGTCGCAGAACGAGTTCGCTTGACAGCAAACTACGACAAGAGAAGAGATGATTTACAAAAACAACATGATATAGTGCGAGCCACTTTACTGGAGCAGAAGGAAAAGGTAACTGAATATTAAAGTTTGCTGAATTAATTCATATAAAATGCTAAATACTAAATACAAATATTTCTGAAAAACTGATTGCTTTTTAGGGATTTAAAAAATATATATTTCTATTAATTTACACATCAAGTTAATATTTTTTATTACTTTTTATATCAAAATAAAAAAAAAATATATACACAGATTAAATCCATCCTAGAAAAAGACGTGAATTCTCAGGCATGTGCCTCAACTGAATCTATTATGAATTTCTTTAATGCCCTTATACCACCAACAACATCAACAAGTAGCGTTAGCTTATCAACAGAAGCAACAGCCACTACAAATGACATGCAAGCTGGTACAAATTGCTTTAAAAACTAATGAACCCATGAAATATTTTATTGTAATGAACATTGCAGGTGCAATGAAAATTGTATTTATGATTATTTTAGTGAAAAGATAAAGAAGAAATCTCTTTTACTAAATCTGTGCACAAAAGTTAAAATTTCTAAATTATCATGTTAACAAACAATTTTGAAATTGATGATGAAATTATGATGAAAAGTGCAACAACAAAAATTAAAGGTGTTTTTAAATAAATAATTTTTTGTCGCAGAAATTGCAAAAAAAGCGATTTATTTTTCCTAAATGGCCTAAAAACCTTTAAAAGTATTAAAAATTAATTTAAAATTATGAGAAATAAAAGTTGTTGATGTTTGAAATCATAACCAAAAAATAATAATTTTAAAAAATAATTAAGCAGCATTTGAGCTTTAATTCATTGAACTCACAAAAATGCGAATAATGTACAAATCAATACTTCCACATATTTATCAAATTAATTATATTTCGATCAATATCTTATCAATTGGATTTAAAGTCATTTACTAAGGAATTGTTCAAGTATGTTATGACGAACGAAAATACCAAATTTTAATAGTAAACCATTGATTTTTTAAATCTCTCCTATTCTGATTTAGTCTATTATTAAATTTATCACTCTTTTCAATTGAAGATTTAAGGTGGTGGAGAGGAATCTTAATATAGTGAATGAATTATTAGGTATTTACATAGAAGCAAAATTAGAGAAAACCAGTAGTTCAAAAATTGTTATGAGTGTTTTCTATTGAAAAATTTTGTGAGAAGAGAGCAATGGCGTTCTTAAATCAGAAAACTACAATTACTTTCAAATATTTTGAATGTGAAAAATTTATATTTTAGATTATTTTTGCTGTAGGTATTTTAAAAAATAAAAATTCTTCACAATTTTATTTTTTACTACGCAATCAATATTAGTTAATTTACTAAAATAAAACTGAATCTATTACATTTATAATAAACGCTTAATTTTTTAACAAAGCTTTATTAAGAATAATTAAAAAAAAAAAACAAACTAGAAAATTAAAATTACCAATATCAATTTAGTTTTAAATTTAAACTTAATTGATAAAAAGCATTGGCATAAGGTGATTAGAAAAGGTAATTTAATTAATACATTTGGTGACATTTGTAATTTGGTTTGTCAGCTTTTAGTCTCACATTATTTAGGTATGAGTGTCCGAAAAGAAGTGAAAGATTTACATTTTGCGATAGAATTAAGTAAAATAGTTGAAACTATTGTTATCAACAATTTCAACAATTAATATAGCTAGGGATAATTTTGATGTCGAAAAAATGAATGAAACTTCCTTCTCATATTAATTTGGAAACTGGGAAAGTTAATTATTAAAACTGAAACGAGCTTATAGGTCAATAAATAAGCGAAAATAAATCAGAAATATGGAATCTACACCTTCACACTCAATAATTGTAATCATTTTTGAATAATTGCGGTAATTAAATCAATAAACTGCAATAAACATAGATAACTTTTTATGCTAGTTTAATGAATTTTTACAATAAAAATTATCAACATAATTAAAGTCTAACTGAGAAGAAAAATTCCCATAACTTTAAATTACTGAGTGTGAATTTAGGAACGATCAAGCAAATAATGCTTTGGTTTTTAGGAGAATTTTTCCAAAAAAGAATAATGGACTTTTTTTACACCTTTGCCATATGCTTTCTCGCTATCGGGATCGGGATATCCCGGGAAATCCCGATCCCGAAAAATCCCGGGATCCCGAAAAATTCAAAAGTCGGGATCGGGATTAAAAATTGCAATTTATACGTAATTTTTTCATTTTCAATGTCAATTTTTGAAAATTATTTGGAAATTTTTTTAAATTTTTCTTAAAATTTTCATTTTACTTTATAATAATTCCGCAATTTAACTGCTTATTTATGTTAATTTATTGATTTTTGCTGTTAAAATGTTCGAAAAACTTCCTTCAGTAGTAAATTACACCTATTTTCGGGATCCCGGAATTTCCCGGGAAATCCCGAAAATTTCAATCTCGATCCCGAAAATTTATCGGGACCGGGATTTCGCGAAAGCATACTTTGCCATTACCGATCTATTTTCTGAAGATATTAATTTTTATAAGAATCTCAAGCAATATAAATGATCTCAAATTACACACATCATGCAACAAATTTTGTTCAAGGAGTTAATTACAATAATTCATGCATTGTTTCAAAACTATTAAATGCTCCGATAGAACTGAGCTATTTAAACAAATTAGACTTCTCTAAGATGTCCAGTTAAAAAGTTTTTACCGCCAGCCGACCGACCGAACGAACGAATGAACCAACTCCATTATTGAACAAGTTTCAAAATTGCGCTAAAAATTTAATGGACTCGTTTTGATCATAATTAAAATAAGTATTTAGTCCCAGGATAAAAATTCATAAAGAATTGATAAAAGTAAAAACGTTGGGAGATAATTCGAGGAAATTTTTTTGAAAAGGTTATATGGGGAAAGTTTTAAAAAAGAAAATTAAGTGAGCATTTCAAATGATAGTGTACCATGTATATTTTAGCATTGACGTTTAAAAATTTAATACTGTCTCAAGGAAGATAAAAGTTTTTAAAATCAGGGAGAAATGAAATTGATTAAAACCACTGGAAATTCAATAATCTAAATTTCTAATTTAGATGAATTTTTTAAATTTTTAGTTTACACTTTTTTAGAAAATTTTGGTCTCAATATTGATTTTTTTTATATTGGTATTTTAATACCGATAAAATATTATTTTTTGAATAGCGAGTCATAAAGTTTTCTCAAAATTGATTGCATACACAAACTATTGGCTTTAAAAATACATTTTTAAGACTTGCCATCTAAACACATCAAATCTCATAAACACTTTGATGATGAATTGTGTGGAATTTTGAATTCTGTTTTAAAATAACTAACCAGAAAAAAATCCTTTTTAATTTATCTTTCACTAGTTTAATTTTTGAGTAAAAAAATTTAGGTGCTTTAAAAAAATTTTGTGATCTGTTTTGTTGTGAAAAATGATTTATTTAAAATAAGATTAAATACGTATGAAAAAATATATCAAAAATTTGTGTTTTAAAGTTTTCATGGTACTTAAATTTGACAATCATTAATTAAAATATTGAAGATTTAGTAGAATTTTGATCTGAAATATAATACAAAGACACATTAAAAGACTCTTTAATGAAATAATCATTAAAAAAAATCGATTAAAAAAATACAATCGATAAAAATATTTAAAGAAAAGTAAAACTAAGATGTTCTGATTATCTTAATGGAAATGAGTTTTAAACTCACAAATTTTCTTTTGATTGTTTACATTCTAAAAAGAGAAAATTTTGAAAATAAAGCATATATATATATATATATATATGCGATATATATATACATGATTTATAATGATGACAAATAATAACCCCATACTTGATAAGATTCAGTTATTTATTCAATTAAGGTTATTTAACACTTTTCAATGCTATTATAAAGATAGTAAATAACACACACGCTTTTGTTGTACTATGTCATCCGTCATCCACATACAAATATTTAAATTTTGTGTTTTTTTTTCTTTCATTATTACGTTAAGTAAAAAAAAAGGATTTAGGTATCTACTAAATTTTTCATTTCATCCGAACTATTACAAAACCTCTATTACATCTTAAACCTGAACGTAATAAGCGACTTTATAAACTTTGTTATCTTCATTAAAAATCCTTGTTTAAAAAGAATAAAATAAAAATATAAAATATTGCATGAAATAATTAAATTTAAGATTCTATTTATAAAATTCATAATACTCGTGTAAATAAAGGAAGATTAATCATTGAAACTAACTTTTTGTGATAAAAATAAGAAAAAAAAAGTACGTGAAATTTAAAAACGTTTCTAATTAATTTTGGATAAATGTGTTATTTTGAATTTTTTCATTCGAAGAAGAAAAAATTGTTATGAAAACAATAACAAATTTATAATATACCAATGATAAAATAATTTTCTTTAAATTTTTTATTCTATATTTATGAAAGTTGTATACACCGCTTTTCCTGTCGGTACTGAAAGATATAAATATTTGGTACTGATACTGAAAACACAACTTGTATTAAATCAAGATCCAATAACATAAAAATCAGGTATCAAAGACATAAAATAAATATTTCACAAGCATAATAAAAAAAAAATTAAAAAATCTTAGTGTTGTTCTGTTAATATTAGTAACAGATAAAATAAAAAAAAAAAAGAAATAAAAATTTGCATCCTAATCAGTTAACTATAAAATGGCAATACTAATTTCCATATAGTTTGATGGGAATTATTTCGTGAATTAGCTCAAAATTTCTGTGCAAAAATAGCAATAACAGATCTATGATTTTAAGAAGTGTTTATTTAATTACACCTGACCTTCAAAAGGGGTCGTTCACTCATTACGTTCGCTTTTTAGGGGGTGTAAAGTCTGCAATTTTGCAACAGCGAAAAATTTTTGTGTGAAATTTGAAACCAGAGAGGGCGAAGATTCTAAAAGTTAGTTTTTTTACGTTACGTATTTTGTGAACGGCCCCTAAGAATATAAATATTTTTCCTTCGGCAATAATATCACAGTTTTGTCTGAGCCGTTCACTTATTATGTAACGCTCTTAAGGGAGAAAGGAGGTTTAGATTTTGTTACACCACAAACAAAGAATGTTATGCATTTATAATTTTTTAAGGAATGGGGGAAGGGGATCAAAAAGAGAACTTTTTTGTGTAAATGGCGATATTAGCAATTTGAAATTTTATTCATACGCACAGGGTTGTATGACACCATGTCCCCCTTCCACATCTGCTAAGCACAACAAGTCACATTTATTTTACTGAATCAAAAAATTTTAAGGACCCATTAAAATAATGAAATCAGTAGAAAATAAAATAAAATAAACTCTTTTTGCTTTAATTTAAAATTCAGTAATCTAGTCAATTTTTTTTTTACGTTTCCAATTTCAAATTAAGTGCTTTAGAATTTGAATTAAATAAAGGTACTTTGTTTTTAACTTGAATTTTGATCTCAAAAATTTTTTTTTTAATTCAATGTGTGCAATAAAAATGGTTACCTTTAATAAATTTATAATTTAGCTAGTAAACTATTTTATGAATATCCTGAAGAATATCTTAATATCAGACTCATTAACTTTCAGTTTTTGTAGACTATGAAACGAAAATTTTACTTTCGTTAGCATCATATGTATATATAACAATTTAAAATATATGTGCTAAATAAGTTGAATATGAAAAACTAAATGACATAACATTATTGAAAACTGGTCATAAAAGTTGTGAACAATCAAAAGATTTATGAGAAAAAAATGTATTAAATGATAAAATAAATATGGAAAGAATTATGATTAAATTACGGAAAAATTGTTGTGATTAAGAATTCAAAAGAATGATGAATAAAATAATGAAGGAAATTTAAAAAAATAAATAAATAAAAGTACTTCACTTTATCAAGCGATTTCAGTTCAGTTTTGTTTTAGTGATCAGTATTTGATTGAAATAACTGCCAACAAGATCTAAACGAACGATCTTTGTTTTACCAAAAAAAAAAAAAAAAAAAAAAAACGAGAAACCTACTAATTTCAGTTTTATGTTTAGACAGTTCAATTTCTTTGAGAAAGACCATGAAACAATGCTAACGGTATTTTAAAATTTGAAATATCAATAAAAGTCACAAGCCCTAGAATAACAAATCACAAAAAAATATTTCTCATTTAGATTATATTGATATATTTTCAAGTGGTATAAAAGTGAAATGGCAAATTTAAAACAAGATTTAGATGAGTATATGCTAATGAATGAAGAAAAAAAGTCATCGAATTATAAAGTTCCAAGTTTTAACGTAAAAATGCCGAAAATTCCATTTTTAAGCTCTGAGTCATCATCTACAAGTAACAGCTGGCTAAATGATCAAGAAGACAATTCGTGCTGTCCCAAATTGAATAGACTACAAAGAATAGCGGCTTCCGTAATATGCATCGGACTTGGATGCTTTTGTTTGGTGTTATCTACATTTTACATACCCGTATTAGTTTTTAAAGCTCGAAAATTTGCATTATTATTTACATTAGCAAGTTGTCTATTTATTGCTGGATTTGCATTCCTTGTCGGACTAAAATCGCTCATATCATCAATGTTTTCGAAACAAAAACTAATTATATCAATTTCTTACACAATATGTCTTATTTTGACTTTGTATTTCTCCATGTTTATACAAAGTACAGCTCTAACTGTATTATTTGCAGTTTTACAAATAATATCGCTTAGTTTTATGCTTTTTGGAATTGCACCTAAAGGAACAAGTAGCTCTTTTAAATTGTTTGGAACTTTATTTAAGCATCAAGCTTCTTCGACATTGCCTATTTGAGATTTGTGTAATTTCTTAAATAAGATATGAGTTTTGGTGATAACTTCATTAATCATCTGTATAAAACAATCACTGAAAATTATAATAAAAACATCTATTTTATCAATATTCAATTTACTTAAAATTTTGTTCTTGATTTTAGCGCAGGATTTAATCCTCGTAAACTCCTAATTCTAAAGATTATTATAAAAGCGTTCGTTTATGTATAATACTTAATAATTTCAACAGAATTCGCAATAAAAGTCATATCAACAGAGCCAAAAAAAGGTGTGTATTTTTTAGTACTGAGCAAAAATATAAAATATATAACTATAAAATAATTTTATAACCATATCTATATATGTTTAATTAAAACTCATTATTTATAAAAAATTGCAAGTTGAATTGCTGTAAGACTTTCGTCGAACGAAACATGATAAAATTCTTTAATCAGGAAGTACATTGGCTTGTTGAATCACTGATACAGTCATTCAGATGTGAAGGATTCGTAGGAAAAATGGCATAACATCCAATTCACTATTTGCAAGTGAATATCTTTCTAGTAACTAAATATCATATAGACAAACTATGAATTTTTGGAAAGGTCTTTGGATGTCCCTATCAAAAATGATGTTCCAGGTTTTTAAAAAAATTTAAACCCTATTAAAGTTGATGGCAAATTTCAGACAAAAAATGAATTTTTAAAATTGATGGAAGGAAACTAAAAATAAGAAAGGTTCTTTTCCCGCTATTTTTGAACCGATTGAACCGGTTCAAACTTAATATAATTTGCATAGTCAGATAGGACATCCAAAGACCTTTCAAAAAATATATAGTTTGTCTCTATAATTTTTAGTTACTAGAAAGATATTCACTTGCAAATATGTGAATATAGGATGTTTGCCACTATGAAAGCTTCATTGTATGAAATCCAATTTGCTGAAATTCGATTTTGTTAATCGTAAATGTTGAAGCATTATTTTTTGTCTTTCAAGTTCCTGGATCTGCTAAAGGTGTCAATAGAGTTGACTGCGGAGGTTAAAATTGTTTTGGAATTCGGAGAATTGGATTTTTTTTTTGCTTTTATCGTTCTAGAGGCCTCATTTTTCACTTAGTTTCCAAAAATCACTAACTTTTGAGTATTAAAACACACTTGAACTGTTCATATCACTTGAATTATTGTAAAATTTTACTAATATTTTTTTTGATTGTTCTCGTTCGAAAGGGGCGAACAAATTTTAATGATATTGAACTTCATTTACATTCACGTGAAAACTTTGTGAATATAAACAATTTGTAACTAGCATAATGCCATTAAATGAAATCATGAAAACTTTTTGGTTATTTAGCTAAACCATGAAAGCTAACTTTTTTTGAGCTTCATGTCTACGTGTAATAAAAATAGAAAATTGCTCGTTCTTATTGAGTCACTTCTGCTCGTTTTTGTCTTAATTTACTGATCGCTGGTTGATAAATAAGAGCAAATCAATTCGCTTATCTTGAAAAAATATCATTATTATTATAGTTATTTTTTATGATCCGTCAGTGTAATAGTATCGCTATATCAGGATTTAAGTTCGATAACGCTATATCAGTACTTGCCTTATTTTATACGTTTGTACACAAATAGGGGTGAGATTTATTAAAAGTTGCTTTTTTTTACAATTTTTTATAGCATGCAAAAAAAATTTCGATTTTCGATTCATACAAGATAAAAATTCTTAAATTATTGACTGTATTTAATTATTATTTACATTTTTATAAGTTTCCAATACAAGAAAAATAAAAAAAAGCGTTTAAAAATCAATAACAATCGTGTTATCCTATCACATATGCTATCTGAATATATGTTGGATTTATTTAAAATTTGAGAAATTAAAAATTATTTAGATAAAAGCAGAAATAAAATTATGAGTAACAACGTAACAAGCAAACGGAATCAATCAAATAAAACTTAATCAGAGTCAAACGATAATACTAATTAAAATATCGAAAAAGCATCGAATAAGGTAATAAATTTTTGGTATGATTTCCCACATCTAGGAAATAAAAGCAAGTTAGTTAGCAGCTTCGTTTTTATAATTTAATAATGATTCCTGGTATCATGTTACGTAGAATGATTTTGTTATTGTAAGCTAGTCATTAAATTTCACAAAAAAGGGACATTTTTAAGATGGCCAATAAGACGTCTATCGGAAATATCTCGTCCGAATAAATGCAAATGTAAAATGTCTGAACATTTTCTAAGAAAATGAATTGTTTTTGAATGTTTAAGCAGAAAGGAATGCACATTTAACGTTAAACATTTGTTTTATAGAAAATACGTACAAATGGCTCCTTTAAATATCGTAATTTTCATCATTGCCTACCTCTGTTAAGATATCTTGCGCTGCAATTGCTTTCAAAACATCCTTCTTTGATGTCTCTTGAATTTCTCCTCCAACGAGTAATTCGTCCAAGATGAAATAAGCTTTTTCGAAATTAAAAATGATGTCGAGTTCACAAACCTGTAAAAAAAATCATGTTTCTTTGATAAATACATTATATTATTTTAAAATTAAATCAAATTGATTTATTACTTACACTTCCAAAGTATTTATCTAGTAATTCGACATATCGATGAATAATTTCTAAAGTCAATAATACATTATCTTCTTGTTCAACAGCACAGCAGAAGTATAAACTTGCATATCTTTAAAAAAGATCCAAATTAAACTATATTTTAATTTTGATATTATGAACAGTTTTAATACCTTTTATAAACAATATTTGATTCTTTGTATTCCAAAAATGAGCACATTTTAGGCTTACGCGATAATATTGTGGATATGAGTTCCCGCGTAATTTTCTTCTTTATTTTGTCGGTGTGAGGTACGTACCATTTTTGCAATCGAAGTTTTCCTTGTCGACTAAATAACAACAGAAACTGCATCTAAAACAATTTTATAAATATAATATAAGTACATTTATCTAATTAATCAAAATTACCATTTTTATCAATTTAAAGCAATGAATTTTATGAAAATGAACAATTTAAAAAAATTTAAAAGTCATTATGCTAAAGAGGGACTAAAGCGCATTCTTGTCAAACAATCAGTATTTCATTAGCAAATAACAAGCAGGCACTACATATCGAAGGTAATTTTTGTTTTTCCTATAACAGAATGTTTTTCTTTGTAGTATAAGAAAATACAGTAGGAAAATCGCAATTTATTAACATTTTCACCAAAGTATTAGAGAATTGAAAATTGCCATTTGTTTTTTTATACGCTTTTATTTCATATGTTTAAGGTAGCTTAATAACTCACTTTGTTTTGATTGTTTGAATATGTATTATTAGCTTACTTGTATTGGTTTATTTGCGTCATTTAAAATGCTTAAAACACAGAATAAATACGATAATTAAAGAATTTTTTACTTCAATACAAATTGTAAACAACTTTTTAAGGAAAATTTTTGAACTCGTTAGAAAGTTTGAATTTCAGAAAACCGTTACATCAAAACCTTATACATTTATTGAATGAATGGTACAAGTACACTTGAATTTACGATACTTATCGATCTTATCTGTGAATATTTTACCCTAAATAAGAATACTGAATTAAAATATTTGTACGGAAAAGAAACAAAGATTGCTAGAGATGATAATATTCATACAAAAATTATTGAAAATTAACATCTGTAAGTGCCCAAAATGTTCTCAATTTCCTAAATTATCTTATAATACTGGGAACTGCCTTGAAAAACGAGATGTAAATTTTCGTGTGAAAAAAAAAATCATTTTACAAAATTTCCATACAAAAAAAAAAAATTGTTTGGGTTGTAAAAAAATCGTAGACCACTAAAGCTTTTAAACATGCACCAACATTGTTTTAAGTTTGGCTGAAATAAACATTTTAAGTATTTTATAATTAAAACTATAAATAATGTTAAAAATTTATTTTGAAAGAAGAGCTATGCTTTATTAATTTGTTAATTTAAATCTTCCAAAATCTCGAGCTTTTTTAACTAAACCAATGAAAGATTCTAAAATTTCTTCTGCATTTGGGATGATATGCTCTGGCGGTAAAAAGAAACCATAGTTTCCATAGTCTCCATTACCTCGCATCTCAAATGTATAAGAAATCGGAATTCCATACTGACCATACGCATGATCTTGAGAGTTACCCGAAGCCGAATCTAAATATTTATTATCTAGCTTTTATTTAAAAATTAAAGGTTGCTTAATTTTACTCACATAAAATTTCTGCTTGATTACCCACACGATAAGAAATATTATGTCTGTTCATTAACATTTCTGCAGCTGCATTTCCAACAGAGAACAATTCATCATAGTTGGGCTGGAACATATTTGTAAGACAAATATTAAAGTAATTTTTATAAAAATTAAAAAAAAAATTTGAAATTATTCTTACCACATGAGCTTTAGAGTTTCCATAAGGAAACAAGATTGAATGATCATAAGAATGAAGCTGAAATTTGAAAATATTTTTTTATACGAAAAAAACATCCCTATAAAAATATCTTTTTTTAAATGTAAAGTTATTACATACAGCAAGATAGGCATCAAATATTCCTTTGTGTGAGTTTAAAAATCTATCAATTGCATAGCATTCAGGCTCTGAAAATGGTTCGATTCCTGAGAACACATCACTACATGGCGATGTAGAGCTTCCCGTGCTCCCAACTTCATCAGGAATCATCCAATTGTATCCAAAATTACGATTTGGATCGACACCCTTTAAAAGAATTATCAATATCAATTTCTTTTATCAAACATATCTAAAATTTTATACCCAGCATAATATTGATTGTTTTGATCTTGTTTTGCGCCAGTTTCGGTTACTACTTCTAGTATATTCATATCCATCTAAAGTTTTGCATTTAATTTTAATCGTTTAAAAAACGAGGTAAAATGTAATCAAAAAATTTTCATTAACTCACCAGGATTCGAAATAGGTAAAAAGTACCAATCAATATTTTCAGCTAAATCCTTAACATCTTGATTTGGAGACAACAGCAACTCATTTATTATCCATGTTGCGGTAGCTGATGCAATCCATTCACGCGCGTGAATATGTGCTTCTACAAAAATTGCTCTATTTCCCTATGTAAAAAATAACAAGTTATTCTATTTGAAATGAGTACTTTCTTTTGTTTTTTTTTTTTACTTGTTTCTTTGAGAGTTTTAGAAGCTTTAATGGACGTCCCTCATAAGAAATTCCAATTGTTGTCACATTGACATAAGGCGAAAAATTTTCTTGCATACTATCCAACCAATTATGAATCGTTTCAACACTGTGGTATTCAGTCCAATTCATTTCTTCAATATCCTTTCTCTTTTTAAGTTGTTGAGCATCTTTATCGAATATTCTATTTGAGTAGCGATTTAATAAAAATAATTAATTTTTGAAGATACAGTTATAAATATACTATTTACTCTTGCAAATTGTTAATCACAAGCTCAGTTTTGATTTTCAATGTTTTTGTGATATCGGCAAAATCTGCAAATTTATGTGGTGGTACCATTATTTCCACATGTGTGTTGATGCTCATTGGTGTTTGCCAGAAATTATACTAAAAATATATTTCAATAATAAATTATGTAATAAGTACCTATGTTAACTTTAAAGTTATAGTCCAAAATAAAATATTTTTTTTTAATTACAGAGTCACTGGTATCAGCTAAAAATTTTAAAGCGTCTAACTGTTTATGATCATCAATGAGAATTTTATAAACTCTATACTTATCAAATCGAGCTTTTTCGCACGATACATAAATTAGAACACAAAAAATAAATGCTAATATCAATAATTTCATTTTAGTTTGATCGATTCTCTTGTACTAGACTAAAAAATGAAATTACAAAATATTTAAAGGTATGTTTAATCTTCTTAGATAAGTTTATCATTATTTTGCTACTTATAAATAGGTACTTGACAAATTAATTAATTTTTTTCTTATTATTAGACGTTTTAAAAATGTATGGGATTCCTTAAAAATGCTGTTTTATAACTTAATTATAACAATGTGTGTTGTATTAAAAACATAAATAAAAAATGCAAATCAATATGAAAGGAGTTTCGTAGATGTAATAAAAAAATGCATGTTAGTAATATTGTTTTGAATTTTTTATTAAATTTCATAATAAAGAAATAATTTAAATTAAATTTAATTGTAATACTAAGTGATTACTATTAATAAAATGAGAAGTTTTATAACAAGAGAGCAAAACTATGATGGTATATTTTCTTTTAAACAAAAAAAAAATCAGTCATATTTCCTTACATACTATAATCTTTAGAATTCTCTATCATTCTTCTTCGTTTACATGTGAGTATGTTTTCTCATCGTCACAGTTACAACGTCATATCTCACTGCATCTTTTTTTTATATTTAACTTTCTTATCTATATTAAATATTTCAATAAAGACTCACAATTATTTATGATTTACTACTCTGGAATTTTGCATGAAAGGCTTAATGTGGCGGGATATCTATACATTCGTTCATTTGGAGGTAGAATTCCAATTTCATATTGTTTGAGCATACTTAAAGCAAAATTTGAGTGTCCAGCAAATGCTACTGATGAGTCTCTGTAATTAAATAAAAATAACTTATTCGACTTTTAGGAAATAAGAGAAAACTTATATACACTTCTAGTGTTCTTTTCTAAAGGTCATCTTCAAAAGGTGATAAGAAATAAGCTACGATAAGCGGTATAAAAATAATTAAGCCGTTTGGAATTTCTATGTATAACATAATTTGATCATTTTGATTCTTGTGACTATTTTGTTAAAATTTTGGTTGATTTTTTTTTTTGACAAAAAATAATGAAGAGAAGAAGACTTGACTTGTAATGCAAAAATATTTAGACTTAGGATACAGTATAAGCAATATTTGTTTACCTTCCAGCATACTCTAATATAATATCTGTTCCACCAGGATGCTTTAACAAAAAAAAAGGCAATTATTGTTAATTAGCTAAAACATTTTTAAAATATGATATAATATGTATTTTAGTTAGAAATGAATAGTTTCGAAATATCGTTCAATTATCAATATATTTTTTTGGTACAATTAGGAGCTTACATTATCAAAAAAATTTGTAACATCATAAACACGATCATAAATCACAATCCAGCAGTCGTCAGGTGTATCATGTAAAGCAACATCAGATAGTGAAATTTGATTAAGTTTGTCGTCATTTGAAATTGCGTGCTCGACCACAGGGGTTTTAGGAGAAAATATTAAAGTGCGAATGGTGCTTGTCATAAAGTTTGTTGCAGCAACTAATGTCTCTTTTGCATCTATTTCACTATTCAAGACTTCCATTATTGCTTTCATATTTGCCTTTTAAACTTTTTTAAATTAAAATATTTTTGTTACAATTTTTAAAACTTTAATGTTTTTGTATATTTTTTACGATAATCACTCAATGACTGTCTAAAGCAAACTAATTTAAATTAAATGAAAAATGTAAAGTCATAGGTTTTATATATGTCTTCTCTCAGGCGGCTCATTTTTCTAGAACAAACACATCTAAAGAAAAGTAAACTTGAAATTATACATGCTTATTACATACTCTGAAATTGATCTTTTCTTTTAAGGCAAAAAAAGTTCATACTGCCAAAATACGGAATATATTTCTCGTAGCTATAGGACAGTGTTGCCCAAAACTTTTTTTGCCCCGCGACACACAGTTTGGACAGCACTGCTCGAGAACGTCAACACTCTCAATGAAATGACTAAAAAAACAAGGCATGTCTCCCTAAATCATACGTTAATGATACCTCATTTGTTAATAATATTATTCAAATTAGTTTTAATTGATAAGAATTTAAAAAAAATTATTGCTGCATGTTTTTGGAGGTTCATTATTCTGAATCATTCATATATATATTGAGGGATATTAGCATTAATAAGAAATTAATATTTCGAATGTTAGTCAAGATCAAGATTCAATGATTTTGAGCATTATAAAAATATAATTATCAGACACCAGACAGTTCAAAATGGTTCATTTAGAATTGTTTTTTTTTTATGGAAACTAATTCAGAATAATTTTGCGTTTTTAATATTTTTTTTATACTTGTTAATTCATAATATTAGAAATAGAACATATCGTATTAATTACAAAATATATAAGTATGGTATTGAAAGTAAATATCAATAGTGTGGTAATAAGGATTAAATTTCATTGAAGATTTCTCGAATAACAATAATAAGTAAATTAAAAAAATACAAACAATTTATGGTTCATAGGAACAGGCGAATGAATAAGAAATCGGCATACATGTGAATGTGAAGCCATAGATAATGACGAGCCTCCAAACAAGTTAATTTATGCAAAATATAATAGTAAAAATTTTATTTTTTATTTATTTGTTTTTTATATTTTGTTACGTAAATCATTACAAAAAGTGCATACCTTTGTGATAAAATATAATTTGTTTGGCTGATGAAATTTTAGTTCTATATTTCAAATTTGCATACATTGAAACTTTTCAAAAATAATATTTATAAAACTAAATAAAGTTATGATTTCTCAAAGTTATAAAACTTGATATTTGATGAAACATTAATGATAAGGGCTAAAAATGTAGCATTGAGAAAACTTGTTCATACAAACGTACGATATTTAATATTAATTAATTCGAAAATGTAGAGAAAAGGAAACAATTTTGTACCTAATGACTAATGCTTGATTACTCATACTTGCCATTCAAAACCACAATCACAGGTCATTCAATTCAAAACTTTGTTTTAAGACAAAACACAGACGAGTTATTATCAACATTGCTGATATGATTCCTATTTATATATTTGCTAGTTTAAATTTAAAAAATAAAAGCAGTGATGGTTTATATACCTGGTTTTGAATATTTTTTTACTTTAATATATTGTCAAAAAAATTATTTTTGTCATTGCAATACACCATTTTTTTAATTATTAATTCTTACACAAACTTTATGCATCATTTTAAAATCCTATAACTTGTTTAGCAATTCATTATCAAGAGGTGGTAAAATTTCACGAAGCCAATTTTCTAGATCAAGTAATTCACTTTTTTTTAATTCATGTAATGTATTTCTAATCGGAATAAAATCTCCCTTAACGCCACGTTTCTTAAGCTCTTCAAATGTTCGTTTACCCCAGTCAATAGGAACTAATGTATCTCTATCAAATAAATTAGATATTTCTTTATTTTATTGTTCATTTCTTATGTACATGAATAAGTTTTATTTACCTTTCTCCATGAAACATTTTAAGTAGTGGTAACGATTCAACTGTTGAATTTTCTAAAGATTCATAAACAATTGACTGATCGTTCAAAAAACTTGAAAGACTAAACACTCCACACAGATTTCTATTTAAATGATAACCTGTGTGAAAAGCTAAGGATCCACCCATACTAAATCCTAAAAAAATTGTCATATATGCATACATGTATTAAATAAATGAAATAAATTCATTAACAAACCACCAACTACGACACGATTTGCAGGAATACAGCATCCGTTTATTTCGCGATTTAGCAACTCATTAACAGTCTCGTATATAGCTGAGAGTGATTTTCTACACTCTAAAGCATCAATTGAAATATGTTTGCGATCGAACCATACATTACTATATTCACCATTTAACGGCGTATATCTAAAAATATAAATATATATTCAAAAAAAGTTTCTCTGTCAAATTTTGAAATAATCAATTAACCTTTGAACAGGTGCTGTAGGAAATACAAACTTTACATATGGCAAATCAAAATTTCGTCCCAATAAAAATTTTATCCATTCTATTAAGTTGCTTCCGGTGTCACCTATATGATTTTGTAATTTTATTCATTTAAAAGTATTGAGTATATTTATGGTTCAAATAGTTTTTTTGCAGAATTTACCTGAACCATGAAAAAATATAACAGTGGCAGAATGTGTAGAACTCGATGGTTGAATAATTTTCTCAATCAGTCTCATTCTACTAAAAATCAAATTATATTTTTTTGAAGAAGATTTCCTTTTATTTATTATTTTAAAGAAATAGAAAAAGATGCAGAAAATAGATGCGAATATTTAAAGTCATTGCTAGGGTGACCATTCGTTTTTAAAGTCGTTTAAATTAATATTAGTCATCGATATAAAAATGAAAAATTTAGTGAAAATAATACGAGATTAGAAATTATTTTTATCTTTGTATAAAAGAAAAACTGTTAAAACTAAAACTTTAAATAAAAATACTTATAATAAATAAGTTTTTTTTTTACTTAATTTTAATGAGAAAAATTTACTATCAAGAATCTTCATTATCAAGCTTATTACTGCTTTTGTTATTTTATAACAAACATTTTTGAATCGGATCATTAAAAAAGGATCAAAGGAAATCAATGGATATTGAAAATGAATACAAATAAATGTTAAATAAATCACCAAATAGCAAGTGAATCACTTTAATTTTTTTTAGCATTCAAATTGTAAACTTGGCCTTTCATATTTATCAAGTTCAAAGTTTCAGGAAAAAAAAACTTTATTTTAATCAAAGCTTAAATATTTACTAGTAATCCTTACTCACATCTACATATGACTGCATTTAAAATTACGCAGTAAGAAATATAAATACAAAAATAAAAGCGTGTAAAAAATTGTATACTTATTTCAAATTATATCTAGAACTTTTTTACATGTGTAATCAAGGTTCTTAAAATTGTTCATATAAATAGCTGGATCAGATGATTAAAGATTTTCAGAAGTATCATTACTGTAGCAAAGTGTAGAGCAATTGTTGCAAAGATGAAAATTTTAATTATAATTTCAAGCTTTTTAGTAATCATTTCTACAAAGTCAATCGACAAATTGCGTAAGTACTATTGCAATTTAACAAACGTTTTCAAATAAAAAAAAATATTATTAATAATAATGTCAAGTAACTTAATTACAAATACAATTAAACTTTAATCTAATGTTATCTAGAAAACTTATTTCAAAATCGTCCGAATAAATCATCATAGAAGAAAATAATTTATTTGTTATCATAATTTATTCAATAATTAAAACATAATAATTAAAACATATAAATGATATTTAGAATATTTTTTAAATTCAAAGGACATACCACGTAAAAAAAAACGATGATAAAGATTTTTGTGTCTAACAGTATCTGTTGAATAATTTGTAGTGGGAATTTTGTATCATATACTTTTAGTGTCCTTTTAATTTTTTAAAACAAGTTTATTTTTTATGTAACAATGCCATGATATGTTCATTTGATAACTTTATTTCTGAGTTGTTAGAATTTAACTGTACTTATAAAGGCATATATAATGGCAAATTTTAGAGGTTAAATTGAGGGTTTTGTTTTTATTATTAACGTTAATGAGCAAAATTAAGTTCAATGTCAGTAAGTGAAACAATACAAAAATATGAAAATGCAGGAACCTGTTTAACATTATTGCACTTTTCAGCATTTTTTACGGTTAAACGAAAAAGTCAATATTTTTTTCTCGTGATCTAAGCGATACATAAAATCACATAAAATCTATTTTGATGTCGATTGAACTTTACCGCTCGGTAAAGAAATTGTTTTTTGGAAAACTGAACATAAACTTATAAAACTTTACAAGTTTAAACTAAAATTTGTTATAATTCTCTCCCATCATTAGCATCTTCATTGAAAGTGTGCAGATATCAAGATCCAGTGCGAGATGAATGCATTCGAGATTCTATTGAATATTTTTTGTCATCTTTACATCAGAAACCAGATTCTATTGACTTTCCATCCGTAGAACCATTTGTTTATGATACAGTAACTTTTAAATATAATAGCCCAAACTTTGTTCAAGGATGGTTCACAATTCAAGATCAAAAAAATTATGGCATAAGTCGCGCAAAAGTCATAAATGTTAAATCTGATTTTACTGATGAAGAAATGGAATTACAAGCAATTGTCAATTTTCCAAAGCTATTTACAATTGGAAATTATAAATCAAATATTTCATTGGGTGTTTTCAAAATTGAATCAAAAGGACAGTTCAATGTATCCATGTATGATGTTACTGCAAAATGGACAATTAAAGGAAAACTTGAACAGAAAGAAGGAGAAAAATATATGAATATTTATCAATTTGATGTTTTACCAGAAGCAAAAAATATGAAAATTTCAGCATCCGGACTGTTTCCTGATCAGGAACTAAGTAATAGACAAATTTATATTGCATCTGATTTTACAACTTTCATTTATTTTTTTTTTCTTCACAACAATTTTTTTAGATAAATTTGTGAACGAGTTCTTTAATCAACACTGGAAACTTTTTTATCAAGAGATGATTCCGGAAACTCGAAAACAGTGGGAACCTCTTTTTAGAGATATCTGCAATAAATTTTTCTCGCAAATACCATTCAAAAAACTCTTGTTAAAAAATTAAGATAAAAATAACAAAAAAAAAAATTTACATTAATATACAATTTTGAGAGTCCCTATTACATTTTTAACATGATCTTCTTTTCTTTCGCCGCAAATTGAAATTTTTAAATAAAGGATGCTTATATTATTAATTTAACTTGATCTACCGCAAATTTTATAGCTACATAGATTTGTTGATCGTGATAAACGATTTATGAATTAGGTTTAGCGAATTAATTTTTTCCCATAGAACGTCACTCAGAGAGACAAAATTGTCATCATTAAAACTCACACGTAAAAATATGTGTTTTGATTTGTAAACAGGAAGTAATTTGATTTGTTAAAAAACAAGAAAAAAAATCAGTAACCTTAGCAAAAAACATGCTATTAAGGATCACAAATTGCAATTCTTTGAATTTAGTTTAACAATATATCAAGTTTAATATTGAGATTTGTTAGGCCAAACCCGACTAAAATAATGTCTAAAACAAAATCTTTCCTAGTAATTAAACTCTGCGTGACTCTGTATTGTTGATGTTAAATAATGTCGTGATTAACAATATCGTGATTTCAGTTAGGTTGATATGAAAAAGAAATAGAAATAAAACGCAAAATTTTATTATTTTTAAAAGAAAAAGGAAAATGTCAAAAAATTTTTAGAAGTGTTCTTTAGCAATTTGAAAAATTAAGGTTATTAACATATATTTATTTTTTCTTCTCCAAAATTTTCTATGAAAAACGTTTAAATTTTCCAAAAAAATTTCTTTCTGGGAAAATTTTGTACTGAGTTTGAAAAAAGTTAGAAGTTCGTCCCTGCTAGCAGAAATGCTTGATTCTGTCAGGTAACAATCAAGTCAGTAGAATCACTGATGATTGGGTTTAGTCGACTAAATAGTTTATTTTTTTTTAAATGGAACTGAGAAAAATAATGGTAAATGAAGTAAATTATATTTGAATGAAAATATCATTTCATTGTTTGAATTTTTATTTTATTTTTTTTTTTTATCAAAATTTGATACAAGATTTAAAATCAATATGAGGAACGTTGTTATTGATTTTTTAATTCAATTAAATTCAGAAATTAACAAATAAATCTATCACAAAGCAATTAGAAATAAAAAATTGACAAATTATTGCCGCCGAAGAGCAATTTTATGAAAAATACGCGTAAAAAAAATCTCATGAAAAAAAAAATTAATTTATTCCAAAAAAAAATTGGGGTCAATGCTTTTAAGAGAATTTTGATGGTTTATTATTTATTCTAAAGCTAATAGATTATTAATTTCCTTAATAATTCTTAACTAAGATCGTCCAGATTCATCGTCCATAAATGATGGCCAGCTTTTGCAGGATTCTGACATTGGATTTAACTTCTATTTGAAATTTTTTGCGAGATATTTTTATGACTAAAATAATAAGATGGTTCAAAAAACCTTATTTTTGGTTGACATCATTTGAAGCCGACCCAGCAGAAGTCTCAATCAAAGAAAAATCACAATAAAATGTCAAAATTAAGATCAAATGGAATTAATCAAAAAGACTTATGCAAATTAATAAAAATCACTCTCGATAAATTTGTTTGTCTCTTTTTAATTACCATCCATATTCTTTCATGCAAATATGTTAGTTAGGTTTTTACTATACATCTATCGTATTGAGTTGAGTATTTTCTTTATTTCAATCGAGTTATATATTTTAAGAAGATTAAATGCTTTACCACAACACTTTCGAATGATTGTTTACTAATAAGCAAAGAACAACGAAAGAAATTCTTATGGTGGGGAAGTCTAATTGTGTAATGCTTATATAAAAGTAGAACCGTTTAAGAACGATTTCTTCAGTATTGTTTTGATATTTCGAGCGATAAGGATATAGTGAACGGAAAAGGATCCTATACATAATTTGAGTGCTAAATGTTGTATTAGAGATTAAAAATGAAAGTGTTAAGGAACATTTTACTATTACTTTTTGCACTAATAAATATCAAGTCTACAAATGGAAAAGAATTTATTACAAGTGATGCAGTTATTTTAGAAGGTGTGTTCATTTAAATCATAAAAGAACTTGAATGCGTGAACAAGATAAAAATAAATAAACTACTCATTAATCAAATATTTGCGCGAGATAGGCAAGAATATTTAAGAACATATAAAATACATAAATGCTTTGCAAAAAAATTGATATGCAAAACAAATAATCGTAAAATAATGAAACTGTATTAAACATAATACAGAATTCCTTTTTGTTTAGTAAAAAAAAAGTAGTATTGAATCGGATCACGCTTCATGGGAATATTCACACCGTTTCAAAAACAGAGTTTTTTGGTTAATTAATAATGTATTACATAAACACTTCTCAAAAATTAATGACTTTTAGATTCACTTATTTAATTATCACAGAGGTTATAGATGGAAATATAAACACAGTGTTTTAATAGATCACTATTACCTCTAAAAAAATGGAAAATTTTCAATGCTGCATTATCAATCAAAATCATCATTTTCCTTCTCGGAAAAAGCTTATCATTTTCAGAGTAGTTTTGGGAAAAATGCGAAAAACTGATTTTTCAACAAATCAATTAGAATATATTACACAACGTGAAACGGTGCGACAACCTCAAAATTAATTCAAAAAAAGTAGACAAAAATTAATCAATTTCTTAAATAAAAATATTTCCTTTTAAGCAATATTTATAGTATAAGAAAAAGTTTCATGTATACATTGTAGTGAAGAAGAAAAAAGCTCTAAAAGTAGATTATTTTTATGAATTAAATAATAGTTTGAATTCTCCTGTAACGTAAATAGAAATAGGTAACTCTATTAGGTTACAAGAAATAATTGATCACATATATGTTAATAATAAATATGATGTTCTTTAAAAGGATAGACTTAACGGAATGACACATGTGTAATGTAACAAGTATACAAAGAATAAATTATTGCGTTTTTTATTAGTATTGATTACAAAGAACGTAGAATGTAGGCTTGAATAACTTTAGATTATAATAAAAAGTAATATACACAAGAACATTGAAGAATTAAACGAACAGTAAGAATTTTTTTAGCAAGAACTTACAATTTAAAATTAATTGGGTAGAAACCCAATGCGGAAATATTCACACCGTTCCATAATAAGTCTCGCGGGTAAGCCAAGCTTCGCTTGACAAATTTTTGAGGGATCAAGCTCCAGCGGGTAGGCCAAGCTTCGGTTGGCATATATTTTAGTGGTCAAGTTTGATAATTTTCATACAATGTTTAAAAATTCAAAAATCATAGTAAACATTGATTTTAAAATTTTGTATGTAAATGAAAATTTTTTGCTTTTTTTTTGAAGCAACGGCTGTTCTTGCCATGCTCAAAATCTAATCAGCTATAGTAAAATACGGATAGATTGCCAAAAACTAGCGGCCTGTTTCACTAAAGTATATTATCCTTGATTTCGGATTATCCACTTCAGTTTTTTGGAAATATCTCAAGCAATTTAAGAGTTGCACTATTTTTGTTTTTATAATTTATAATTTGACCAAGCCGTGACAATTCTATATATTTTGAAATTTGATGGTCTTTAATATGTATTAATTATTCAATTTTTAAGTCAAATCTAGTAGACTTACCGGAATCATTGCGATAAATTTGCCAAAAATTGAGAACCCAAAGTTCTCGGAGTTTGAAATTAAATTACTTAAACAGTTTCTTTATTTTTCAGCTTCAAATGAGACCACGCCTTTTCGGAATAAGAGAGATATATACTTTGCAATTCCGCATTCATTTTCAACAATTAAAGTAAATTGGGGAAAAAATGGTTTAGGTCAAGCTTGTCTAACATCTTTAGGAATTTTAGGATCCTGTCAAAATTTTAAAGCTTGTTATCCTTTTTTTAAACATGACGAGCCATTTACAAAATTTCCACAATTGAGCGGTGTTGATTCGTGGATTTTAGGAAATTACGATACATGCACTTATTATTTAGATGATGGTCGTCAGGCATATGGAGTATGTTGTACAAATCCTCTTCAATCAGTATCTACTGAAATTGTAACAACTAAACCCAATGAAGGCCAAAAAATTGATATTTCTACTGGAAGTGTTTTTGGAAGCTGGCCTCCACCGATTCCAACACATCCTCCAGATCATACTCCAGCTACTCATCCACCAAATTTCGGGAAGCCAGTTCAACAGGTTACAACACAGCGGCCTTCCGGTACAACATGGGCAACAAAGCCCCCATCGCAACAATTTACTCTCTCTACGACAAAAAAACCTTCACTTATTACAACAACTCCCGAAAATATTTTTGATAAAGATGATGTTCCATTCGGTAGCGATGTCGGTTGCGGTGCAAAAAATGGAAATATGGTAAGAAATGCTCAACGTATGTCAATAAACTTTTTTAAAAAATTTTAAGACATAATACGATATAAGAATACAATAATTTTTTTTAATAGGATCAAAATAGAATCGTTGGTGGGCAAAATGCTGACCCACTGGAATGGCCTTGGATTGCTGTGCTATTCAATGGTGATCGACAATTTTGTGGTGGTTCATTAATTGATGACATTCACATTTTATCAGCTGGTAAAATTTAATGAGTTCATAATGAAGAAAATAATAATAAAATAATATATATATATATATATGATGATTTCTGAATTCATTTACAGCTCATTGCATTGCTCATTTTAGTTCATGGGATGTTGCAAGACTAACAGTTCGGTTAGGAGATTACAATATAAGAATTTCAACAGAAGTGAAGCATATTGAACGTAAAGTGAAAAGGATTGTTCGCCATAAAGGATTTGACTCTAGAACATTGTATAATGATATTGCAATTTTAACACTTGATAGGAAGGTTCCTTTTTCAAGAGGTATTCGGCCAGTTTGTTTACCATCAATTGCATCTGGGACTTATCATGGTCAAATCGCAACTGCTGTAGGTTGGGGATCATTAAGGGAAAACGGTGTTCAACCAAGTATTCTTCAAGAAGTTACTTTACCGATTTGGAAAAACGAAGAATGTAAACTCAAATATGGACCTGCAGGTTTTTTCATTTTTTTTATACTATCTAACTTAATTTATATGAAGGATATTACACAGGCAATCGTATTATAATTTTTTTTTTTTCTAAATACCAACATAAAAATATGTCTCGTGATTTTCAATTTTTTATTCCATTTATTCTTTTTAAAGCTCCGGGAGGAATTATAAATACAATGATGTGTGCTGGACAAGCCGCAAAAGGTATTTTTTTTTTAAATATGTTGATATATTATTTCATTGAATTAAATGAGTTTATATTTTCTTTTTTTTAATATATGGATATATAGATAGCTGTTCTGGAGGAAAGTTTTAATTTCTTTTAAGAATCTACTTAAATTATATTCTAATGAAAATATTGATGTATTTCAGATTCCGGTAATTTTTTTTATATTGTTTTATATGTATTAAGTTATTACAAACATCATATATAGGAGGTAATGGTTTAAAATTTAAACTATAGTTTAAAGTATATAACTAAATATTTTTCAGGTCCTCTTGTCGTTAATAATGGACGATGGACTCAAGTCGGTATTGTGAGCTGGGGAATTGGATGTGGTAAAGGCCAATATCCTGGAGTAAATACAACAATTTCAGTAAATAAATATAAATTATTTAATCAATTGTAAAATATTTTTAGGTTTACACACGAGTAACATCATTCCTACCATGGATAGAAAAAAATACAAAGGAAGCATAATTTTGCCATTTGTTATTTGTGATATTTGAAAGCTTGCTTAAATTTTATGTTCAATAAGTTTAGCCTATGTTTGTGTAACTTTTAATACGTATAGAGTAAAACTAAATTAATTTGAATAAACATTAAATACCTAACACATCCTATATTCAATGATGAATATTTCTTATTTTACATGGTGTACACGACCAGACAAAATGTTCTTCTACACTCTGGACAGTAAATTATAGAAGCAAAAAGAAGTTTTGTAATTTTAATATTTTTTTAGTTAATAAAACCTTTTGTATATTTCTTTCTTGTGAGATTAATATAATAACTTATATTATTTCCATCGATCTAGTGAGATCTCATAAATTTAATGTGAGTAAAAAAATGTAGCAATACATGTGATGCAAGTTGTGTTTTTATTATTATTTTGGATAGTAGGAGAAAGGAATATTAAAACCACATAGCAATGATTTGAAAAATTGAAATGACTGAACAGTATATAAACAATTTTTTTCTATTAACTAAACATCAGTTTTCAATTTTACTTCAGCCAAGTTATTTAATTACAAAAGAAAAATTGTATATTTTATAAAAATGTTTAAGGTGATTTTCATTAACTTTAAATTCTTGAGAGAAAAAAATTAATAATGTCATTTTACTTATTCGTTTGAAAGATTACATTTTTTTTGATGCCTTTTGTTCTTTGCAATGCGGGACATCTTCCAATAAGTTATAGTAGTGTTACGCTTCATCCTCACCAAACTATTAAGACAGTTCACCCAGAATGGACAGCACCAGAATGGAAAGTTGAGGAATTGAAAACACCAGAGTGGAAAGTTGAAGAATGGAAAGCTCCGGGAGAATGGCAAAAGAGTGAGGAATGGAAGGAACCAGTTGAATGGAAAGAAGCTGAAAAGCCAGCAAATTACGATTTTAAATATGAAGTTCATGATGAGAAAACTGGAGACATTAAACGCCAATCAGAAACAGCAATTCATGGCGTTGTAAAAGGACAATATTCACTTATTGATTCTGATGGCTACAAAAGAATTGTTGATTATACTGCTGATGATCACCATGGATTTCAAGCAACCGTTAAACGTGAGCCAACTCATTACAAAATTCCAGAATCGGTGAAGATCGTTAAACATTGGTGGTGATTTCAAAATTTTGATTTTTATGTATGACTGTTAATGTTAAAAGAGCATTCTCATAACTCGAGAATTGGCCATATTTATAAAGCCAAAATAAATAATGCAATATACCTAATATTATAAAGAAAATCAATATTTAATTTTTATTTATTTTATTTTTTTTTGCAACTACACTCTATACTATTATCTTCTAATTTTTCCATGTCATTTAATATGCTTATAGGACTTACAATTTTTTCAGAAAATTTCTCAAATAGTGTAACAAAATAACAATAAATATTTTTAGGTAACAAATTATCTAAAACAAATTTACGGGCTGTTTTTGAAATTTTTCGGGCCTCATTATCGTTTTGTATGAATGAAAGAATTTTTTCAATTAAATTTAATTTCGGATCATGATTGAATGGTATAAAGTGCTTGTAAGGTTCAAGTTTGTTATAAAAATGTTCATAATAGTTAGAATCTTGTTTTAGTACAACTGAATTACTCGCTAATAGATATGGAAATCGATATGCTGCAACTGTACCGTCAACATTAATTTGATATTTGTATTCAAAAAAGTCTGTAAATGCGATGTGGTCTGATTTTGGACCATAAATTGAAATTTCGTCTTTAAAGAAAAAGAAATTTGTAATTGTACAATTTAACAAATTCGGATACTTCCTTGCTAAAGATACAAGTTCTAATCGCTCTCTTCGTGAGTCTCTACCTTTAAAGAATGCTTTTGAAATCTTTTCATTCCATTTATATTTTTCTTTTTGGACTGAAAATATATCTATCGAAGTGCGAAACATCATATTAATGGTTGATTCTGTTAGTTCATATGTTGGTACAACAATATCAAGTGTAGTTTTAGAGCCACACCATGAAAATAAAGGAAATTTTTCATTTGAAGTTATTTTAATTAAAGGCCAATCACCGAGATTAAAGAAGAATTCTAAATCAGGAAGATTAACTTTATTTTTAAGCGAAATAAGCACAGCGTCGACAAACATTTTAAAACCTACATACTGTCCATAACATTTTCGATAAATTTCATTATTCTTAATCACATAATTGCAAACTGACGAAGATCTTGAATTCTCAAAATTGCTTTTAACAAAATTCCTCATTTCTGTAAAATTTACTTCTTTAAAATTGCTTAAATCGTTTTCAATTTGATCATCAACTTTATCGCCACAGTTCATTAAATTTTTAAACGTTTTTAAATCTTTTGGACACTTGCAATTATCAGGATAAATTGATTTAAGGCAAATTGGAGAGTCTTTAAGATGTTTATTCCTGAATTTCAATTCTAATTCAGCATAATGGCACTCTTGATAGGTTCTAATCCGTAAGATAAATAAGCCATCGCCTGCATATATTTTGTCAAATGATAAACGACGGCAATTGCTTTGCAATGAAAAATTAAACAAATTTTGATCCCTTTCCGATAGAAATGTGATACTGTAAAATTTGACTTGTTTAATGCTTATTTACATAATATTTAACACGAAACTTACTTTTGACCATATATATTTTGAAACTGTACAAAGAAGTAGCTGACCGGTAAATTAATACCATTCCTAATTATTTCTGTTCCAATTATTTTACCATCATGAATCCAACTGTGAGTTAGTGAAATTCTTAATATATTAATCAATATTAATTTCCACATTTTTCTATCAGTCTATATATTGAAGGATTGTTATTTTGCAATTTGAAACTAAAACTAAATACCAAAAAATAAACAAACTAAATTATTGATATTCCACAGAAGCTCTGTTCATGCCTTAAAAGTATTCACACCATCAGAACATCATTATACTAGAAACTTGCCGAAAAAAAAGAATTAAATTAAATATATTATTTTTTAGATAGGGAGGATGGTGCAAATAATTTTTTTGCATAGTGTAACAGAGACAGCTTTCTAAATATTAAATTTAAATTTCTTAATATTAACATGGTGTGAATATTTAATAAAATTCTATCTATTCTGAAAGAATTTTTAGAAATTCAAAAAAAAAAATACGTTATTATTAATTAAAAAAGTTCTAAACATATGAAATCATTTGAAGACATCAAATTAGGGAAATAAGCTACATAATTTGAAATATACACAAATAAAAAACTAATTAATTAAAATGATATAGATTAAAGCTAAAAATGCAGTTGCTAAATTCAAAAGCCACAAGAAACTTGAAAAACTGTACACATATGATTTTGAAAAAGTATTTAAAAAATTGAGATAAAAATCAGTTCAAGTGCGTTTATTTATATTGCAAGTTAAAGTTACGAAAGAACCATATGTTGAGAGATACATTACCGGGTTCGATATGAAATTAACCGAACGTAAATTTGATAAAGAATGTGGATTATTTTATTAATGTTTATAAAGAAAAGCAAAGAGATAAAAATTGTTTTTTTTTTTTTTTTTTTTAAAAAAAAAAGTTTGTTAATGCACATCTTCAGCATAATTGAAATCGAATTTGTTTTTTAATGCGTTTTAAGAACCGTAATAACTTATAAGTATTGATAATATCTTCAATATTACTTGCAAATTAATGGAAACAACAACGTTATTTTTTAGGTACAATGTAATATTGGTTCATTTTGTTTACCTGTTCAATGACAGAAACAGGTTCTCAAATTTAAATTGAAGCATAAAAAGAAAATATTGCACAAAAAAATTACAAGATCATTGAAATACCATAAAACCAATGCACAAGTAGGAGTACTGAAATAAATTTTACTATATATAAACCAAAGTCCTGGACGAAGAAAATATCATTTACTCAACAACGTAATTTGAAATAACTTCATCGTTCCATTTCATAGAAAAAAGAAAATTATTCAGATTTTCAGACAATTATGTTAAAGGTATACATATACGTTTGAAAAATTGTTAATTTTTATTTAAAAGTTAAATTTGGTCAAAAATATTTGCAGATTATAATTTTTGTCGCCATAATTGCATTAACAAGTACAAGTTTCATTCCCGTCAGTTATCATACTATTTCACATCATCCGATAGAATGGATGGAACCAGTTGAATGGAAAGAAGCTGAAAAGCCAGGAAATTACGATTTTAAATATGATGTTCATGATGAGAAAACTGGAGACATTAAACGCCAATCAGAAACTGCAATTCATGGCGTTGTAAAAGGACAATATTCACTTATTGATTCTGATGGTTACAAAAGAATTGTCGATTATACTGCTGATGATCACCATGGATTTCAAGCAACCGTTAAGCGTGAACCAACTCATTACAAAATTCCAGAATCAGTAAAGATCGTTAAGGTCATTCCTCATGAACATTGGTGGTAAACTATATTAGTTAATATAAAAAAGCATTTACATATTCGTACTTAATTCTGATATTATTGAAAGCTATTGAACGCAAAGCAATGTGAATTGTTCTAGAATTATTGACGTTAATAAATAATAACCATTTTAAAAAAAAAAATTAGTTTTTTTAGGACGCGAAAATATTACAGGTCAATTTATCAACATAAATCCGTTTGTCGGAGGGGCTCCGTGGCGGAATGGATTATTTCTCGTTTTGTGAGTCGGAAAGTAACATGAATCTTACTGAAACTTGCTTTTAGTTCGGGAACTGAATTTTAAGCATAATAGATTTACAGATGAAATTTTTCTCTTTTTATTGTTCAAAATTAGAACTTAATCATTACATAAATATAATAGGAATCTAATTTGATTCATTTATGCATTTAGTGATAAGATTTTATGATGATTTACTTGTTGACAAAAGTGCGAGTAATCCAGAGGTTCCCGAAATTGTAATCATGTAGTTAAATGTTGGCGAGATGCTACGTAACAAATAAAAGCTTAGGAAGATTACAAAAGCCAAAAACAATGCATTGTTGTAGAAAATGGAGAAAACTGTAGCTTCAAAGTCAGCAACTTCGTTCTTTTTCCACAAAATTCTCTCATCCTTTTCTTTACGAGACATCTTATCATCAGCTAACAATTGAGTCATTTCGCGAGTAACAGCATCTTCTCTTTTCACCGCAACTTTATGTTTTAAAGTGAATTTAGTGTTTCTGTATGCCATTGCCATCAAATATGTACTGATTGCCGTGAAAGCAACGAAAAAGATCAGTGACGAAAGCAATTCCATTTGATGAATTCTCCAATATAACCCTGAAAGATTTCTATTGTTAAGTTTATGTTCCTTTTCCACACATTCTATGATTTCCTAAAGAATTTTTGGATAATCAATATCCAATATTTTATGGCTAATTTTAAGTTTAGCGGAAAATGCTGTAGAAAATCATTGATGATGTGGATTGATAATCATATTCTAATAGTAATTGAGAGCTTACAGATTGGCAAAGCTGAAGTAATTGCGGCACTACCATAAAACAGCATATTTGATCCTGTCGAGACATTGCGATTAAAATCTTGAAGAAGCAATTCCTCTTCCTTTGTAAACATTGATGATTTCTTTTCTTGGACCATTTTTAATTGAGAATTTTTAATTTTTTAATCTTGTTCACAGAGCAACTTTCACAACAATAACTTTTTTTATGTTCCAACGTTTTAACACGTCTACACCATGTTATTTCTTTACAAGGGCAATTTGAAATTTAAAAAATCGTTAAGCATGCATAACAATGGATTCGCTAAAATTCTGAAGCCCACTTGAAATTTTTGGAATAAATAAATAATTTCTTAAAGCGTATGTGATGTTGAATAACTTCTCAATTTACCGGAAATTTCTCATTAAAAAATATATTTTAATAAAAGATCAAAAAAATAAAAAATAATAAGGTTCAAAATGAGAAAGATAGAGTGAAGAGTTAAAGTTCAAAATATAAAAACACAAACTTTTCATCAGACTACATTATATTAGATTATCCATATTATTAGCGATAAATTCAGCTATAAACCAGTTAATATCTTCTATAAATGGATTTAGAAGTTTCAGAAATCATGGATGAAGCATTACACACAGTAAGTTTGACAAATTTGTATGATATTTAAAAAAAGCCATTTTCTTTGTTTTTGTTTTGAAAAATTTCCTATATAGAAACTAATAATTATATTTTATGCAATATAATGCTTCATTGTGCAACAATTTTTTATTTCAAACCGTTTAACATTCAACTAAATTTTGGAAATTTAAAAAAAGATACAAATCTATTTAATTGCGTCATTTTATTCATATTTTTATATATTTTACTTTTTTGCTAAGTCAATATTATTGTTCAAGGATCAGACACTCCAAAAATACATTACTATACTTATTGAATTTATAAGACATTACAGTAAGAACAGTACTGTATGTTGGAGTGTCTGACCATTGTAATTGTTATCATTCATTGACTTAACAATAATAATTAGTTAAATTCAGTTACCAGACAAAGTGCGCACAACTCGTTATAAAAGTGTCTTTGAATGAATGAATGTAAAGCAACAAAAAAATAAAGTTTTGCAACGTAATAAACAGAGCTATGCTCAGAGTATTAGCTTTTATTTCTGTTACTCTCTTGAACAATATTCATTGATTCGTGGGAGAGTATTTCTGTTTTGCTTAAAGAAGAATTGAATTAAAAGTTAGTTTATATCTGCAGTTTCAGTTGAGTAATAGAGAAATTGTTGTATTAAAAACATAGATGTAAAAAAATAATTTCTATTAAGTTATGAGGTGAATTTGTTTTAAAGCTCGCACCTTTATTTTAAAATAAAAATTTCTTCAAACAAATTCATTGTCAACCACTGCATTTTTATTTTTAACTACCTTTCTAATTGTATTTAAAACAAAGTAGTAAAGTGACATCAAAAATATCTAGCAGTAATAATTCAAAATCCTATAATTAAGTTGAAGGTACGTAATTTAAGATTGATTTGATACGAACAAATTTATTACATAGAAACTTCAAACTATTGTGGTTGACATTGATTACTGCGTAGTTCTACCGGCATCATGAAAAATATGCCATAATAAGTAATTTTGAAGATAAATTTTTATTAAATCAAATCAGATATCCGAATTTGGATATAAAAAGTAGATAAATTGTCTAGAAAAAAAAATTGGAAAAATTATATTTTTCAAATATTTATTTATGATACTGACAAATTTCATTCATTTTTTCTGCGACGCAAAACAATGTATGCAGCAATGAACAGAGGCTTTAAAAGTGCATTTGCTTCATTTTGTACTTGTAAATTTATCAGAATTATTTTTACCATTGAAATAGGAAAAAAAGTCGGTCATAAAAAAGAGAATACTATGAAAATAATATATTGCGTATTGAATCAACAATCAGCTATGCTACGTGCAGCTTGTCTGCGAGAATCTTTTGAGTGAAACAAAAAAAAAGAGCAAAAACTGAGCTAAAGAATAAAAGGAATTTGACATATTAATTTTAATAGATTCCAATACAACTTCTAATTATGTAGCTAACTCATAGGCGAAAATTCAATCAGTAAAATTTTAATCACATAATTTGATATTATAGGAACGCAAAGAATCTGGAAAGCGTGGAAGAAAGCCAGGACGTAAAGCTGGGCCTGAAAAAGTGGACATGAAGGCTAAATTGGAGAGATCTCGTCAAAGTGCCCGAGAATGTCGAGCTAGAAAAAAATTAAGGTATATGATAAAAACAATAGATTGATAAAATTGTATTTTTTAATATATGATATTTTCAATTTAAAAAAAAATCAGATACCAATATCTTGAAGAACTAGTGGCTGATCGCGAGAAAGCTGTAATACAATTGAGAGGAGAAATTGAAAAGTACAAAATATGGGCAGATGAGATTGATCAAGGTCGATTTCCTGAAGAAGCATCTGAAATTTTAAAGGAATTTGGAATTGTTAAGCCCGAATAATTTTATTTAATTTTTACGATTATTTTTATGCTTTAAGAAAAAAACATTTTCTATCCTATATATATGTGTGTGAAAATTATTCAAATATTTGATTATTTGTTGTTTAAATATTCAATTTTGAGTGTAAAAGCCCTGATTTAATACTTATAAGTTAACTACATTTTAAGTATGATTAAAAGGATTTTTTTTCGTAATAAAAAGAAAATAAAAGTGACGGTTGTTGTAATATTAGTATTAACGGTTGTTTTATAATTCAAATTCAAAAATTGAACTCAATTTGAGCTTTAGTTTTGTTTACAACTTATTGTTTAAAAAAATATTAATTAAAAAATGAATAAAAAAGACCAAAAGGAGTATTTAAAGCGATATTTATGCACAGATGAAAAGTTGGAGAAGAAGAAGAAGAAGAAATCAAAAGATAAATGTGCAAAAATTGTTAAGAAAACGTAAGTTTTATATTTTTAATCAGGTTTTTTAAACACATTTTTGATTTTTTTAGAATGGTAGATTTATAATGCACAATGTTCTTTCGATCGATTGACGATAAAAATGTAATTGATCCGAAGAGTAATTCAAATCAACGTATATATATGATAGTGGATTGGAGTAGTGACTTATTAATGAACTATCGATCGCTTGAACAAAAATGCATTAATTAATTTTATATTTTTCTAAATGTTTAAAAAATTTTCTGTTTTAGCGTGAAGATTATAGATGATGATGCGTCAGATTTTAAGAAAAATGAAGATATTGACGAAGGTGATTTGTATGCTACAAATGAAGAAGCTCCACAAATTGTTGGCTTCATTGATGAAAGATCAGCAACAGTGATAATGAAGCAAGAATACGAGCAAAGTGGCAAATGGAAATCTTTAGACAACCATAAAAATGAATGCAAAAACAAGGAAGAATTCAGAAAACAAGTTTCAGATGAAAATTTAATCAGGTCCAAAAAGAATTCGTCTTCCAGTAGAACGAAAACTTTTGATGAATCACCACCCAGAAGGAAAATAAGACATTCTGATGATGAGTCGCCGCCTAGAAGGAACAGGAGAAAGTCTGATGAGTCGCCGCCTAGAAGAAATAGAAGAAAATCTGATGAGTCACCGCCTAGAAGAAATAGAAGGAAATCTGATGAGTCGCCGCCTAGACATGAAGTTTACAAGCAAAATATTTCTCCTCAAAACTTGTTGTTAAAAATTAAGAAGGAAAGAGAAAGCCTATCGCCTTCAAATTATTATATTCGATCCTCTAAATCACCAGAAGATGTGAAGCGTCATATAAAAATAGAAAATGACAATTCTTCACCACAACGTCCTTTAAAAATGTCAAAAACTCTTGATGGTAAAGCTTCCGGCCTGCAAAATGCGAAAAGTTTAAAAGATGAAAATGAGAAATTTAGGGAAAGACAAGACAAATTATTCAAAGAGATGAAGCCTGAATTTTCAGGAAAAAATGCCGATGTTACTATTCGTGATCGTAAAGGCAGAAATAAAGATTATGAGTATGATTTAGAAAAGGAGAGGAGAAAAATTAAAGAGGAAGAAGAACGTAAAAAGGAATACGATCGATGGGGTAAAGGATTAAAGCAATTGGAAGAAATTGAAAAAAGAAGACGAGAGTATCTCCATGAAGCCAACAAACCTTTAGCTCGAGATCAAGACGATAAAGACTTGCAAGATTTTTTAAAGAATAAAGAACTTTCTGATGATCCCATGCTTCAGTATATTAGACGGAAACGAAAGGAGGAAAATGTAAAAAAAGGAATCGTTGAGAAGCCACAATATAATGGAGATTTTCCTGATAATCGATTTAATATTAAGCCTGGTTATCGTTGGGACGGAGTCGACAGATCAAATGGTTATGAAAAGAAATACTTCTCAATGATAAATTCAAAGAAAAGTCAGGAAGAAGAAGCCTACCGTTATTCAACTGAAGATATGTGAAAAATTTTGTTCATTAATATTAAAATAAAAAATAAACATAATATTTAACAACTTTCAATTTGTAATTTTAAAATCACACAATTTGCACACAGTAAAATTCAGTTTTTCAAAAAACATGGATTGTCAAGCGTTTGAACGAAGATGCCACTTTCAAAGACTTTTCAGTTATTGACTAGTACAGTATTTTTAATGTAAGTGGACATCATAGAAAAATTTAAAATTAAAAAAATTTCCATGTAATCATAAAAATGTTTGTTTTCATTTTGAAATTCATTAATTTGATGTAATTTAACTTGAGTCATATTGATTGATTTTAGATCAGTCAATTGACTTGGATACAGTTTATTATATCTTAATATACAAACATATTAAAAACGGCAAGTTCATGATCGTTATGACAAAAATGCACGATTATGAGTCGATAAGAATGAGTGCTTTTATAATTTTTTTAATTAAATTGTACGACTTACCTTGCTCTAAAATTGTTATTTCCATAGCTTTCTTCTATTAATTTTCATTTGTATTAAAATCACTTCAAAACACTTAAATATAACGTTTGATCATATTTTTTAGGTAAGTTGAACTCAATTTCACACAAAATTTTGCACTTTTCCTTTTTAGCGCATTTTTGAAATTTTTTTCAAAAAGGTAGCTTATTCAAGCACTTTGTTCGGCTATGTATCGAGATCTCGAAAACCAGACATCGTAGAGAGCTCTGGTTTGTTTTATTAACTCCGTACTGTTGTTTTATTGCAGGCAAATGCATTTATATTTCGATAAACAAGAACAACACGTTTTTTCATTGTTTTACAGTGTTTTTCAATGTTCTCCGTACGTGTTGTTTTAAATTTTGAATATTTATAATTTCTTGAAAAACTAGCAATTTATTGGTTTATTGGTTTTGGAAGTAACCTGGATCAAACCTTTTATATTTCGATAAACAAGAACAACACGTTTTTTCATTGTTTTACAGTGTTTTTCAATGTTCTTTGATGTTTTTACAGTGTTAACAGAACAAAGTTTGAATTTATCGTAACCGTTATGTGTTTTAAATTTTGAATATCCGTTAAATGACGAAATTCTTGAAAAACTAGTATGATGACTTGGAATTTATTGAATCTTGTTTATTGGTTTTGGAAGTAACCTGGATCCTACTGGATCTTGCTTTGCGGGTAGGGAAGTGACTTGGAACCTCCTGGATCTCGTTTTGTAGGTCTGGAAGTGACCTGGATCCTACTGGATCTTGTTTTTTGGATCTGGAGGTGATCTGGATCTTGTTTTTTAGGTCTAGAAGTGACCTGGATCTTACTGGATCTTGTTTTTTTAGATCTGAAAGTGACCTGGATCTTTTTTGATCTTGTTTTTTAGGTCTAGAAGTGATCTGGATCTTACTGCTTCTTGTTTTTTAGGTCAGGAAGTGACCTATTAATCAATTTCTGATCGCTGGGACAAAAATGCGCTGAAGTCACTCGATAAGAACGAGTAATTTTGTAATTTTTTACTAAAATTTTTACAATTTTATCACAATTTTCAATATTTTTGTTTTTTGCATCACGTGCGATCTTTTTTTTATTTTACGCGGCACCTTTTTTCACATAAGCACTTATAATAGTTAATTAGAACTTTTGAATTTTTAGAAAAATAACTTTTTCGTTTCACGATCGATTACCGCAAGAAAAATCGAAATTTCTATTGTTAGCATTAGGACAGCACTTAAAGTTGTCCATTTGCTGATAATACACTTGATTTGATACCTCAAAATTACTTTAAAGTTTTTTTTTGCGAAAACCAAAATTTTGGCACGTTTTGAACTCTGCAAATATACCGAAACTCAAAGATTGAACTCAATTTGAACTTTAGTTTTGTTTGATACTTTTTCCTTAATAAAAATTTAATTACAAAATAAGTAAAATAGATCAAAAGGAGTACATAAAACGATCTAAATGCACCGATGAACAGTTAGAGAAGATGAAAACGAAGAAATCAAAAGGAAAATGTAAAAAAAATTGTTAAGAAAACGTAAGTTTTATTTTTTCAATCAGATATTTAATTAATTTTTGATTTTTTTAGAATTGAAGCTTGGAATGCACAATTTTAGTTGGATTGATGGACGGTATAATTGTTATTGGCTCGAAGAGTTTTTCAAATCAACGAATATACATGATAATTAACAATTTATCATTTTTGAGATCAAAATATTTGTTTCTGAACAAAGTTGAATTGTATGTTCAAAGTTTGGGAACTTGGAATCTACTGGATCTTGCTTTGTGGATCGGAAAAGTGACTATTAAATGAATTCCTTTCACTTAATAAAAATATTATAAAAATGGACTTTAACGGTTGTTTTAAAATTGAAATTGAAAAAAATTGAACTTTAGTTTTGTCTATAATTTTTTCATTAAAGTATAATAATAAAATTCATCAAAATTAGTAAAATAGAAATGTACAAAAATTATTAAGAAAACGTAAGTTTTATATTTTTCATTGAGATATTTAATAAATTTTGATTTCTTTTAAGTATGGAAGCTTAGAATGCAAATTGTTAGTTCCATCTATAGACGATATAATTGTAATTGGTCCAAGAATAATTCAAATCAACGTATATATAATAGATATATGTTTATGAACTTGGAATCTACTGTATCTTGCTTTGTGGATCGGAGAGGTAACTTATTAATTAATTAATGATCGTTTGAACAGGAATGTGTTGATTAATTTTTTTTCCATTTTTTACCGTGAAAATTATAGATAATGCATCGGATTTAAAAAAGGAAATGAAGATATTGACAAGGGCGATTTGGATGCTACATTGATGAAAGATCAGCAACAGTGACAATGGAAAAATTGAAGAAAATCTGATGAGTCTCCGAATTTCACAAGCAAGATATTTTTCCACAAGAATTGTCAATAAGAACTGGATTAAATTGCTTTCATCAAACCAAACTTTATTAATAAAACACATACATTTTACAAAATAATGCATTCAATTCTTCAAAAATTAAGGATCGTCAAGAGATTGTACGACAAAGCCATTTTCCAAAACTTTTCAGATTTATCAGCTGATATTAGCTGATTCCAATCGATGGTACCTTATCGATGCTGCTGTTTCTGGCTGATTTCCTGAAGCAAAAAAAATAACAAAATTAATGACGAAAATATTTTTCCGATTTAAATGACTTTAGTTAATTTTACTCACCATTTTTCATGTGTATTCCATCCTATTAGTCCTTATGTGTGTGCTGAAATTTCAAGTTAATGCAAAAAGTATCATTTATTATTTTGGCTAAACTGTACCACATGGGGCACTTTTTCTTTTTGCTTTTTTTGGATAGTTCTTGACTTTTTAAGTCCAATAAATGAAGAAATACTCTAATTTAGGCGGCGGAAGCAATATTTTTTTGGGTTTTGAGTTCTTGCAGCTACTTGTATAAATTTAAATGGATAGCTGCAATTCATCTGCAAATTTTTTTCTTATAAATTTTCTTTAATTCGTTAAATTTTCATATAAACGATTACTAATATTTTTCCCTTTTACAAAATATCGAATTCATTAAATTTTTCGGATTTTCTTTAAAATTTAAATGCATATCTGCAATTTATCTGCAAATTTTTTTCTTATAAATTTTCTTTAATTCGTTAAATCATTTTATCAACTGCAAATGATCTGCAAAAATTTCAAAAAATCTCAGTAGTATATTAGCTGCAAAGCTCCTGCAAAATGTTGAGAAAAATTCATCTGCAAGCGAGCTGCAAATTATCTGCAAAGCTCCTGCAAAATATAAAAATTTAAGTTATCTGCAAAATTGTCTGCAAAGTAGCTGCAAGAACTTAAAACCCAAAAAACTACTGCTTCCGTCGCCTAAATTAGAGTATTTCTTCATTTATTGGACTTAAAAAGTCAAGAACTATCCAAAAAAGCAAAAAGAAAAAGTGCCCCATGTGGTACAGTCTTACCGTAAATTAGCTGCAAAGCTCCTGCAAAATGTTGAGAAAAATTCATCTGCAAGCGAGCTGCAAAGCTCCTGCAAAATATAAAAATTTAAGTTATCTGCAAACTTGTCTGCAAAGTAGCTGCAAGAACTTAAAACCCAAAAAAATATTGCTTCCGCCGCCTAAATTAGGGTATTTCTTCATTTATTGGACTTAAAAAGTCAAGAACTATCCAAAAAAAGCAAAAAGAAAAAGTGCCCCATGTGGTACAGTCTTATCATTATTTTTTAAATTAGAAATGTGATTAATTACTGTGTTACAGTTATTCGTTTCAACACAAACTGGTAAAATTAAGTGCAAAATAATGTGTAGGAGGAAGAGAAAATATTAATGCAGCATGATGATTAAGGCAATTAATAAAATAAGCTTTTTAGCATGGACGATTATCAACACGAATGATCATTTCGACAGCTTCACTTGCTGATGATAAAACTTGACGCTTAACAGCAAATGATTCAGTAATTCCGAGTTCCTTCATGCATCCAACTTTTCCAACGTCCATGTTAAGAGCCATTGTGCAGGTTCCTTGAGTGTGTGCAGCTCTCAATTCAGAAACAAGCTGTGCTGAGTCATAACCAGCATTATCGGCAATTACAGTTGGAAGTTGGAATAAAGCGCGAGCAAAAGCTTCCATTGCAATTGCTTCCTTTCCTGGAGTTTTGCTGGCTCTCTTGAGTACAGCACATGCCATTAATGATTCAGAGCATCCACCACCAAATACAACACGTGATTGCTTGACCGTTGCTGTCAAGACACATAAAGCATCATGTAATGATCGTTCGGCTTCATCGACAATTTGTTGTGTAGCACCACGAATAATAATTGTACATGCTTCACCTAATTTCACACCACTGAATCTCAAAAGAGTATCTTCGCCAATCATGACTTGTTCAATGAGCTCACAAGTTCCCATTTTAACCATTTCTGGATTATCGAATGTGGAGACAATTTCTCCTCCAGTAACTAAAGCTAATCGTTCAATTCCATCAAAATCAGCATGTTCGATGGCCATAACACCAGCATCAGCAAAAAGTTGTTCTGGATAATTGTAAATCAACTGACGATTAATGAAAACATTACATTTATGACGATAAAATTTTGTTGACTTTGTCTTTCATCTTTTCCTTCTCGGCCATCTCGAGATCTGCAATTTTTGACATCGAGTCAACTTTGATATGAGATCCAAATACGTTAATCTTATTGGTATCCATTTGTGTATTAGCAATTAAAATCTTTGCATTCTCAATTATTTTTGGTTGATGAACTCCTGGACGTTTATCAAGCAAGAAACCTTCATCAAGGAATGAATCTTCTAAAGTTCCACCAGATTTTTTGATCAATTGAATTGCTGTCAATTCAGCGGAACCTTTAAGACGTAAAACAGCATCAACTGCCAATTTGGAAAAGAGCTCTTTGTGCTGAGATAAAATCTTAGAACTTAAAGTTGTTTGTGCAATGTTCAATAAATCTTCCTTGAATTTCTCAGTATCTCCTGAATGGTCTTGTGCTGATTTTGTAAGAGCTTTACGGGCAACTTCTGCAGCAGTTCTCCATCCAGCAATAATTGTTTGTGGATGGATTTTAAGCTCAATAAGCTTCTCAGCTTCTCTCAATAGTTCAGAAGCTAAAACAGTTACTGATGTTGTTCCATCACCGACTTCTTGTACTTCCTGTACTTCCTGTACATATCAACTAAAATCTTTGCAGCTGGATTGTCAACACCCACAGATTTTAAAATTGTTGCACCATCACTTGTGACTTCAACGCTTCCAGCACTTCGTCGATAAGATACTAAAATTTTATCCATTCCCTTTGGGCCGAGTGTACTCTTAACTAAATCTCCAATAGCGAAATTAGATGATTAACACCTAAAAGAAATAAGATAACAAAAAAATAACAAAATTAATGACGAAAATATTTTTCCGATTTAAATGATTTTAGTTAATTTTACTCACCATTTTTCATGTGTATTCCATCCTATTGGTCCTTATGTGTGTGCTGAAATTAAATTAGATGATTAAAACCTAAAAGAAATAAGATAACAAAAAAATAAAAAAATAACAAAATTAATGACAAAATATTATACACCTTGAATTTCTCAGTATCTCCTGAATGGTCTTGTGCTGATTTTGTAAGAGCTTCACGGGCAACTTCTGCAGCAGTTCTCCATCGAGCAATAATTGTTTGTGGATGGATTTTAAGCTCAATAAGCTTCTCAGCTTCTCTCAATAGTTCAGAAGCTAAAACAGTTACTGATGTTGTTCCATCACCGACTTCTTGTACTTCCTGTACTTCCTGTACATATCAACTAAAATCTTTGCAGCTGGATTGTCAACACCCACAGATTTTAAAATTGTTGCACCATCACTTGTGACTTCAACGCTTCCAGCACTTCGTCGATAAGATACTAAAATTTTATCCATTCCCTTTGGGCCGAGTGTACTCTTAACTAAATCTTCAATGGCGATTGCTCCAACAAACGACGATAAACGAGCAATTCTGAGATGATGATTAAAACCTAAAAGAAATAAGATAACAAAATTAATGACGAAAATATTTTTCCGATTTAAATGATTTTAGTTAATTTTACTCACCATTTTTCATGTGTATTCCATCCTATTGGTCCTTATGTGTGTGCTGAAATTAAATTAGATGATTAAAACCTAAAAGAAATAAGATAACAAAAAAATAATTAATGACAAAAATAACAAAATTAATGACAAAATATTATACACCTTGAATTTCTCAGTATCTCCTGAATGGTCTTGTGCTGATTTTGTAAGAGCTTCACGGGCAACTTCTGCAGCAGTTCTCCATCGAGCAATAATTGTTTGTGGATGGATTTTAAGCTCAATAAGCTTCTCAGCTTCTCTCAATAGTTCAGAAGCTAAAACAGTTACTGATGTTGTTCCATCACCGACTTCTTGTACTTCCTGTACTTCCTGTACATATCAACTAAAATCTTTGCAGCTGGATTGTCAACACCCACAGATTTTAAAATTGTTGCACCATCATTTGTGACTTCAACGCTTCCAGCACTTCGTCCATAAGATACTAAAATTTTATCCATTCCCTTTGGGCCGAGTGTACTCTTAACTAAGTCTCCAATAGCGAAATTAGATGATTAAAACCTAAAAGAAATAAGATAACAAAAAAATAACAAAATTAATGACGAAAATATTTTTCCGATTTAAATGATTTTAGTTAATTTTACTCACCATTTTTCATGTGTATTCCATCCTATTGGTCCTTATGTGTGTGCTGAAATTAAATTAGATGATTAAAACCTAAAAGAAATAAGATAACAAAAAAATAAAAAAATAATCAAAATTAATGACAAAATATTATACACCTTGAATTTCTCAGTATCTCCTGAATGGTCTTGTGCTGATTTTGTAAGAGCTTTACGGGCAACTTCTGCAGCAGTTCTCCATCGAGCAATAATTGTTTGTGGATGGATTTTAAGCTCAATAAGCTTCTCAGCTTCTCTCAATAGTTCAGAAGCTAAAACAGTTACTGATGTTGTTCCATCACCGACTTCTTGTACTTCCTGTACTTCCTGTACATATCAACTAAAATCTTTTTTTTGTACTGGATTGTCAACACCCACAGATTTTAAAATTGTTGCACCATCACTTGTGACTTCAACGCTTCCAGCACTTCGTCGATAAGATACTAAAATTTTATCCATTCCCTTTGGGCCGAGTGTACTTTTAACTAAATTGCTCCAATAGCGAAATTAGATGATTAAAACCTAAAAGAAATAAGATAACAAAAAAATAACAAAATTAATGACGAAAATATTTTTCCGATTTAAATGATTTTAGTTAATTTTACTCACCATTTTTCATGTGTATTCCATCCTATTGGTCCTTATGTGTGTGCTGAAATTAAATTAGATGATTAAAACCTAAAAGAAATTTGATAATACAAAATTTTAACACCTTTTTTCATCAGTATCTCCTGTAAAATTTACGGGCAACTTTTTCAGCACAAGCAATAATTATTGTTCTCAGCTAAAATAAAACAATTTACCATCACCGACTTCTTTACTTCCTGTACTTCCTGTTTTAATCTTATTTCATAGGTGAAAATTTAAGATACAACGAAATTTTTGAATTCCCTTTGGGCCGAGTGTAAATCTCCAATAGCGAACACTTATGAACACCTAAAAGAAATAAGATAACAGAAACAAATTATTGAAAAATAATTTAAATGATTTTAGTTATTTTTTTGACCTGGTCCTTATGAAAATTTTAGATGAAAAACCTAAAAGAAATAAGATAACAAAAAAATAACAAAATTAATTTTTAGAAAGTATCTCACTGATTTTGTATTTTGACTTTACTAATTTCTCTTAACTGTGGATTTTTTAATAAGCTTCTCAGCTTCTTAGACAAGCTAAAACAGTTGACTGATTGATACGCATTACCTGACTTATTTCACCATGAAATGCCATCATTTGAATTAATTCCCTTTGGTCAGCAAACGAAATGTTAATGATTGGAGAAGCATGTATGAGAAAAATATCAACAAAATTGAAAATATTTTTGGACTATTCAATTAATGCAAAAAAACACTGATGTTGGCTGATAAGATCTTTACCATTTGCATTAAACATATTATCTAATGAATATTAAAGCTTCTCTCAATAGTTCAGAAAAATCATGTTGTTCTATTCTGTACTTCCTGTAAATATGATAAATTTATTTGTGATTTTTCCAGCACTTCGTATATGCATTGGGCCGATTTCTAGAAAATTAAGAAATGGATTTATTTAACACCTAAAAGAAATTAACATTACCCATTTTGTCATGAAGACTATCTGGTCCTATGTGAAGTGCTTTAATTAAATTTTATATGAGCAATGAAATTATAAATTATTTTAATCAAAAAATAGCAAAATATTATGATGTTGTCCTGACATCATTGGTCAAGAAAAAATTGTTGCAATCACGAAATTTTTCGAATCTAAAATTTGAGAATCTTTTACAACCCTGAAAAAATATCAACAAAAAAAATCAGTTCAACTTTTTTTCCGAAAATGATATTTTTAATTTTAAAATTTTTTTTGTACACTAATTAACATTAGAAGTAAGAAACACACATACTATAAAAAATTTATAACACATTTTTAGCGCATTTTTTGAATTAAAGAAATGAGATAGGAATAACATTAGCTGAATAGAAATATGCTTTGCATTAGTTTGACGAAATTTTCAATGATTTACCAACTGTTTCAAATTTGAAATGTTTTTAAATTTTCCTGTAAAATAATCAAGCATTGCAAAAATAATTCCGTAGAAAATAATCAATTTAACTAGTTTAATCTTAAAATTAAGTGATGTGGACAAGAAAAGTACATACATAAACTTATTATCTACATGATGTAAGTAGTAGAAACTCACTATTTTGTATTAATGTGATAAATTTTAATTTTTTAATAATTATTTCTAGACAAATTAAGAAATCGACTTATTGAACGCATTACCCGAGGAAATTTTCAATGAAATTATAACTTATTTTAATGCAAAGGATGTCCTGAAAGCATCATTGGTCAGCAAACGATGGTATTTAATGATTGGAAAGCATGTATGAGAAAAAATATCAACAAAATACACTCAGTTCAACTGCAAAAATGATGTTGATCCATTGTTAAACATATTATCTACATGACGTAAGTAGTAGAAACTCACTATTCTGTAGTAATATGATAAATTTTAATTTTTTAATAATTATTTCTAGAAAATTAAGAAATGGACTTATTGAACGCATTACCCGAGGAAATTTTCAATGAAATTATAACTTATTTTAATGCAAAGGATGTCCTGAAAGCATCATTGGTCAGCAAACGATGGTATCTAATGATTGGAGAAGCATGTATGAGAAAAATATCAACAAAATACACTCAGTTCAACTGCAAAATGATGTTGATCCATTGTTAAAAAGTGAACGTAAAAATCAGAACTTAATCATTGGATTTGATCACAGTCGTATAAAGGAATTAGGCGCTGAAGTTAACATCCGAGCAATACTGAAGAAATTCTCAAAATCACTTTGTTCTCTAAAGACATCACATGACTTCCAGCGAATCTGTGAATTGCCAAATTTAAAAACTTTTCATTTCTAAGGAATAGATTAAGAATACATGCTAATTATTTTTGCACAAACGGATTATTGACAAGGAGCACAAATCTCAGGAAATTGAACATTCAGTGTGGGGAAATGAACATCAAGTCACAAAAAATCTTTATTGAGTCGCTTAAGAATATGGAATAAAAATTGAAATCGTTGACACTTAATCAGCTTGATATTTTAGAACATTTACATGCAACTGACTTTAAATTTAAGCTTGAAGAAATTGATATTTTTGGCTTTCTTTTTTCATTTTGGTACAGCATTGATACAATTTATGATTTCTTGCGAATCCATTTTACTGGATCTTGTGTTTTAGTTCTGGAAGTGACCTGGATCCTACCGGATCTTGTTTTGAGGTGACTTATTAATCAATTACTGATCGCTGGGACAAAAATGCGCTTAAGTCCCTCGATCAATAACACGAGGACTTTTGTAATTTTTTTAATTTTTGAAATTTTAGATCATCAAAGTGAGAAACAAATACATGGAAAAATTTTACAACGCATTTACTTTAATTCAAAAATTCTTTGTGAGACTAAAATACATCAAAGTAAGAAACACATACATGCAAAATTTACAACGAATTTTCTTTAACTTAAAAAAGCTCTAAGAGATGGTTGAGGTAGCGTTGGAAAGGTATTAACAAGAGGCAACTTTCGTACCTTGACACCAAAGTACGAAAGTCCTTGTGTGAGGAGATAGAGCGCATTTTAGTTTTTCAACTTCAAAGTGTCATAGCTCGGAGACGAAGAAGAGTTAAGAGATGGTTGATACAGCGTTGGATAGGGGTCAACACGAGGCAAATTTCGTCTGAAGACACCAAAGCGTGAAAGTCCTTCTGTGAAGCACCAGAGCAAATTTTTGAAAAACACGTGTTTTTTTCAATTTTTTCGAAAAAACACGTGTAGCTCGGGACTGGCAACGAGTTAAGAGACGTGTGATACATCGTTGGATAGGTCTTGGAGAGACGCAACTTTCGTTCTTTGACACCAAAGCGTGAAAATGCTCCTGTGAGGCGCCAGAGCAAGTTTTCCGAAAACAATGGAAAATGCTGAGTCATTGTCCATTGTTTAACTTCAAAGTGGAATAGCTCCTAAACGGAAAGGAGTTAAGAGACGTGTGATACATCGTTGGATAGGTCTTGGGGAGGAGCAACTTTCGTTCTTTGACACCAAAGTACGAAAGTCCTTCTGTGAGGAGATAGAGCGTTTTTTCGAAAACAATGGAAAATGCTGAGTCATTCTCCATTGTTTAACTTCAAAGTGGAATAGCTCCTAAACGGAAAGGAGTTAAGAGATGGTTGAGGTAGCGTTGGAAAGGTATTAACAAGAGGCAACTTTCGTACCTTGACACCAAAGTACGAAAGTCCTTGTGTGAGGAGATAGAGCGCATTTTAGTTTTTCAACTTCAAAGTGTCATAGCTCGGAGACGAAGAAGAGTTAAGAGATGGTTGATACAGCGTTGGATAGGGGTCAACAT